>NW_005841981.1:649777-657757 GCF_000455745.1 Alligator sinensis | reverse complement strand
CGAAAAAAAATAAAGGGGACATGTCCAGTAGGAGAACATCTGTTACAACCCAAATCAAAATACCCTTTTAAGAACATTAATGTTGTCTTAGAGAAAATGAGAGAGAGAAAAATAGGCTAGTAAGCATAGCTGGTGTTAGGAGTTTTATGACTTTGTGTAGAAATCTGAAGAATAAGAGGTGTTAGCCAAAGAAAGACAAGAGATCTGGTTCTCATATTTGCTGTTTTCATAAGATATGTACACAACTAAGCTGTGGGAACTAGGCATATGTTTTATTCCTTTGACATGTTCTTCCTCTCTACACCTGTCTGCTATCATGATGAGTAGCATCAATCCTTTAATATATTAGCACTGAATGAAATGGTGAGTTATGGGAAGTGTGAGACATACTAATAGTGGTTTACAGCCAGAGAAGGAGATTATTTTAAGGAGATTACAATGAGTTTTTGGAGGTGCTGAAAGATTCATGATTTTTGTCAAGGGCTATTGAACATTTTTCTTTTGTATCGTCCCTTCAACACTAGTAGGGTGGTAGCAGCTAAAGGTTGAATGCTTGTACTGTATCCTGTGTTATCAGTATAGAGCAGTGAATAAAGAGGCATTTGGGGTTTTTTTGCAGAAGATTTTGATGTTTTAGAAATAGGTTTCTCTCCAATTAGGAATGGTAACCAAAATTTTAAAATTGTCTATGAATGAGATCAGAGCCTTGACTCCAGGGAAGTCTACCTGTCAAGCTGCTACAGGCTTTGGAAGCATTGGGGTTCCTACCTTCAAGGCAGTATAAAAGCGTGGGAGCTGCTGAGAAACTGATGGGAATGCTGACAGGAAGCCAGGTTTTGAAATCTTCCTGAGTTCTGAGGGAGTATTACTGAAATCACAAAGTCTTTGTGAAAATTTTTTATTTTGATTATCAAAGTTAAATTAAAAAAAAATCTGAACCTCTTCTGTTAGCTGTATTTCTCTCTGCTAAAGTACTGTATTATCTGATTCCAAGATGAGGTTCTCCCCTCTGCTCCCCCCACCCCCCTGCCACACACACAATTGGCTGGGGAAAAAAGCTCCATATCTTGTAATTTACATACAATGAAATCTCACTGAATACATGGTCTATCATTAAACTGCTGCCAAAAGCAGCATATACTCATCAATGGAAACCAAGTATAAAGTTGCTTAAATGCAGCCAACACTGAGCATGACTATAAAACGCATGGCCCATTTGGGCAAACATGCTGATGGGAACCTTTTTGTTTTTTGTGTGTAGCCCTTAAAAAAAACAACCCCAAAACAGGCACTTGCTTCCCCCAGAGGGAATAAACACCAAGCTTGGAGGTACTGCAATACCAGGCCAACACTCAGAGGCTGGAGCAAGTTCCAACACTCTCTCTTGGTGCCAGAAATGCTGATGGGAACTCTTTTCCTCCCTCAAAAAGCATATAACTACATATATTAAACTCTTAAACAACATACTTCAACTTTTCACAAAAAAACCCCTTACAGAACACTTTTTCTTTATACAGACCTCCCTGAAAACCTATTACCTCAGTAACCATCTGTAATTCTGCCCCTCCCAACAGTCCTCTCTGTTGGTTCAGTGAAACAAGTGCATCCAGTCCTTTTTCCTCCACTTCTTCTCTGATCTCTTCTTTGTCCTCATTGATGTAGTATTTTGGTTCATGCAGCCCTAGCTTCCAGCACTCCTTCAGTGAAACCCCTTAAAAAGACAGAGGTCTCTTACTTTCCATAAACTAGTTTTAACACATGCTAATAAAGTCCTTTGGTATGGGTCCATATAGTATGATTTCCCACGCTAACAGGTTTATTTTCATGATGCTCAGAAAGTGGTAGACCATTTCCCACACCCTCTTTGCATATGTACACTCCCAAAACACACGGCCCACCACTTGTTCTTTCCCATGCCTCTCCCTTGGCTACGTTGATGAGCTTGTTAAGCTCCATCTGTGTTACACCTCTCTCAACAGTTAGGTCAGCATGTTCTCCTTTTCGTTGTTTACCTGCCACTGCTCCCCATACCTTCTTTATGCGTCCTTCTTTGACGTTTCCTATCGGCACCATCCTGTCTGCTTCCGTCAATTTCTTATGTTTCTTCAGGACAACTAGCCCTACCTTTCCTATTTTATACCTCTGCATGAAACCTTCTATCCTGATGTAATGAATCAGCAGTTTCTTACACCCTGATATACTCCCAATTTTTTCAATAGTGTGGCTGTGTGAAATCGGGTGATACGCACTCTCTCGCTCTTTTGTTCTTTTCCTCGCAGATTTTTGGCCTTCCTTCTGAAGAATTCTCCTGTCCTCTTCTTTACTTAGTGACTCTTCTTTTATTACATTTGCTAACAATCCAGATGAACTTAATTTTCCTGCTGTAGCAGTGGGAGGGGACAAATTCAAGGGAAACCTCCACTAGTTAGATTTTATACCTGGAAAATTATAACAAGTTATACATTTTCCATATAGAGAATCTAATTATTGGGGGATCTCCTTATAAGTTGGGTCATCTTTTATTTGAGTAAATATGGTATCTTTCTCTCCACTGCTGTCAGTGGCATTATTTCACATATACTAATTTCAGTTCAAAGAACTAGTAAAGGTTCTATCTTCAGAGAGTTAGTTTTTGTTTTCCTCAGAAGGGAGGACTGACTTAAAGGAAATATGTTATAAGATGTTCATTCACTGTGATAATTTAGCATTTGAATAGTAAGAGGGAATGAAGGCAATAGATGCCAGGCAGCAGCCCTAGAAATAATTCTACATGCACCCAGAAAATTTTTAGGATGTTACACATTTAAGTAGATGAAATAATCCTTTTAAACGTCCTGAGTGGACAAGGAGAACTCATGGTAACTGTCCTGAACACAGAGAGAGAGAGAGACAGAGAGAGAGACAGAGAGAGAGATCTTGGAGGACCATGTGACACATTAAGTTGTCACATGACTAGCTGTTTTGTTGCAAATTTAATTGGTAAATCTCAAGAGCCTTCAAAGACTGTGCTGAAGTTCTAGGCTCTCAAACAAGATCTAAAGCTATAGTTCTGAACAATTAAATTCACAAAACATCCCATGGAACCTTGTACAGGACTAGTAATGCTAAATTGCAGTGTCCTGGCCTAATTCAATGTTGATGCTGTCTAAATTCTGCCTGTGAATTCCTCAGCTACTTTTATTGCATGAAGGGTTTTTCACTTACTGCCTGAAACAATCATTGCTGCTTGTGGTGTTAAACAGCTTGATCATACCCAAGGGTGGCTGTCTTTTGGTGTCAGGTAAAGTGTTTCCTATATGAAACTTGACCTAATTGTGTTTCAGGAGCATGGTATTGCTCAGAAACAGGATAATAACTTAAGAGTCCTGGGATGGAAAGTGCTATGTGCTGTGTATATATGTGCCAAAGACTTGGTGTAGCTGAGTTCGCCCTCATCTTCAGTAAGCTATAGTAGTGGGATTTCATTGGCTGCCAGTTGTACCATGTTAAAAATGATTATCTTTTGCCAAAGAATACCACCAACATCTACAATACATTGTGTACTTTTTGTGTTTAAAGTGGCCTGTAAATAAGTTAATGTATCTGTCTTCTTGCCCCTTGTGAGATTTGTGTCTTGTCTTTCAACATTCCTACCAGTTTACTGCTTACATTTTATGGCTTTGATTTCCTTGTATTGCAGATTTAGTTGTATATTCTTGTAGATATTCCCTGGAGTCAAAGGAGGAGGGAAAAGTCTTTTCTCTGCAAGTCTTACATTTATGAAGCTCATGGTAACAGGGAGGGAGGAAAAAAAAAACCCTTAGAAAAATAACTCTGGTTGTTTTCAAACCTATGCTCACATTTAAAAATGATTTGTAGAACACATAGCTTTATGTCTATAAAACAAAACCAAAAAAAATGTTTTTGATGTTATTAATAAAGCAGGTGGCACATCTTTCAAAATCCCATTTTAGCCAGACAATGATTTTCAATGAAACCTGACATGTTCATTTTTGCCAGACTTAACAGCCCCCAAGGCCTGTTGAAAGTCATCTAAAAGAAAAAAAGCCTTTTTAATGGATCAGAGTTTTCATTGCTGAAGCTATAGCATTTATAGAGATTTGGTTCCCTTATGTCTGCATTAGCTGAGCAGCAGGCTAACTATGATGATGTTGCTTTACAAAGTAGGCTGGTTATATAACAGTGAGGAGCTACCAGTTTTAAAAATACACTGGAAAATATTTCATGTGTACCTTAAAATAATGGCTCTCTTATTTTTATTTTAACTCAACTTCAGGGAATAACTCTCATGGAATCTATTGATATAATTGGTGTCAGCTGGGGAACTTGTACCAGAACTTATGAACATGGTCATTATTATTGCAAATGCAAAATGGGTCAAAATAAAATCTACTGTGATTTTACTGTAATTCATTAATTTACACCAGGGATAATTTTGCATGGTATTCACATGGGTCTAGTTGGAAAAGGACTCTTAATTTGCTTATGTATATACAATAACCAAAATGTCATGTTACAGTCTAATAAAGACACTTCATCTAGCATCAACTGGACAAGCTGTCATGCTTTTGTGGACAAATTCAATTTATTTTGTTTATGATTGTGCTAGTGGATTAAAATTTCTGACCAAGTCAGTATTCCTGGGATACTTACTTTCAGTGGTTCCTGGCTGTAGCACTGGGACTGGGGCAATTGCCTACTGGGGCGATCGCACATGGTCCTTCCCTGGCTCCCTCCTGCCCCCCTTCCTTCTTATCTGTATTTCCCTCGGTGTGGAGAAGCAGGAACAGCATTTAGTTCTGCTCCTGGCTCCCCCTGCATCCTACTGCCCCTGGCTCCTATCATCTTTGACAGACAGACAGGGGCAGAGAAATATTAATTTTTTAAATTTTTTAGGGGCACCATGGGGCAGATAGAATGGCCTGGTGGGCCAGATGCAACCCGTAGGCCATATTTTGCCAGCCCCTATGCCATCCCTGTAGGTCTCAGAGCTGCTATTTCAGTAAGGCTCTGGAACCCAGGGAATTAACACTGCTCTTCTCTGCCACTTGCCCACTCCCCAAAATCAGAGTTTCCAGTCATTCCTGATAATTAAGATGGTGGCAGATGAAAAGGTGGGTGAGTGGCAGTGATGATAATTCCTTGGGTTCTGGAGCTGCACTGACAATGGCTCCAGCATCCATGGGAATTAATGGTGAGGCTCATAGGTTCTCCAGCTGATGGGAAACGCTATGGTGCAAAATTAGCCCATGATGAACAGAAGTTTGACACACCTGGTATATGCTCTTCCATTTCCTGCCTTCTCTGAAACTCATAGCTTCAGGTTATACCCAGAACAGGTATCTTTCCATTTAACACTCATGAAACAGAGGTAAAGTTAATGATACAAACTTAAGCATGTGTAGGATATTTAGAGATTCAACAAGTAACTTCTCTAGGATGATTTTCATGTTGATTAAGGCTGATTGGGAATTTTTGAGCAAATCATTTTCCCATTAAAATGTAACTAACTGAAATGGAAATTGTTCTTAGGAGAGGTTCCTCCCCCGAACCCCGCCTTTATTTTTCAACCTAATTTAAAAAAAAAATCTGCTTTGCAATTATATTATGACATTTTCAGGACAACATATTCAGTGCAAAATTATTTTTCACTTCTATAAAATGAAATAATAATAATATTTTAAAAAGGATACTCAAAATCTAAACAACATATTTTGAGATTATCTGAACAAAGTATTTTGACTGATATGAATTAATTTCCTTTTGAATTTGCTGGTTTGTGAAAATTTGAAACTTTGACTTTTTGTCCTTATTTAGGATAAGAAAAATTTTCAATTCCAGTTATTTCTTAGAAATAAAAATGTTTCTCATCCAACTGTATTGTCTCTGAATTTAAACAGCAAATAGGAACAGATGACATGCATGAAACAAGGCTCAAATTTCCAGTACACTTTGAAAATATAGATGACTTTTATGTACCTGTGGAATTCTGGTCCCAACACTCTCCAGTATTCCTTATTGAGAGGCTTTTCTCTCAAATACAGCATATTAAAGGAATTTGTACAACTCAAGAAAAGCTCAAGTGCTCAGAAAAGCACTAATTTACTATCTGTAGCCAGTTTATGATGGGTTGAGGGTTGTGGTTGTGGATATGACCTCTTGATCTGGAGTGTGGAAAAAGTCTTGAAAACTGTACCATATGGACAGCTTTAAAAATCTTATTATCTGGGTTTTCAATGTTTGCTTGGGTTTATAAGTCACCACCATCTACAATGAATTTTCTCAGAAGGAGCTTTGGAAATTCCCTATTGTTTGTCTGAACACCTAAAATGTTGTATTCAGAACCATTGCTGTCCACCTAGGGAATGACCATTGTAAAATATCTCTGCCTATGAGTTAGACTAATCAGTCAGAAAGTAAAATAGCTGCCTTTTGAAAGGAGAGTCACCTGAATTCCATGTCATAATCTTTTCCTCACTTCGGCAAGGATAGATATTGATTTTTGTCTTAAAGTTTATAAATATTTTAATGCTTTCCTTAGAGAAGTCCTATTTTCCCAGGGAGACAAATGTGATAAAATCAAGCAAATAAGACTCAGGATTTAGAGGAAAGTTTCCAAGTGGTGGTGAGGTTACTTGTCATGGCTGTCAAATCCTAAAGGAACACGCTCCAAATTCAATGAGATGGTAAGTCTAGTATTTTGTACAGTTCTGTTGTGAACTGAAAATAAATACTAGGGTTGCTATTTGCAAGCATTGGAAAAAGGTCATGGAAATATAAGTACTAAATATGCCATTACTGCCTGCATTGGAGAAACTAGTTTGTTCAGTAGGTTTTGGAAAACTGAATATTTGCTATTCTTTCTATGGTGGGATTTTCTCAAGTTTTACTTATTCTTTCCCTCAATATGCCTGTGTAATATCACAGTCTGCAGTCCATTCCTAAGATTGACCGGGGATCTCACTTCTAGAGTTCCACTACTTCTGTCCATTGGTCTTCCCTTGAGTATTCACTTTTATCTCCAAATTACAGGGACTCTTGATACAGAATATATCAGGTTCATGAGAAGCTTTTGATCTAGCAGATCAATCCTACATATCTTTATTTTTCGTTCCTTCCTTCCTTCCTTCCTTCCTTCCGCTCGGACGCTGCGGAGCAGGTTCGCTTGGAGCTGCGTGGGGCGATCCCGAGCGTAAGACTCCCCGGCTTCCTATCTCTTTTCTTTCTTCCCTCCCACCTGTCTAAAGGTCTCTAGCCTCTGTTTATTTCGCTTTCTGACTCTTTTCTTGCCTTTTTGCAGCTTTCTCCCCCACTTTTCTGTCCTCTCTCTTCCCTCCCCCTCTGCTTCCGGTTTCTTTGTCTGTGAGACGCGTCTCGCAGCCTCCTCTTTTACTGTCTCTTTCTCTTTCTTTCTCTCTTTTCTGTCTGCTTGTTACGGGGAGTTACCTTTTCCATTAGCCTGCCTTCCAGAGGTGCTCTTAATTACCTTCCATCCCCCCTCACCCTTTAGTTTTCCTTTTCTTTTTTCTTTTTGCTGTTTTAACCCCCCCCCATCCTTCCCCTGCCGCTTTTTTTCCCCTTCACCCTCCTCCCCCTTTGCGGGGAGGTCTCTTATCATTTGCCGCTTGAGGGGTGCATTTTTCTTTCCCCCCCTCTTATTTTGCTCTATCCACGCTTTTTTTCACCCCCCAAATCCCTCCCTCCCTCCCTTTCAGTGGCTTATCTTCACTTTCTGTTTTGGCCGCATTCCCGGGAGCTTGGCCTTGAGCTCCTGTGTTTAAGTTTTCTTTTCATTCCCTTAGGTTTTTTTGCTTTGTAGTTAACCCTGTCCTAGTGAGGATGGCTGCTCCTACACCTAGCAGCTGGCATGACGATGTCTCTCGGGACCTCCCGCTGACTCATGGCCTGAGGGTTCACACCCCTCTCCATGTGGGGCTCGAGGTTTGCATGGAGGCTCTAGCTGCGCTCCTGGGATGGCGT
>NW_005841981.1:622047-637882 GCF_000455745.1 Alligator sinensis | reverse complement strand
GCACTCTGGGCCCTTGAGGGAGCGCTGTGCCACGTGGAGGACGGCCATCTCAAATACGTGCTCTGATGTCTTGACCGGTCTGGGCGACCGGGTGGGCGCGGTGGCGGACTGTAGCTTCCAGCTTGTGCCGTGCCCTGGGCCCTCACCAGGCTGCTTTTGTTTATTTTCTCGGGGTGAGAAGTTGAAGGTTTTTGTACGTGTACCAGGGGACAGGGAAGGGTGGAATTGTTCGTTTCTCGAGGGCTATATATAGCATGTTAGACATGATGTGTATTACTGCGAAGGTGTTTGTCACGGGGTGATGATCTGAATGTCCTGGAATGGTTTCTCTTTGGTGTGGTTTGATGGTTTTTTTGCTTTCTGTACCTGATCTTTTGTGAAATAAAGTTGTTAAAAGTCAAAAGTCCTTCCTTCCTCTCCTTCCTTCTCCTTCTCCTTCTGCACATCTTTTTTTTTTCATGTCCATCAATTCCATTGATATGCAACACTGGAAAACCTATCATTTATAGTACTGTCACAAATGTACAACATTTTGAGGTGTTTGTGGAATGTCATGTACGTTTTCTTGAGTCTGTTTTACTGGTATGGCATGTGTACTGCCTATATATACGTAGGATCAAGATGTTATTATGTCTGCATAATTTTTTGTATTTGATATTAATGTAATTTTAATATATATTTATGTTTTGCCTATGAGGGAGAAGTTATCACTGAGAGTTAGCATCTGACATGAGTATTTTAATGACCAATCAATTAGATTGTTACAGATGTGTTCTGAGGCACATGAACCATACCCTTCCAGACATTTTAAAAGGAGAGGCCTATGGTGACACTGATACCTGGCTATTTGAGGAAGGACATTTCTCACAGTGGGGACATTAGATGAGAATATCTTTAGCATGTTGGATTAGTAATTGTTGCATCTGAAAGGATTTAAATATTCTCCTAGTCAAAATTACATCAGGAAAGACTCCTGGTTCAGTAAACAAATACACCTGGAAGGGAGGAGATGAGGGACAGGTACTTGTATGCATAACGTGGGCTTCCCAAGAATCCAAAGCATGATGTATGTAAATGGGAAGATAAGAAACCATACTTAAGCTTTGCCTTAAGAACAAGGTTTGTCTTCATTTTTCCCCAGGGCCTAGGGTATGACTTTAGGCTCTCACCCACTGGGCTGAGTGAAACAGGATGACAAGATAACTTGTAGGAGGCCCTGGTGGGAAAGTCAGAAGCAGGAGCTACTTTCTAGCCTGTTGAGCTGAGTAGAAGCTGAATTCTTAGGTTTAAAGATTCAAGGTAAAATCAGATTATTGTTAATTTATTTTCTTTCTTTTGTTTGTTTGTTCTTTTTTCTCTATCTGTATCTCAACATATGGTTACTGATTTCATATGTTTGCTTTTGTTTTTATAATAAATATTTTTGCTACCTTTTATAAAATGTTTATCAATGGCAGATGTAATTTCAGAGCAGTTGACCATACAGGCAGGCCTCTTCCATGGAAGGGAGGGATCTCCCATTTCTGACCACATGATAGGACAAAGATGTGATTCTTTTCGTTGGCAAAAATACCCTTTGCTAAGAGCTGGCAAGACCTGGATGAGAAGGATAAAACTGAGGCACCATCAGTCAGGAAGGTGACTACTGGAACATCTCAGTCTGTTCTCAGTGGTCAAGCAGCAGATGGCAGAGAGGCATATGGGGCTGAAGGGTACCCCTGAAGGTGTTAGAGCACCCTGAGATTGTGTCTCAAAGGCATATCTGAAGAGAGAACCTACCTTCCCTTCACCAGTTTTCCTCATCTTTACCACAGCTATATATTTTTCATTTCCTATAAATGCAGTAATTCCACTATCCTGATTAAATTAGGAAGAATTTTATTAGTCAAACCCTACCTTGATAAATTTCCATCAAAAACACCAGCAAAAAGTATTCTGAAAATGTTACATCTCCATACTTTGTACATACCAACTAAGTATTCCAGTATGGTGTGAAATTCTGTGGTTTCATCTTGCAAGAAGTTTGGGCAAAACTTTTCACTCATCTGTTTCAGTTCGTGTGCATGAGGAACCCTTTGTTCTGTTGTGAGCTTGAGGTTAAAGAGAGAAACTCCAGTATGGTTGCCATGCATCCACATTCAAAACCCTATTTTGGTCCAGGTTTGCATGAAACATTTAATGGAAGAGATGGGAACACTTAGGGCAGTTTTGGAACCTATGCACAGGCAGCAATTTTATTTCCTGGATGTGTAACCCTGCTTGTATAAACAACTAAGTATTGCATGTACTGGAGTGCAAGTTCTGGAAACAAGGTGATAGTAGTAGTGGGTCATTTCCTGTTTTAGCCCAATAGCTATGATACTTATCTGGGAAGCTGGAGACCAAGTTCTAGGCCCCTCTCACCCAGAAGGAGTTTTGAACCTCTATCTATGACTTACTAGCACAGTGCTCTTACCATCAAATGTCTCTTAAACAAGGAGCACTGGAGAGAGGGTTCCATAGTGCCTGATCTGTGGTATGGTGGTTAAAGCACTGTACTTGGAAATCAGGAAGATGTAGGTACAAGCCTTCCTCTTGGTAAGGGGTTAGACCAGGGGTGGGAAATTATTTTGGTTCTGTCTCTCCTCTCTTGCCTTGCCTTGCCTTGCCTCCTCTCCTCTCCTCTCCTCTCCCTGTCTCTCTTTGCTCTCTTCCCTTCCCTTTCCTTCCCTTGCATTGCCTCCTTCTCCCTTCTGTTTCCTTTCTTTGTCTCTCCTTTCCTTTCTTTTCTCTCTCCCTTTGCCTTGCCTTGCCTCCCTCCTCTCCTCTCCTCTCCTCTCCTCTCCTCTCCTCTCCTCTCCTCTCCTCCCTTCCCTTCCCTTCCCTTCCCTTCCCTCTCTCTCTCTCCCCTCTCCTTTCTTCACTCCCTTGACTTGCCTCCTCCTTCCCTTCTTCTGTCCAGACTGTGGAATAAGCTCCCTCCACAGGTGGTGCAATTGCCTATTCTGGAAATTTTCAAGAGAAGACTGGATGGTCACTTTGCTGGGGTCACCTGACCCCATTTGTGTTTCCTGCTTGGTGCAGAGGAGCTGGACTTGATGATCTTCCAAGGTCCCTTCCAGCCTCACAATCTATGAATTCATCAAAACTCCCTATGTTGTTTCCAGACCCAAATATTTGCCTACCCCTGCTGTAGGGGGTGGAAGGAAGGCCACAGGTTGAGAGGCACACTAGGTTGAGCTTTGCCAGGGGCAGGGTTGCAAAGCACAGGCAGGCTGAGACCAAGAAGGTCAGGACTTAAGCCCAGAAGAGCAACAGGTGGCCTGAGGCTGAGAATGCCAGAGCCTGAGCCCAGCAGAGGCAGCTAGGGACCAAAAGATGATGAGTTTGGAAAGGCCAGACCAGTGACAGTGTGCCTATGCCACCAGCCAACAGCCAGAGTTACCTGTAGGTTAAGGCTAAGAGGTCAAAGCCTATCCAGGAAGGCAAATAGGGACCAAGTGACATCTGCAAAGCATAGGCGTGGCTGTGGGGGCAGCAGGAAGCCATGATTAATAGCCTGAAGGCTTGAATAAGGATCATCTGAGCCATAAATGTTGACCACTAGCTCAGAGTGCCACCCAGGCACCGGTAGGTCCATTGGGGTGGAAAGGGACACCTATGGAGAATAGAGTAGTGTGGGGTTAGACAGCCAAGGACTCAGACACCTAGAGGGGTCAGTTAGATTGATAGAGGATAGTGAGGGCACTCCAGAATTCAGGGACAGCCTCCCAGTCAATAACAAAGGAACATCAAGACGTGGCAGACAAGATGGGAAGGGTGGCAGTCATATAGAAGACTGGGAGTGCAGGCAGGATTAGGGTGACCCTAGGTGGCATCATAGCTGCCCTGGGGCCTGATCCTGTTACTTCTATTTATTTATTTATTTGTTGTTTCTTAAGATAAATTTGCTTGAAAATTAATTTTACTGTAAAACTTAGATTGATAGTTCTATAAATTCTATTTACAGAGAATAATGCAATATTCTTCATGGTAGCTGTTGTGCATTTATATGTGGACCCTCTATAGGTCTAAAAGGTTAATTTACCCTGCTTATTCATTTATTGGCCTTTCTGAGACTGCTAGCAAGGGAGCATATCTTGGAAGCACTTACTTGTGTGAGTAATAATAGTCTAATTGAAAGGAAAATGGGATTAGTAGTCATTAGGACTACTCATGTGAGTAAGCCCTTGAAGGGTAGAACTCAAGGGTACCACAAGTGATGATAATTTTTACTATAATGCATATTCTATTTTTATCTCTGAGTTTGGACCTTTACATAACTTCCTATTAAATTGTTTGAGATCTTCCCTTTTCAGACCAACTGGGAGGCCCAATAGGCAGACATTTTTATGCTTCAAAGCATTTTCTAATGACTCATTTTTAAAATGAAATGAAACATTATCCTGAATTATAGCTATGATCTGCCTCTAAGTTCCTTTTTAAACACCAAATTATATTCTTCTAGTGACTGTGTCCTTTCTTCCATTTCTCTGAATCTTATTTCAAGCTTGTCAAATAACTGCTTCAACAGAGCCAGTGTTTAAGTCCATTATTTCTTCTTTTTTTTAAAATTTCATAGGTTGGAAGCTCCCCTTACAATCTAGCCATACTTTCATGTGAGGAATTGTCCTAAAAAGCATGAACCACAGTGAAAGGAGACTTGCTTTGCCAAAGCCAACTGTACCATGAAGAAAGAAAAAGTAGATGCCTACAGCAACAAACACTCCAGTATCTATGCAGAAGATGGTGAGCTAGCAGGGTTAATATTTACTTAGATTTTATCATGTTGATATAATACCTGGGGTTGTTTCTCTTATATTTCTGTTTCCAATTTTTTTTCAATAGTTCTCCGATAGCCTTTAAAAATTCACTTGTAGGAATATTTTCTGATTTCAGACCAGTTTCTCCAAGTCTTCAACTGTCTTTCCATCCATTAACTGAGAAACTGTGTTTAAAGTGAGACTAAAAAAATAGAGTATTTTTTCCAGCCCTTTGTTTCTTAAATGCTATATTTTATGCATCTTATAATAAACCTATTAAAACACAATATGCACCAAAATCAGGCTTGGTTTAGCAGCCAGAGGGGGCATTCACATGTGCAATTAACGCAACTGAATAAACTCCAGCGCAATTTGAGCTGGAGTACACTAATCAAGATGTCACTGGCAAGGGACACACAAACTGGTTTAAATGATCAGAAACTGGTTTAAACCTGTAACAGAACATAAGTTCAGTGTGCATAAACCAGCTTCAAAATGGCCAAAACTGGTTTGAGATAAATCTCGTTGAATGCAGTATCAGACTTAACTGATTTAGGTCAAACCAGTTTATGCAACTTCTGTCTCAGACTGCTTCCTGGCTCAAGTTAAATCAGTTCCCCAGCATCCCAGGATGCTTTACAACCATGGACAGAATGGTGCTGTTTGTTCCAGAGAGCAGGGCTGGCCTCATCCCTCTGCTCTCTAGCCATAGCAGGGCCAGGGGCATGGCTAGACACCAGCTCAGCATGGCCTCCTGAGGCAAAGGGGGCAGGGAGGGGGCTTATTCCTTCCCTCTCCCCTGGGACCCCAACTGGTGTCTGCCTGGCCAGGGCACAACAGCTTCTGCCGTGGGGGGCCTTGCTGCTTCAGGGGCGGGGACATGTGGAAACACTGGCCAGCATAGCAAAGTGGGCAGGGAGCAGCTTTATTTCCCCCCTGCCTGACCCTACTGGTTCTTTAACAACTGTATGTCAAACCACTGCCTGCACAGCAAAAATAACTAACACCTTGTTAAAATGTTAATCCAAGAGCCATCAAGACTGCAGGGCTAACAGCTTTGATTGTTTCTCAATTATTGACCCACCTACCTAACAGAATGTGTTTTCCCATCCAGAGACTTATTAGGGGAAGGGACAAGATAGGACCATTCTTAAGTAAAAGATTCCATCCCCTCCCACCTCTGGCAGAGACTAAAGTAAGCGGTTGATAAGGGCAGGGGAAGAGGGAGGAGGCATGATCCCCACTGCCTGGAGCAGCTGAGGGGAGAGGGGTAAGAGGCTGGGGAATTGAGGTTGGAGGGACTGGTCCCCTGCCACCTGTGAGCATATAGCCAAGCCCTACAGGACCAGACTGAGAGGCGGGAGGTGTTGGCAAAGACTTGGCACAATCATCACATATATGTGCTCGAGAGGAAGCTAAGGGAACAGGAGAGGGTCACAAACAGCTTGAGCTAGTGTGACAAAAGAAAGCAGAGAACTATATTTACATTATAAAGCAAAAGCTGTAAAAGGTGGGAGACCAGAATACCTAAGCAAGGACTTGTCTTTTTGGTTTATTACATTCCAATTAAGTTAGACTAAGCTGTGTGTGCTCTCACTGTGTTTAATGGGCTGTATCTTAGCTTAGGAGATGGTTTTTGATTGTTCTGTCCCGTGCTTGAGGTTGCAAAGTGCTGTTTTCAATGCATACTTGCTTCAGAGAAAGGACTATTCTTGTTCAAGCTTTTATGAATTCAATGCCACTACCTTCCCTGCTCCCCTCAGTCTGGTAGCAGCTGCTCCTCCTCCCTCAAGTGGGGTGGGGAGGAGGGGGAGGGAGAAGAAGCCTGGCACACACTGCCTTCTGCCACCACAGACCTGGGCTATAGTCCCATGCGGACCAGGGAGGGGATTTAAACCCCCACCCCAGCGTGATAGCTCAGGGTTGGTGCCTGGCCATGCTCCCTCTGCTCCAGCAAGAAGGGGAAAAAGTCTCCTTCCCTTCTCCTTTGGCAATGGCTGGCAGGCATGCTCTAGCACCCCCCAGCTTTTGGTTTGAGCCATGGCAGGCATGTGGCTGCATTTCCTGCATCAAATGTGAATGTCTGTCCATTTATTAAATGGTTCAAGCTGTGCAGCTTAGACTAACCAGCAAAGACTGAATGAGTTCAGCCTTGGGCTTTTTGACTGTCTGTAGCTAGCCACTGTCTACACGTGTGTTTAAGCACAGTAATTTACTTCACTATTGGATAGTACTTGTGACTGATGGGACTATCCAGTTGTGCAGTAAATTAGTCTGCACTGGTGTAATTGCTGTGTACATATAGATGGTGATATTTTACTGCACAGCAAATTAGTCTAGTCTACTGTGCAGTAAAGTGTATGTGTAGACTTTCCCAGAAATATTAAAATCAATGGATTTGTATCTGAGCTGAATTTCTCTGGCTGTGTTTTTCATTCTGATTCGACAAAATGTTTACAGGTAGTCCTCAGACTTATAACATAATTGGTTCCTGAAAACCACATCTTAAGTCACCAGTCCAGTAGTGGCTCATTTGGTGGCTCTTGCCACTAGTCCAGGAGGGTGTGTGCTCCCTGGCAGGGTGGGGTCGGGGCTATGCTCCGGGTGGGAGGTGGAGGCTATGAGGGGCCTGTGGCAAAGATGAAGCTGCTGCTCATCCAGGACTGCAGCAAGGATGGGGTGTCTCCTGATTCTGTGCGCAGCTTTTCCAGAGACAGTGCAGTGGCTCTGCCCCACCCTGGGTGGCCGAGCAGCAGGAGGGCAAAACTCCCACTCCCAGCACCTTCTACCACCTGCCCAGCGTGCAGCCCAGTGCAGCCCCACCCCACCCTTCCCACACAGATCCGGGGGCACACGCCCCCACCCCCATGCTTTCCTGGACTGGTGGTGGGAGCAGTGGTGAGAGCCATTGGATGAGCCGCTCCCAGACTGGTGGTGCACGGCAGCAGGAGTTGTCCCACCCTCTCCCCTCACTTCCCCACCCCAGCTAGGCAGCTTTTGCCCCAGCCCCAATCCCTCCTTCACTGCAGGGGCCTTGATCTGCCCCCACCATGTTCCTTCCCTCCCCACTCCACACAAGGGACTTACCAGCTGGAGGCAGCAGTGTCCAGCATTGTGAAGTCAAAACCGGCATCAGAACCTCAAAAGAGGGTGTAAATTTATAAAGGCTGTAAGTGCTGTTCATCATAATTCAGTCATAAGTTGAGGAATGCCTGTAGTTTTTTCCAAGGAGAGAGAGAAAGACGGCTAAAGTAGGAGTAACAAGTAAGCTATAGATGGTGTCTCCATTGATGACTTTGGGAGTTGGATTCTCTAGGAGAAAATTGCTTTGTTCTAGCTTACTTATGTGAAAGTTTACTTCTGTAATTATGACCATTATATTGAAATATTGATACAAATTTAGAATCATGAATCATAGAAAATTAGGGTTGCAAGAGACCTCTGGAGATTATCTAGTTCAACCCCCTGCTCAAAGCAGGAACATCCCCAACTAGATCATCAAAGCTTTGTCTAGCTGGCTCTCAAAAACCTCTGAAGATGGAGATTCCACCACCTCTCTGGGTACCTTGTTCCAGTGTTTTACTACCCTCCTAGTGAGAAAATTCTTCCTAATATCTAACCTAAACTTCCCTTGCTGCAACTTGAGACCACTGCTCCTTGTTCTGTCATCTGCCAGCACTGAGAACGGTCTAACCGCATCCTGTTTTGAACTCCACTTCAGGTAATTGAAGGCTACTATGAAATCCCCTCTTAGTTTTCTTTTCTCCAGACTAAACAAGCCCAGTCCCTCATCCTCTCCTCATATGTTATGTACTCCAGTCCCCTCACTATTTTTGCTACCCTCTTTTGTACTCTCTTCAATTTCCCTGCATCTTTTCTGTAGTGGGGGACCCAAAACTGGACACACTACTCCAGATTTGGCCTCACCAGTGTGGAATAGAGGGGAATAATCAATTCTCTTGGCCTACTGGAAACACACCTACCAACACACCATTGCAGCTCAGTATGACATTAGGCTTCTCGGTAAGAAAGGCACACTGTTGGTTCATATTCACCTAATTACCCACTGTAACCCCCAGGTCCTTTTCTGCACAGCTGCTGCCCAGCCAGTGAGCCCTTAGCTTGTATTGGTGCATGAGATTGTTCCATTCTAAGTGCAGGACTTTGGACTTTTCCATGCTGAACGTCATGATATTCCTTTTGGCCCAATCTTCCATTTTCTCTAGGTCTCTCTGAATCCTAGCCCTACCCTCCAGTGTTTGTTCTAGTCTCCCAGCTTGGTGATATCTGCAAAATTACTGAAGGTGCACTCTATGCCATCTTCCATGTTGTTGATTAGGACATCAAACAAAACCAGACCCTGGACCAACCCCTGGGACACTACACTTGATACTGGCTGCCAACTAACCAACAAGTCTTTGATTACTACTCTGAGCCCAGTGCTTCAGCCAGTTTTCTATCCACCTTACAGTCCATTCATCCAGCCCATACTTCCTTAGCTTGCCTGCAAGAATGTTGTGGGAGACTGTATCAAAAGCTTTGCTAAAATCAAGGTACACCACATCCACTGGTCTCCCTGCATCCACAGAGCCTGTCATCTCATCATAGAAGGCAATCAGATGGGTCAAGCAAGACTTGCCCTGGTGAATCCATGCTGACTGTTTCTAATAACCTTCTTCTCCTCCAAGTACTTAGAAGTAGATTCCTTGAGGAGCTGCTCCATGACTTTTCCAGGACTGAGGTGAGGCTGACTGGTCTGTAGTTCCCTGGATCCTTCTTTTTCCCTTTCTTAAATATGGTTCTATGTTTGCCCTTTTGCAATCATCTGGGACTTTTCCTGATTACCATAATTTTTCAAAGTTGATGGCCAGTGGCTCTGCAATCTCACCAGCCAACTCCCTCAGCACCCTTGGGTGCATCCCATCTGACCCCATGGATTTGTACGTGTCCAGTTTTTCTAAATAGTCCCTAACCTGTTATTTTGCCACCATTGCCTGCTTACCTCCTCCCCAAACTGTTCTGCCCGGTGCAGTAGTCTGGGAGCTGACCTTGCCTGTGAAGACTGAGGCAAAATAGGCATTGAGTACTTCAACCTTTTCTGCATCCTCTGTCACAAGGTCACCTCCCCCTTTCAGTAAGGGACCCACACTTTCCCTGATCCTCCTCTTGCTATTGAAATACTTGTAGAAGCCCTTCTTGTTACCCTTCACATCCCTTGCTAGCTGCAACTCCAGTTGCACTTTGGCCTTCCTGACTTCATTCCTGCATGCCCAAGCAATGCTCTTATAGTCTTCCCTGGTTATTTGTCCACATTTCCACTTCTTATAAGCTTCCTTTTTGTGACTTAGCTTATTGAAGAGTTCCTTGCTAAACCAAGCTGGTCTTCTGCCATACTTGCTAGTCTTCTTGCACATCTGAATGGTTTGTTCCTGCACTCTCGTAAGGCTTCTTTGAAGTACAGCCAGCTCTCCTGGACTCTCCTCACCCTCAGACTGGCCTCCCAGGGGATCCTGTCCATCAGTTCCCTGAGGGATTTGAAGTCTGCTTTTTTTGAAGTCCAGGATCCTTACTCGGCTGCTCTCCATCCTTCCTATAGGGATCTGGAACTCTATAATCTTGTGGTCACTGATGCACAATGGCGTAGCGTGGGTCTCCAGCATCCAGGGGCCAATATTTACATTTGCACCCCCCATCTGTGGCATGCCCCCTCATCCCCCCACCTCCCATTGCTACACCACTGCTGGTGCCCAAGTTGCTATCCTCTACTTCATTCCCCACAAATTATTCCCTGTATGTGAGCAGCAGGTCATGAAGAGCATGGCCCCTAGTTGGTAGCTCCCACACTTGCACCAGGAAGTTGTCCTCTACACTCTCCAAAAACATCCTGGATTGTCTGTGCACTGCTGTATTGCCTTGCCAGAAGATGTCAGTGTGATTGAACTCACCCATGAGAACCAAGGCCTGTGATCAGAAAACTTCAGCTAGTTGCCTGAAGAAAGCCTCATCTAACCACTTCCTCCTGGTCTGGTGGTCTATAGCAGACCCTCGCCACAACATCAGTCTTGTTGCCCTCTCATCTAACCTTGACCCAGAGACTTTCAACAGGCCTATCTCCAGTTTCATAGAGCTGGAGCTCTGAGCAAACATATTGCTCTTTTATATAAAGTGCAACTCCTCCTCCTCTTCTCCGCTGCCTGTCCTTTCTGAACAGTTTGTACCCATCCATGACAGCGCTCCAGTCATGTGAGCTATCCTACCAAGTCTCTGTTATTCCAATCATGTCATAGTTTCATGACTGTGCAAGGACTTTCAATTCTTCTTGCTTGTTTCCCAGGCTCCGTGCATTTGTGTACAGGTACCTGAGGTAACTAGTCAATTGCTCTGATCTCTCAGGAAGTATGAGAGCATCTCCCCTGTTGCTCTGTCTTGCTTGCTCTTCCTCCAGGTCTACCTCTTTCCCACTTACCTCAGGGCTTTGGTTTCCTTCCCCCAGCAAAACATAGTTTAAAGCCCTCGTCACTAAGGTATCAAGCCTGTCTGCAAAGATGCTCTTCCCTCTCTTCATCAGGTGGATCCCATCTCTTCCCAGCAAATTTCACTTGATATCAGTACATTGATGCCCCCCTTGATATGTAATAATTTTAATGTACTCAAGTCTTTTCTTGCTGTAGATAACATCTTATAGAAATCATTGTGAAATAACATATTTAATGCAAAAATAAATACTCAGAAATAATGTTTTATTAAATAATAAAAATACCCACAAAATAAGATATCCACTCAAAAGATTTTCACATGAATGAAAGTTAATATATCAGTAAGAAAGACTAGTCAACTTAGCAGGAAGTGATGATTGGAAAAAAAATTACAGAAATGCAATAGTTAGAGTTGTTTGATCAAGGATTGGCTGGATAGGAGAAGAAAGTTTGGTGTGCTAGGCTGACTCTTGGATATACTTCATTGGTGCTAGCCTTTACTTTATCCAGGAGGGACCATTCTTAGCTTTGCATTCTGCTTTTCTAGCTTTGAACCGAATATAATTTTAATATCAATGGTACCATAAGTGCCTTTCAACAGGTGCTTGGCTCATACTCTTCAATCATGCATTTGTATTTCTTTTTGTCCCATGGTCTGTTGCTTTAAACTAATAACAAAGGTGTAAAGTAATGACATATTGTTGTAAAGCATTTCATAGTTAAGATACCATTTTTACAACATGTGGAAACTGTTTCTAAGTTCTACTACATTGCACAGGTATACATAGGGAGGGGGGAACAACTAAGATAATATAGTAAGCTGCAGTGTCTCCACAATACCCAGGATTTTACAATCAGATAGTATTGTGGAATTGATGTCACTTGCTTTCCGTTACATAATTTTCGATTAATAGATTCTTTTATAGATATTTTAATATTTACTTTTTAATGTTCTTAAGCAGACAAGGTTCTTTGGGTAAAACTGATATCTTTTATTAGACCAACTAAATAGTTGGCAACATTTTTCTTAGCAAGTTTTTGGGTTTAAAAACCCTTCGTCTGGCTGAGGAAGCATCTGCAATTGGTGTGTGCTCTTCTTGGATGGAATGAATAGTAAAGAAGCCAGAGGCTGATATGCATGCTAGAAAGCCAGTCAGTGAACATAATGTTCTTAAAGCATTTTTAAGCCATCATACTGTTATTTTTGTTCCTCTGAAAAAAAATCTTCCTAACTGAAACTACAGCACATGTAAATACTGCGTTTACCTGAATCCAATGTGACTTCAAATGTTAAGATATGCCCCTCCCCCCCCCCAATAATGTGATTCTATACATGGAAAATTACAAATTTCTTATGATTTTCCATGTATGAAATCCTATTATTGGAGGGTCATATTCTGCTAGCCTGTCCAGGGGGAAGCAGTGGTAGCTGTTCTAAGCCCAGCCAGGACAGGCCCAGAGCTTGGGCAGAGGCTCAAGTAAGTAGCGTTGGGGGCAGGGGGGGAGGGAGATGGTAGTAGCAGGGGTAGGCTGAGTGGCCTCCCCTAGGCTCCCCACAAGCCATACACCAAAGGTGCCCCTGTCATGCCCCCCTCACTATATAATCTCTCCCATGTACCTCCCCCACTCCCCACAGCACATGCCTCTCCCATACCAACAGATGAGCCACCCTAGCCCAGGGCAGGCAGAGGCTCAGCTTGGGCTTCAGCCATGGGCCTGGAGCCAGGGCTGCTGCAGCCATGTGCCCTGGACTAGTACTCAAACAGAAGACTGTACTTTTTTTGTTCCATGTTGACTGGGGGGGGGGGGAACCCCCTGTCTTTTATTTGAGTAAATATTGTAAATGTCTACATGTTGTTTGGGACTTGTTCTGTAGCAGAAAAAATACTTGGTAGTAGACTATGCGATAAAATAATATTGATACAATGTATTAGTGTGTCACAGCACACCAGTCTAAATCTGTGATCAAAGAAGACATATTACATGAGTACAAATGCATTTATAGAATTAATTATCCAATAACATTAGATGAGAAGTTTAAAAATGTAAAACCATAATAACAGGTCCTTTAAAATCACTTTCCTTAAAAAAAATGACATATTACAAACATGCTACATAAATGCAGAACTATTAAATACATGCAATAAAAGCAATAAGAAGGATTCTACAAGTATGCCAGAGGTAAAAGGAGGACCAAAGACAGTGTAGGTCCATTACTAAATGTAGAAGGCATTTTAGTTATGGATGATTCAAAGAAAGCCAAAATATTTTGCTTCAGGCTCCATGAATAAAGTCAGTTATCAGATGATGAGTGCAGCTGCAGGAAAGATGGAGAAGGAGACATCTTAGCTAGCTAGCTAATGGTACTCAACCTACCTGCCTCTGATGTGTATATGAGTGGTGTGGAGTTAGTCTATGGGCCTGATCCAGCACAGGGTTGATCTGCGGGTACAACCCTGTGCACTGTCCCGGCCCCCCATACTGAATCTGGTTATGGACTCACCCTGTGCTTTGGTACAATCTGGCACATGGGACTCCCCACAAGTCTAGAAATTTGGTGGTAGGGGAGCAGTGGCAACATTATTGAACAGAACCACAGCAACTAAGTTGCCACTCATCCTTTGCTACCAAAATCTTAGACCCATAGGAAGCCTCACAGGCCAGATGACAGGGTTCCATGGGCCATAAATTGAGCACCACTGGCTTAGAGTGGTGTAAGAACATCCTAGGGTTTACTTATTGAAGCTAGATACTTCCAAGTCAGCAGGGCCAGATGGGGTACACCCTAGGGTACTTCAAGAAAGCTGAGTTTGAGTGTTAGGGTCATTTAAATATTAAAACGGGCTACCTAGAGAAGTTGTAGAATCCATATCCCTCTAAATTTTGAAGATCAGATTATCCAAACAGTTGACTTCAATGGTTTAGTGCAGGTGTCAGAGCAATATGAGAGTAATACTTCCAGTCATCGGGATCATTATAAATTCACTGATATTTTTGGCTAATATAATGTAGTTATGGAAGCCGAAGTAGGAGGTTAGCTAGGTACCCCTATATATCTCATAACAATTCATAATAATGATCCTGCTTTGAGCAGGGCCTGGTGTGAAAGACCTCATGAGAGGCCTTATTCTTGTATGGGCCTATGGTAATCCCACTTACAATGATGGTCAATTTTTAACGGGCTTTATGGGAAACAGAACTGGGTACACTGTTACTATGGTACATCTATCTTTTGCTGATGCTTTCTGAAGAACTCAATCAAAAGTATTTATACATTAATTCTGGCCATTGTTCTGTGTGAGAGCAAAGATTTCATTAAAAGAAAAATGTTGTATATAATCATTGATTATATATGGATAGACAGCAATGTCAAAGGACTAAGAATTATGAGATCTATAGGGGTCCCTAGCTAACCTTCTGCTTTGGCTTCCATCACTACATTATCTTAGCCAAAATTATTAATGAATTTATAATGACCCCTGATGCATGGAAGTATTGCTGTCATTGCTCTGATGCTTTGGGACCTGAGGTAAAGAGGGTGAGTCATTACAGGATCAGGTTTGTAATCAGTTACAAAAGTGAAACAACTGCCTTTCAATTGGAAATTAAAAGATGCAGAAAATACTATGCAACATTATGTACTCACCTGTATTGTACTCATCCCTGATATAGTTATCATTGGTTTTAGAGAGTTACTTTAGTGATAAATCTGGCCCACTGCTACTAAACCAAAAGAGAAGTAAGATTTTGTAAATAAAAAAAAAAGAATAATAGCATTTCCAATTTTAT
Organism: Alligator sinensis; assembly: GCF_000455745.1. NCBI lineage: Eukaryota > Metazoa > Chordata > Crocodylia > Alligatoridae > Alligator > Alligator sinensis. Next base: position 622,836 of record NW_005841981.1, on the reverse strand, counting down.
TTTGGAAAGATTTAATTAAAGTAAGATTAGTAATCATCAGCCAACATTTATCTTAACAGGGTGGAGGATCTTGGCTGCCATCTAAAATGCTTAAATAAAATTGCTGGAAGCTTGTGACTCTCTTCTAAAATTTATGTAATCCCTCTGAGAATATCAGTCTTGTTTTGTGAAAAATTCTTTGTAATGGAACCTGTTTTTCAAAGAAAACTACAGCCTAAAGGACATACCCAAAATTCATTAAAAAAACCCTGTGAGAATTTTTCATTGAGATCATTAGAAATGGTGCTCATTTTTTTCAGCCTATATTAAGAGAAAAGATTGGAAAATAAGAAAATGTCAGTGCCTTTTAATTCTTATTGGTCTTTTGAATGAAAAAATGAATGATTGAATAATACACATTGTATAAGGAAAAATATATTTTCTATTGCAAGCATTTATCATAACGTATGTATAGGTATACATTTTGTAGGAACATCCCAAATTGATGATTACATTACAAAAAGCCATCTATTTTTTGTATTTCTGCCTGAATATTGGCATACAATAATACCACATTTACTCGAATATTATATGACCTCTGAATAATTAGACTCTATGTATGGAAAAAAAACTATAAACATATTGTAACTTTTTTCATGTATAGAATATAAGTATTGGAGAGTTTGCTGGTGGGGGAGGGGTCAGGTGGCCCCTTTGCCCTCTGTGTCACCCATTTCTCCCCCCTGCAGCCTACCTGCATCCCCTACTTCCAGGCCCCCCAGTCTCTGCCCAATCCCCCCACCAAAATAA
>NW_005841981.1:621026-622037 GCF_000455745.1 Alligator sinensis | reverse complement strand
CCTGCTTATTGTCAGATGCTTCTTGGGCTGCTCTGTCCTCAAGCACAGCATGTGGAAGCTCAGCCAGCCCTTGCCTGGTTGTGCAACAGTGTCCATGCTTCTGATATGGATGGCCAGGGAAAAGAATTTCCCTGTGCTCCATGCCTAGGAGAGACCCCAGGCCAAGCCTGAGCTGAGCTGCACCTGACAATAAGGGGGAGAGAAGTAAGGGGTGGGAAGGGCAGAAGATGCAGAGGGGAAGCAGAGAGGGTGGAGCAGGAGACTGCTATGGGTCTGACTCTGGCCCTGACCCAGGCTCAGGACCAGAGTCAGAGCTGCAACAGCCACCTGCTCTCTCTCCTTTGGTGGTAGGCCTCCCCCCCCCCCCCGCCCCCGTGCTGATGGGTGGACCGATGGAGATTTTTGGGGCTGATACCGTTAGCCAATTTTTAAGGCAGTATATTGGCCGATACCAATCTGATTTCCAATACAGCTGCATGCAGCTGGTAAGTCTATTGTGGTGGGGGAGGGGAGGGGGGGAGGGAAGGGGCATGGGGAAGCAGATCAAGGCCCCTGTGGTGAGGGAGGGAGTGGAGCTGGGGCAGGTGCTGCTCAGTTGTGGCAGGGCAGAGCATGGGATGGAGCCAGGACTTTTGCAGGGGACATAGGAATGGGGCAGCTATTCAAGTCAAGATAATGTCTTGTTATTTTGAAAAAGAATGAAGAATGGCAAAATACTTTGCAAGCATCTGCAAACTGTGCACAGAAAAACAAAGAGAATGAGAACAGTTCCAAAGTCTTAGAGGGAACTGTTCACAGGAGCAATGGACAGTGTTGGAGTAGAAGCTGATTAGACTATAGTAGTATATGGCTCTCCGTCCTTCAATGCAAATGTGACAGGTGGGCGGGACCGGAAGTCCCGCCCCCTTCGCTCCGCCCCTTCCCCCTTTTATGGTGTGTGACATCACCAACCACACCCCCTGACCCCGGTCACGTGGTGTGTGACATCAGCAACTCCACCCCTGACCCCGG
>NW_005841981.1:620038-620960 GCF_000455745.1 Alligator sinensis | reverse complement strand
ACATGGTTCATGACATCAGAAGGACATCCCAGGCAGACCCTCAAAGCCCAACCCTTCATGCTGCAAGATCCGCCCTAGATCACATGGTGCTGTTATGGCCTATCAGGTCCCTGACCACTAAACAGAATTTGAGAATTTGGAAGATGGTGTCTTTGTGCTGTGGTTTAAATTTGTCCACAAGTGTTTGAATGCACCACACGGGTGTTAGCGTGGGGGTAAGTGTAGGGGGGAACTGTTAACAGACATGTCTACACAGGAGGCTATGTTAAAGGAAGTTTATTACTCTCCTGGTGAAGCTGGCAGTTTTGCTGGGGTGAACGCGTTTTTTGAAGCTACCAAAAGGCAGAATAAGTTCCTGAACAGAAGTGGGGTGACCGCCTGGCTTTCAGACCAGGATGCTTATACCCTGCACAAACCGGCAAGAAGACATTTTAAAAGAAACAAGACTGTTGTTTCAGATATTGATGCACAATGGCAGGCAGATTTGGTGGATATGCAGCAGTTTTCTAAACACAACAGCAGGGTTAAGTTCATCTTAACAGCGATAGACATATTATCAAAGTATGCGTGGGCCGTGGGTCTAAAAGACAAGTCAGGTGGTGAAATAGCTCGAGCCTTTAAAACCATTTTTACAGAGGGCCGTGTACCTCAAAAATTACAGACTGATCGGGGAAAAGAATTTTTAAATAAGTCTTTAAGTAAGCTGTTAAAACAGTATAATGTTCACCATTTTGTGACAAATAGTGAAGTGAAAGCGGCTGTGGTAGAGAGGTTTAACAGAACATTAAAATCAAAGATGTGGAGGTATTTTACAGCCCGCAACACCTTTCGCTACATTGATGTGTTACCAGCGTTTATAAAGAGCTACAATCACAGTTTTCACAGAACTATTCGCACCAGGCCTGTTGACGTGAACTTCTCA
>NW_005841981.1:581050-609895 GCF_000455745.1 Alligator sinensis | reverse complement strand
CACCATGTGTCCGGGGTCAGGGGCGGAGTTGCTGATGCCACGCACCACGTGACCGGGATGAGGGGCGGAGTTGCTGATGTCATGCACCACGTGACCGGGGTCAGGGGCGGAGTTGTTGATGTCACGCACCACGTGACCGGGGTCAAGGGCGGAGTTGCTGATGTCACGCACCACGTGACGGGGGTCAGGGGGTGTGGTTGGTGACGTCACACACCATAAAAGGGGAAGGGGCGGAGCAAAGGGGGTGGGACTTCTGGTCCCGCCCACCTGTCACATTTGCATTGAAGGACGGAGAGCCATATACTACTGACTATCAGCCCAAAAGCAAATCAGACATTTAGTACATCTAAGATGGGCCCTGGCACACAAGCCAAATTGTTGTCAGACATAAAGTATGAACAGTAGGATATACAGGTAGCTAATGATCCCCGCCTTGAGTTCCCTAGGATTTAGTAGGAATACAGGTGTTATTCACCACCGTGAACTGAAAATGGATGTTTGTGACTAACTGAGCTTTCTGAACTAGAAAAAAGTGGGAATTTTTGGTATGCTTCTATTCTTAGGGAAATAAAAGATGTTGGTACCTTTTAGGAATTTTTTAGATTCTTAAGAATGCATGCACAAATCTTTCTTCTTTGTGTAGGCAAGAAAAAAATTGTGGTCACATAGCAGCACTCTTATTAATGTAGGCTTGATTTTTTTTTTGTTTTCATCCATATAGCCAGTACTTTGTGCACATGTTTGACAGGATCAAGTCTTTTATTACAGTTAATCTGAAAGAAAAAGTTAAAAGTTTGAATAGGCTTGAGTTGCCAAAACAAGGCTGAACATAGCAATCCAGGATTCCCAAGACCAAATAAGTCAGTAGGAAGAGAAATACTCTTTAAATCTAGCATGGCATTACAGTACTCATTATCTACCCTGTCTAAATGAGCCCAGTTTTCCCCTTCCAGGTGGGGTAGATTTAGGCTGGGGGCAGCACTTGACTGGACCCAGCAGCATTACCTAGGGTGCTGGGGGCTTCCTGGGACTGCAGCAGCAGCAATTCTGCTGCACGGTCTTCCCCTTCCAACTAAGCCCAGCCAATCTTCCCCTTCCAACTAAATACTTACTTTAAATCAGGGATGTTAAACAGATGGCCTGTGGCCTAGATCAGTTCAGTCAGGCCTGTTGGTGTTTTGGTAGGCTACAGGAAGTTGGAGAAGCTTAGGTTGACACAGAATATGGGGTCCTTTGGCCCAATGGACATGGCCTTCAGTGGCAGGGAGGTATATTTATACATCCCTTAATTGCCCTGCTGCCACCCAACCCCTGCCACTGGCCCCAGAGCTGTGCTGCTGTCTGTATGTGGACCTGCGTTGCTACTGGCCCTGTGGGTATGGAAAAGGAGGAGCCCCAAAATCTAGATCCAGCCTGAGGCCCAGGGTGAGTTTGAAACCGCTGCTTTAAATGATACTGTTAGACTAATTTGTGCCTAAGGCCCAATGACTAAACTATATTTCCCTTATTACTACTATTACCATGACTACTGTTTACTCAGTACGATTTAGGTGTTATATTTACAAAATCTTGGGCCAAAATTAAGCTAACAATAAAATGTATTTCTAAGTGCAGCATATACAACTTGCTCACAAAAACTTTGCAGTGGAAAATAGTTCTTGATTAACTAATAAACTGGATTGTTTCTGTAGTTATTTATGTAGCACTGAAAGGATTGATGCTATTGCTTACACTTACGTTGTAATGCAATGCAAACCATTATCTTGATTCATGGCAAAACACTAAATGTACTTAATTTGAACTGAACAGCTTGCTGTCTGCAATCTGACAGTAATATTTTTTTTTATTTCTCAATAACAACAGTTTTTTTAAATTTACTTTTGCATAATTTTTTTCAGTAAATGAATGAATAATTAAATAAAAGGTACATATAAAATGAAATACAGAAACTGATCTCAGTAGCATATGATCATATGCAGGACTTTATAATGAAAAGCTGCATAGTAGTTACCCCAGTTTATCTTTGGTTAAAACTGTAAATACTAGAGCTGTGCAAAATTTTGCCGATTGTTTCATTTCAAAGCTGTTTTGACGCTTTTTGAGCTTGAAACATTGAAATTGAAATGAAACAAAAGGCTTCGAAACAGTTTTGAAATGAAATGAGGGCACTCAAAACGTTTCCAAACTTTCAAAATGTTTTGAAGCAGCCCAGTGGCAGGAGGCAGGGGAGAGCTAGGACTGCGCTCTGAGCAGCTCTGCCAGCCCCGTAGAGCTCATCCCGGAGGTGGGAAAGCTAGTGGCGGAGCTGCTATGAGCACAGCCCTTGCGCTGAGCACAGCCCTGGTGAGCAAAGCCCAGTGGTAGGAGGCTCCTGTAGCCCAGGTACTCGGGTATATACTCCCCTTCTCCAATTGAAGGGGATTATTAGTTGGCAGGTGTGCTGTGGGGGAACTGCAGACCTCTCAGTGTCACTCCATCCCTATAGAACCAGGCCAGGACAGTCAGGGGACTTAACTATATACACATTTATTTACATTAACTTATCACAAGGAAAACAAACATGAATATAAACATATGTACTCTCTCTCTCTCTCTCTCTATATATATATATATATATATAATATATATAATGATATCTAAACAAATAACATAAACAATACCCTCTGGGTAAATGCCATAAAACCTTATACTAGTGCTCCAGATACAGGTAAGTCACAGGTAAGTATCTGATCTGAAACAGATAAACCCCCCCAAAAACATAGATAGCCAACAGGGGGTCCCAGCAGAGCCCTAGGACTCTACTCATCTACTAATTTACAACATGAGAATTCACAAAATATAGGGTACGACATCACACCACTTATGATGCAAGCACCCCAAAGATAAACTCAATCCCGAGGTGAAACCCCAATGCCCTTGGGCTTTTCCCAAGCCCTACAAAGAAGCTGGTAAATTTAGGGGCCCTCAAAGTGGGACCTCCCCTTTCAAGAGTCCTTAACTAACTGAGGTGGGGGGAGGACTCCCTCTCCCCTGTGGGAATCCTCTTTTCCCTGCAACTCACGGGTCCCAGGCCTGGAGGGTGGCCCTGTCCTCTGCGCCAAGCTGCTCTCTCACCTGCAGTGGGCTTCGGGGGAGGGGTCACTATCCCCTGAAACAGGGCTCTGCTATGCAAGGCTTCTGGGGCCTCTGGCTTGGCCCTGTCTGCTGGCTCAGTAGCCTGATCACCATCTGCCTCTCTGGACTCAATATTTTGCTATGGCTCGGAGGCCTGGGCTGGCTCCTGCCGCACCAGGCTCGGTCTGCTCCTGCACCAAGCTCCCAGCTTCATTCTGGGGACTGAGGACCTGAGCTGCCCAAGTGCTCCAAAGTGCTCTGTGCACCGACTTGTGCACCGTGTCTCTGGCTGCATGCCAGAGGTTGCAGACCTGACCCGCCCATCTGCCTCTCTGGACTCAATATTTGGCTATGGCTCGGAGGCCTGGGCTGCCTCGTGCAGCACCAGGCTCGGTCTGCTCCTGCACCAAGCTCCCAGCTTCATTCTGGGGACTGAGGACCTGAGCTGCCCAAGTGCTCCAAAGTGCTCTGTGCACCGACTTGTGCACCGTGTCTCTGGCTGCATGCCAGAGGTTGCAGACCTGACCCGCCTCATGCAGCTCCCAGGGTCTGGACACCATGTTCCATGCTTCACATCTAGAGTCTAGCTGCTGGAGCCGTCCACCATTCCCTGCTGATGGAAGTCTTCAGGGGTGCTTCTGGGCTACTGCTTCACCCTGCTGAGCAGCTCTCCTCAGCTCTTTTAAGCCCCACTCGTCTCTCTTCTCAGTCCCAGATGTGTTTTCCCTCATGCTGGGCATGCAGCTCCTTTTATATGCTCCAGGGCTCTGCCCCTGAAGTCTTCCAGACCATGGAGCTGAGCCTGGCAGTGGGAGGTGGCAGAGAGCTAGTGGCGGAGCTGCTTGGAGTGCAGCCCTAGCTGCAAGTGCAGCCCTGGCCAGTGGCTCTTTGCTTTCTCCCACCACCAGGCACAGCTCTGTGGGGCTGCAGAGCCTCCTGCCACCAAGTTGTGCTTGCCAGGGCTGTGCTCCAAACGGCTTTGCCACTGGCTCTCCTGCTATCTTCCATCACCAGTCTGAGCTCCAAGGGGCTGGTGGAGCCACTTGGAATGCACAGCCACTTGGTGAGCACAGCCTGGTGGCTGGAGGCTCCACAGCCCCACAGAGCTGAGCCTGGTGGCAGGAGGCAGCGGAGAGCCAGTGGTGGAGCTGCTTGGAGCATAGCCCTGGCTCCAAGCGCAGCTCTGGCCAGTGGCTATCCCCCACCTCCCACCACCAGGCTCAGCTCACCCGTGCCTGGGCATGTCTCCTGTCACTAGGGTCACACAAGCTCTGCCCCTATAAAAAGGTGCAGTGAAGACAGACCCAGTGGGAACACCATTTCCATCTGGACCAGCACCATGCCACACCACCTATCTACCCAGAGGCCCTGCCGGCGACCCCCTCTGGACAACACCTACTGGACAAGGACCCCTTCCAGCCTGGATAGGTAGATATTACCTGCACACCTCCTCCTACAATTTGGACTCATTCTCTCTCTCTCTCTCTCTCTCTCCTCCTGGACTTCAGTGGACTTCAGCCCCTGCACCAAGCCTTCTGACCCCTGCTGCCATTGTGTGTGTGTGGGTGCAAGGGAACCAGTAAGACATTGTGTCACTCTCTCCCCTGTTCAATAAAACCACTGTCATTTGCAACCCTTAGTTGGGTCATGTTTTACTGAATCCCAGTCCCTTCCCTATCTTAAATTCCAGCCTCATTTCCTCTCTCAGCCTCCCCTGCTCCTACTGCCTTTTCCCTGTGACTTTCTGCTGCCTTTCTCTGCTTTCCTGCTGCCCTGCCATCTGCTGCTTTTCCTGTGATTTTCTGCTGTCCGTCTCTCTGTTTTCAGGCTTCCCCCACTTCCAGCACCTACTGCCACTCCCCGCAACTTCTCTAGCTGCCCCAGAGGCATCCTCTGGCTCCCCACACCCAGAGCCCCTCTCCAATACCCATTTTCCCCTCTCCCCACCTACCTTTTCAGCTCCCCCATAGCTCTGGCTCCAGTCCTAGCCTCTGTGCCAGCATGCTTCCCTGTTCTGCAGGCTTTTGGCATTGTCTTTTAATCAATTAAGATCAATTAACCTAAAGTTACCCCTGAGCCTCTGTTCTTCAGCCCAGGCCCCTGTAGTGTACTAGTTCTAATCCCAGTCCTGGTAACTTTAACTCCCTACACTTCTACTTTCTTACCTTAACATGTCCCCAGATGTCCCAAGTACACCAACCACATACATACATACACATCACAACACCCAACTTAGGAACTCACTTGAATGTATGCATAGGTGGGTGGTATGTGTGTGAATTAGTGAATACACATATATAGATATCATTGTGTGTGTGGTATATGAATTAGTAATCCATGTATGTGTATTGGATGTGCAGGTGTTGGTAACTGGTAACTGATTCTGCCTAAATGTGGTGTGTGTAGCGTATATGGGCTTAGACTGGTGATAGGTGTGTATGAACCTAGACTGGTTATTTTGAATGTGTGTGTATCTGAGTTGCTTGTGTGTGTGTGTGTGGGTGTATAATATGGCATTGTGTGCATGATATACGAATTAGTGATCTGTGTCTAACTTTTGGGGTGTACAGTGTATGTGCTTGAATTGGTAATAGGTATGCATGCGGCTAGGCTGGTTTGGATGTGTATGTGCCTGAGCTGGTAGTGTGTGTGTGTGTATGCACCTAATTGATTTGTGTGTTTGTATATGTGCAATTGTGTTATGCCCTCCTATTTAACAGCGCAATATTGAGATCCTGAGAGTTGGCCTGACCCCACAGGGCAATGCACCAGCCCCACCACTGAGCTCAACCTGCCCTCCCAGCACTGCCATGACCACTTGGAAAAACCTGGTGCCACCTCTGCTGCAGCCCTGGGAGTGGCAGACACTGCCTACCAGCAGCTGCTGGGCTGCATTGTGTCCTGAACTCCCTGGTGCAGCACAGCCCAGTGGTTGCAGGTAGACAGCATCCACCACTCCCAAGACTGCAGCAGGAGCGGCACTGGGCTCTCCACAGTGATTGGGGCAGTTTGTAGTGATGGAAGGGGGGCTTCTGCCACCCCAAAATTCACTGTAGGGCCCCCAGTTCTTCGCACACAGTGATAGGAGGCTGCCGTTGCTGCCTGAGGCCAGTGGCAGCAGCAGTCTTCCCAGCGCTAGTCCCAGGCTGTGCCCAGTGCTGGTCCCAGGCAGCAACAGCAGCAGCCTCATGTCATCCACATGCAGACCAGGGGGCCCACACCCCTGGGAGGAGTCTGGTACAGTCCCACAGCCCTCCCAGGGGTGTGGGCCCCCAGATCTGTGCACGGAATGACAGCAGGCTGCCGCTGCCAGCAAGTGATATGAGTTTGTTTTCAACTGTTTGAGGTGCAGTTTCAGAAAAACTCCTGCACCTATCCCCTTGAAATGTGCAGGATTCATGCCCTCAAAATGGGCTACCAACTCTGTAATTCTCATCTGAATTAGGCAAGAAATGACAAAGTTATAGGCATTTTCATGATTCCCCATTATAGCCTATGGGCAAAATGTCAGAATGTGTCAAAACAGCGAAACAGTTTCGATGAAATGGAAGAGTGCTTTGAAACGAAACAAAACAATGAAATGAAACACTGTCCCTTTGAAATGGCGAAATGGAAGTTGAAACAAAATGGCGCTGCTTTGCACAGCCCTAGTAAATACCCTATAAATATTTATATTTTTAACAGTCAAAATTAACAGTCTGGAGCAGACAATTTGGGCCAACTCTCATAGTTACAAAGTTCTTTCTAATATCCCATTTAAATCTCTCTTTTTGTAATTTAAGGTCATTACTTCTTGTCCTGGCCACTGTGGACACACAGAGCAATTAAATGGCACGAGGCAAGGATTTCTGTGGGTAATACCTTTCAGTGCATCACTGGCACAGTTGGGGTAGATTTAGACAACATTTTAAATGCAGCCATCTTCTTTAGTACAACTTTTTCTGTATTTAAACATTTGTATCAAATCCTCCCCTCAGTCTTCTCTTCCAGAAGAAAATGTTAGTTTTCCCCTTTCCTCATATATCATGTCTTGTCTACCTCTAATCATTTTTGTTCCTGTCTCTGGACTCCTTTTAATTTATTCACTTCTTTTTTTGCTGTGTGGTGCCCAAAATTGGACACAATGCCTGCGTTTACACGAGATTAATAGATTTCATAGATTTCATAGATGTTAGAGCTGGAAGGGACCTTGAAGATCATCAAGTCCAGCCCACTGCCTCCGGGGAAGGAAGTCAACTAGGGTCAAATGATCCCAGTGAGATAAGAATCCAGACATTTCTTGAATGCGTCCAGAGTAGGTGCCTGCACCACTTCTGGAGGGAGTCTATTCCAGGTCTTAGGGGTTCGGACATTAAATACATTTTTTCTTATGTCCAGCCTAAAAATGGTCTTGGATAAGTTTATGGCCATTGGTCCTTGTTTTTCCGTGGGGCACTCTGGTGAACAGACATTCTCCCAGATCCTGATGCACACCCCTTATGTACTTATAAGCAGCTACCAGGTCCCCCTTGAGCCTGCACTTTTCCAGGCTGAAGAGTCCCATGGCTCTCAGCCTCTCTTCATAAGGCCTATTCTCTTGCCTTCTGATCATGTGCATGGCTGTCCTCTGGAATCTCTCAAGCTTCTCCACATCCTTCTTGAATTGTGGAGCCCAGAACTGGATACAGTACTCTAGCTGCAGCATCACTAAGGCCGAGTACAGTGGGAGGATGACATCCTGAGATTTACTTGAGAAGCATCTATGGATGCAAGCCAGAGTTTTGTTTGCTTTGCCAGCTGTGACATCACATTGGTGGCTCATGTTCATCTTGTGGTCAATCATGACCCCCAAGTCTCTTTCAGCAATGGTGCTAGCAAGTATAGCACTGCCGTGCCTAAAGTATGCTGCGGGGTTTTCCCCACTGCAGGGAAGAGGTGGAGTATCTCATATTTATTGGTATTGAATGTCTTCAGGTTCGTATCTGCCCACTTACTAAGTTTATCCAAGTCAGCCTGGATCACTAGCCTGTCCGCAGGTGTGGACGCTATGCTCCAAAGCTTAGTGTCATCGGCAAACTTAGCCAGTGCACTTTTGATACCAATGTCCACATGGCTGATAAAGATGTTAAAGAGAAGTGGTCCAAGGACAGAGCCTTGGGGGACGCCACTGGTCATGGAGCACCATAATGATTCGCTACCATCGACCATTACTTTCTGGGTCCAACCTTGGAGCCAATTTCCCAGCCATCGGACTGTGGTGTAGCCGAGGCCACAGTTCACCAATTTTTCCATGAGGAGGTCATGGGGCACCAGATCAAAGGCTTTTTTAAAGTCGAGATATATGATGTCAATGTCTTCTCCCTTGCCCAGGTGATATGTCACCTGGTCATAGAAGGAGATGAGATTGGTCAGGCAAGACCTACCCATGACAAACCTGTGCTGGCTGTCCCTCAGGATGTTGCCCTCAGCCAGGTTATCAAGACGGGTCTCTGATAATTTTCTCCATAATCTTACTGGGGATTGAGTTCAAGCTTATTGGCCTGTAATTCCAGGGATCTACTTTCTGCCCTTTCTTGAAGATAGGTACTACACTGGCCTTCTTCCAGTCTTCAGGTACTTCACCTGAGTGCCACAAACTTTCAAATATTTTTGCCAATGGTTGGGCTATGACACCTGCCAGCATCTTGAGTACCCTAGGGTGTAATCTGTCAGGACCAGCTGACTTGACGGTGTCCAGCCTCTCAAGGTGATCCTTTAATAGATCAACACCGATGCTGGGTATAAATACGCCCTAGCCCTGGCTGTCCCGCATCATGCTAAGCAGGGCAGTACCATTGGGCTGATGAAAGACCAACGCGAAGTACCCATTAAGAAGACTGGCTTTTTCCTGGGTGTCGGTTATCAGGTCAGTTATCAGCTGTCCTGTTTGGTGCAGCAGGGGTCCAATGTTACCCTTGCTTCTTTTCTGACTCCCTACATATCTGAAAAAAGGACTTTTTGTTATCCTTGATATGTGAAGCCAGATGGAGCTTGGTTGCAGCCTTGGCTATCCTGATCCACTCTCTGCAGGTATGGATCAGTGCCGAGTGCTCCTTCTTGGTGGTAATTCTAACCTTCCATCCTTTATAAGTCTCTCCTTTTAGGCGTAGGACGTCCTCGAGTTCCCTGCTGAGCCAAGGGGGTTGCTGTGCCCTTTTGCTACCCTTCCTCCGGGATGGCCATTCCTTGTGCTGTCAGGATCCCTTGGACACCTCATGGTCCCTTAGGGACTCAACAATGAGCCTCCTGAGCTTGTCATAGTCAGCTTTCCTGAAGTTGAGGACTTCTGTATTGCTGACTGACTTGCCAGCTTTGCGATGGATAGTAAAAATGATCAGCTCATGGTCACTATCACCCAGCTTTCCATCGATTCTTAGGTCACTGACTAGGTCATCCCCTTTTGCCAGTACCAGGTCCAGCAAAGCTTTACCTCTTGTCGGCCCATAGACTTCTTGGGTCAGATAGAGCTCATCCATGCATGCGAGGAAGCTTTGCAACTGATCGTATTTGGCTGAGTGCTTTTCCCATGAGATGTCCAGGTAGTTAGTTTCCCATGACAACCATGCACCAAGAGCATGCAGCCTCAGCCAGTTTCCTGGTGAATTCCTGATCCAGCTCTTGTTTCTGGTTAGGAGGTCTATAGTAGACTCCTACCATGATGTCCCTTGTGCCACGTTCCCCATGTATTTTAACCCAGAGGGACTCCAGTCATCTTTCCTGGGTGCCAATGTCAATTTGCAGGGATGTGGAGCTGTCTTTAACATAGAGAGCTACACCCTCACCCCTTTTATCTGTCTGATCTCTCCTGTACAGGGTATAGCCATCTATACCTGTGGCCCAGTCATAGGTGGCATCCCACCAGGTCTCCGTTATCCCTATGAGGTCATAGTCATTCTTGTTTAGCAGGTGGACCAGTTCCTCCTGTTTATTCCCCAAGCTCCTGGCATTGGTGTACAGGCACATAAGTGACCCATTGGGGGCCCTTGCCTTCCCTATGGATTACTCTGGGGCTGGGGTAGGGGTGGGTTCCCTTAAGTGCCTTAGCCTGCTGGATTTGCAAAGGTTGCCCAGTGGGCTTGCAGCGGCGGTAATCCCCCCAACCCCCAGCGGGCTTAGTTTAAAGCCCAGTTGAGCAGGTCAGCCAGTCTGGCTGAGAAGAGCCTCTTCCCCAGCAGAGTGAGGTGAAGGCTCTCACTCCCTAGAAGACTACTGCCTCTCTCACAAAAGAGCAGACTGTGATCGTGGAAGCTGAAGCCTTCACAATGACACCAGCACCGCAGTCTTTGGTTGACTACCTCGATCCTCCTCTCCCTCCTCAGCCCATAGCCCAAAACTGGGAGGATCGAGGAAAACACCACCTGTACCCCCAGCCTCTTAATCATGGCATCATGGCATCCAAGCCATGTCATTCATACCCATATGGATAAGGAGCGTAGGGTAGTGGTTGGTGGGTAGGATGCTACTACACAGCTGTTACTGTGCATTTATTTAATATTTGTGTAAACAAGTACTAAATGAATGTGCAGTAATTTAAGTTACTGTGCAGTATTGCCAATAAAAGCCCTTTTTGTGATGCTACTGCGTAGTAGCCTAATACTACTGTGCAGTATCTTTGCATCATGGTTTTTGCCATGCGATGCTACAGCATAGTAGTATCGGGCTACTGCACAGTCAGCATCTCAAGTAGATGTGGCCAGTACTCCAGAGGAACCTCATCTGTGTTGGAAAAAAAGGTAAGAATTACTTCCCATCACTTGAATATAATACTTCTCTTAATACATCCCAGTATTTCTACTAACTTGCTTTGTAATGTCATTACACTTTTGATTCATATTCAGCTTTCTTTCCACTCTAAACCCTGGGTCCTTTTCCAGTTGTACTGTGGCCTAGTCAGTTATTCCCCATTTTGTATTTGTGAATATGATTGTTCCTTCCTAAGTATAGAACTCTGTGTTGTTCTTACTAAATTTCATCCTAATTTTTTTCAGACTATTTGAACAGCGATGTGGAATCCTAAGTGATATATCTTCCCAGGTAGACATTGAGCCTTTAACTATTCTTTAAAGCATAATTATCTGACCAGTTCTGAAATATATTCATGGACATTTGTGGGTTTTTGTGATTTATTTTTCTACTTTTTATTTCCCAAATTAGCAACAGCTTTCGAGAAAATGAATATATATCATAAGTTTAATGCTGAATTATTTGAAGGGCCAGCAGTTCCAATAAGGTTAACATTACTACTTCTGTGCTCAGAAAATGCATGGTCAGGTCCAATATATTGCATTTATTTCTCCTAAGAAATATTTGATTGCTGTTTCTAAATAAATACATTAAGAAACACAGTTTACTCCTTGTGAACAATGTGGAAATAATAACCAATAGAAGCAGAGTAAGCACTCAGGAAAATGTTTAACTTTCAACACATAAGCAATCTCAGTGAAGTTAATGGGACCATACACATGCTTAAGCAAAAGCTTTCTTTATTGGATTAAGGCCATAATGGGAGGAGGAATAAAATTTAACTAAGGAAGCATGTTCTAGTTCAAAATGTCCAAAATGCTGTTATATGTAATAGTGGGGAAAGTTATTTAAAAATGACATTGGCACTATGTCTATATTCAACATAATTTCAAAACCACAGAATGCTCTATTAAAATCTTTCTGGCATGTTTAATTTAGAACATAAAAGCTAAGGGACTGTGCCTGCAAAGCCTTACTTTCATAAAGAAGTACTTACAGAACTGAGCTCCAATTCCCAAAGCACTTTCCAAGTTTTTATGAAGGGTCAGATCCAATAAAGGACGTAAGAAGAATTTAGGCACCTATGTCCAAAATTATGGTCCGAAGACCACTGCCTAGCTGCTTGCCCCATCTACCAGGATGCTAAATTCCTTAGGCATTATATATTATTTGCTTTATTTTACACTTCCCCAGGTGCCTAATATTCTGTCTTTGTGCCATGCAAAACTTTCCCAGTCTAGAAGGGCAGAGCACCTTGGTGCTGAGATCATGACTGACCTAATGAGGATCCAGAAGCAAAGCATTCTTCTGCCTACATTCCCTGATGGTCTTGATCTAGTGGCTGTTCTTGAAATATGTCTAAAATGCTTATTAGCACATGTGTGTTTGCAGGACTGAGCTTCTCATAAAATGTGGCTTTGTTTATTGCTTTCCTTTAACAGTATCAAGAACGGGACACCACCTTTTTAGGGGTGATAGTACATACCCAGGAAGTGAACACAGGTTCAATTCCTTCCTTTCCTAGAAGAATGCTCTCATTTATAGGCTCATAGGATATTCTAGAGGAGAAGGGCTGAAGTAGTGGCCCTACACTGTAAAAAATCAAACAGCATTGGGCCAAAGACAACAACGGAATGAGAGAGAGAGAGAGAGAACACAAAAGGAGCAAGATTCTTTACTCCATGGGTTAAGCTATACATGTAGAAAGTTGGAGCCCCCTGTTTTAGTCTCTGTTCTGTTGTTTTATGTCAAATAGTCGGACAAAATACAGGGCAGGGCTATTATATGGAAGCTGACCTCATTTTCCACTAACTCTTTATAATTAGAAAATCCAATCCAGCATCTAACTTCACACATTTGTTATGCTCTTAAAATATATTTTTAAATTATGCTACCTGAAAGTTCAACAAGGCTGTGATTTGGAAAATATAACTAATTACAGCAGTGGTGGCCAACACTTTAGCAGCTCTGCCACATGCTAAGCCCCTTACCCTCCCTGACTGCCATTCTAATCTCTTTCCCCTGCCAAGTTTGTTGCTCTTCTTTCTGCACCCTGCCCTGTGCTCCCCACCCACTCTGTTGCTCTGCTTTCTGTTTCCTGCTCTGTCTGCTTCTGTGTTCCCTCTCTAATCTACCACAACTCACACACAGAAGTGCCTATGCCACTTACTTACCCACATGCCGCAGGTTGGTCACCCCTGACTTACAATATTCCCAGCAGAAAATGCTGACATCCAAAAACATTGGAAGTCACTATTCAGCTCCATTTAAATTTCATGTCAAATTCTGTAGAAAGGTTCACTAGGTTTCTATATTCAGGGTATACTACACTTTTTAACTGCAATGACCCAGTCCTGCTGTGTCTAACTGATGATCAGTTTCACTAATATGGACTATCTCATTGAAATCAATAGGGATACTTATATGAATAAGATGTTACACAACTGGGCCAAGTTTTCATCTAACTTTGACCTGGACTCAATGTTAATATGCACAAAATCAGTCATGCAGCCATTTCTTGCACATCCTGTCCTCTGAAGTCAATGGCAAAATTTCCACTGGCCTCATTAGTGCAGGAGTTCACTCAGTTACTCTGCTTGCTTATGCAATTGAAATAACTGTTATAAAAAATTAGAATCCACTTTTTGAAAAGGTGTCTGATATAAATGAATGGGTTTTTATTGCTGGGGGAATAACAGTAGAAAGATTTTCTGTTCTTGGATTAGAGCAGGGCCATCCAACTTTTGAGCAGACAGGGGCCATATGCCATCTGGGTCCCAGGCCTCTGGGCCCTTCCACCACATAGACATCTCAGACTGCATGCTGCTTAGGACCCCTGGGCTGCTCAGGCCCCCTGGGCCCCTCTTCTTCCAACAGTGACGTACCATGGGTCTCCAGTGCCCAGGGGCCAATGCTTGCATTTGCGACCCCCACCCCATCCTTCTCATAGAAATACTTAAAGTCATGTCACACAATAAGAACTCTGAAGGGCCTGACCGGTGTCTTCCCCCATGGCCGGTGCCTGGGGACCATGGCCTCCTCCTGCCCCACCCCATTGGTCCACCACTGGCTCCCAGGCATAAGAGCAGGAAGTGAATACTGGAGAAAGGAGTGCAAGCTGGGAGACCCTGGATTAATGATATTAGGAGCAAGAGGGGAAAGGCACCCAGGCAGCAGTCTAGGGGCTGCATGTTAACCACTTGCAGGCTGCATGCAGCCCATGGGTAGCCAGTTGGACAGTCCTGAATTAGACTGTAATGCCAGCTGTACCCAAGCTGAACACAAGGTGTAGTAGACTTAACAACTGTACCAATATCAAAGGATACCAATACAAGCTATTACGATGCAACACTTATTGTCTAAATTATTCTTAACTACACACATATAGGAAAACCACTACAGTTAGGGTGAGTTAACGCACTTTGACTACGGGGTCACATAGATATAACAGCTGCTGTGTACTCCCAAGCACCATCTTCTGCTCCTCTTTTAAAGCAGTTAAGATGTAGGTTTGTCCATACCTAAAGTTGTTACATTGATCTGAAGAACCCTAGGAGTTTTTAACACATAGGCCCTTAGTTTCTGGTCTTTTATTGTTGCCCTGTGGGGTCAGGCCAACTCTCAGGATCTCAATATTGCGCTGTTAGATAGGAGGGTGTGACACAATTGCACATATACAAACACACAAATCAATTAGGTGCATACACACACACACTACCAACTCAGGCACATACACATCCAAACCAGCCTAGGCACATGCATACCTTATGACCAGTTCAAGCACATACACTATACACCCCAAAAGTTAGACAAAAATCAATTGTCCATATCCGCACAGTCAGTACACATACACAGATCACTAATTCGTATATCATGCATACAATGACACACACACACCCCACCTACACATACACACAGGTTAGTTCCTAACTTGGATGGTACGGTATGTGTGTGTGTGCTTGGGGTACCTGAGATACTTGGGGGAAGGTTAAGGTGAGAGAGAGAGTTAAAATGTATGGAGTGAAAGTTGCCAGAACCGGGATTAGAACTGGTGGACTAGAGAGAAGCTGGCTGAGGAACTCAGGCTTGGGTTTACTTAAGATCAAGTGGCTCCAGGGTTACTGAAGGTCACTGGTAGAAGGCAAAAAGCCCAGTGGCAAGGAGGAGAAAAGAGAGAGACAGAAACCTGGGACCTCAGGGGAAAAGGCAGTGGGGATAAGACAGTGTCAAAGAAACAGAGGGTTTGGAGGCAGAGAGGAGCTCAGGACAGGTGTTGGAGGTGGTGGTAGGCCAAAAGCAGGAGAGGGAGAAATGAAACAGAAGTTAGAGTGGCAAGGAGCAGAGATTGGAGCAGGGCTGGACTGTAGTAAAGCAAACCCAACTCGGGGGTCCAAATAACAGTTTTATTGAACAGACAACACACTACACAGCTCCATGAAGTTACTGGTTCACACACACATGCACACATACACATACACACAAGCACTCACAATGAAAGCAGGTGAAAGAGACTTAGTGGAAGTGTTGGAGTCCAGGTCGGGAAGAGAAACAGAGTCCAAGTCCTTGGTTGAAGAGGGAGTGGGGGTGATAGCTACCTATCCAGGCTGGAAAGGGGTCTTTGTCCAGTAGGTATTGTCCAGAGAGGGGTTGCCAGCAGGGCCTCTGGGTGGCTAGATGGTGTGGCATGGTGCTGGTCCAGATGAAGAAGGTGTTCCAAAGAGTAAGTCTTCACTACCCCTTTTTATGGGGCAGACTGCCTCTGATCTCCTATGGGGAAGGCCTGTCCAGGCAAGGTCAGTCCTGTTCCAGAGGGCTCCAGGTGTTCTTACTGAGCATGTGCAGCCTTGGCACAATGGTGGGTTGCCTCATCTTTTCTTTCTTGAATGCTGAGGGTGGTTCCAATGGCTGGGTCATTGGTTCAGGTATTGGTGTTGATGGTTCGGTCATTCAGAGGGAGCTATTTTTAGACCTACTGCCATTGTCTTTCAAGCACCCACATTCATCCCCATTCATTTGGGAACCAAGTTACATAGGAGGAGTAGTATGAGTCATAGGTTACACAATGGGGCATGGGGAACAAGATGGAGACTTGACAAACAAAATGGAAACTTGACATGACTTATGCTAACTTACATATATGTAGGCCTAAAACAGTAATCACACAATATAAAAGCAGTGAAAAACCAACACAAACATAATAATTATCACTTATAAAACAGTGGATATCTATATCAAAATAGCAGGGCACTTATTTGCAAAGAGGCGAGACTTACTACCTAAAAAACGTACTACCTAAAATAAAATGTTAAAGCTTATCCTACATCTTAGCTTACTTATACTTATCTATAGGGAATACAGAAGGAGAGAAAAAGTCAGAAATGGTTGGGGAAGGGGAGGGAATGCATTTTAAAATTAAAAAAAAAGAAAAACTGGGGGTTTTGCTACATTATCATAGTGTTGTATTTACTTCTGGAAGTGAAGAGGAACTATAGATGTGGAGTCTTGCATGCCAATATTTACACTTTTATTTTGCTTACACAGCTGTGCTAGACTTTGCATTGAATTTGAGTTCTGGGGAAAACAATTTTTAAAATACTTTTATTTATAAGTAACGTCTATTGTAGGTCTGTACATCTTTAGTTTGACAGATTTCTACTGAAAGCATTACTCTTACTTGATAATTTCCATTGAGGAATGGGAACTCTAAAACAAATATTTTAATGATTAATTAAAAAATATGTTACCAGTGTCTTGATGGATGAAAACTTTAGGTTAGGAGTGACTGTCATCTTATAAGAAGTTGTAACTCCTAGCTCATTGATTAGGAACACTTGATAATTACTATTTTCTCTTAGTATGAGCTTATTGCAGAAAAGGAGCTGAAATCCTAGTGTCATATCACAAAGGAAAATTTAAAATACATGCACACAGGTATTAATTTACACATATTGTATAATTTCTCATGCGTACATAAGAATATGGATATGAAAAATTATTAATCCTTCAAAACTGTCAAATAAAATAGAAATAGGAGCTCTGTTATTTGTATAGCACTTTTACTTTTTAATAGCTTGATATAGAAACTAGAATGATGTAGTTAATCAGTATGTACATCTGCATTTGGGTTATTTTGTCAGTCTTAATGAATTATATGGTTACTAGGTACACTGACAGTACGCAAAATGACCAGACCTGAGTGGCTCACACCAATCTTCAGATGTTGTCATAAAATCCAATTTTACAAAATTGAAGTTGGAACCAATGAAGCATTAAGGACTAAATTGTCCTTTTATCTCCAGTTCAGAGGAAAGGCAAAGTTTAACTATGCTGCCCCAGGAAAAAAACTTGTACAATAATTTTTCCTTGATTTCTCCCGCTAGAGGCAGCAATCAATTACTAGCCCTTACAAGATCCATACAATTACTCTGTCGGCCAGCTTCAAGTAGGAGGTTTGTTCATTATCTATTTGTACCTACTTCCTTCCCATCTGTCTAGGAAAGAAGTACATCACCCAGGTCTTGTTTTGCCTTTCACCAACATGCTTACAGTCCAAAAGAGGGGAAATTTGCAGTACTGTGAAAAGTGTTGCAGGGTAGGTCTATACCATGGTGGTAGCTTGTGCTCTGGCCAAGTTGCCCCAACCAGCCCCATCTCACCCACTTCTGCTCCTGCACTTCAAACCCAGAACTGCACCAGTGAAGTAGTAGGCCTCCCTTGGCAGGTACTCTCAAGACCTCAGTATCCAGAACTTTTGAAAGTGGACAGAGCAAAACATGCTAGAATAGCCTCATTGGTATGTATATTTTTGTATGTTCTGTTTCAATTATGTTAGGCGGAGTGGGTAGAGTATAACAGTGGAGATTATTTGAACCATATAATTGCTGCAGTTCAGCTTTACCCCTAGTGACTTAGGCTGCATGCTCACATAGGTCACAACATGACAGAGTCCTAGAAATTTTGGTTGGTGTTGATACCACTAACTGCCTCTGTTAGGACAGTGAGGGAGTGCTGACATCAAGTCTATTCTAGCATTGCTGGCAAACAATTCTGGACTCCACCAGCTGTGAAATGTGCCAATCAAGTAGACAGTACATGGCTTGACATGCATAGTAATTCTGAACGCTGCCAGCATCTGTTTCCTCTCCATGACTAGATTATCTTTGTATTCTTGTGTGCAGAACAGATGAGTTTTCACAGAGATCATGTACTTAGGTTAATGTGCTGCTTAAGGCCCCTCTTTGCTCCCATTTCTCACTCAAAGACATGAAAAGGAAAAAAAATTCAGCATAAAAGCCAAATGCTAAATAAATGAGTGGTAACTGGAGTTATTGCGAAGTAGTGCCGCCGGCAAACGTCTTTTACGTTACGGTATTGTACAGTAACCTAATACTAGGCTATTGCTAGTACTGTTATGTATTACTGCACAGAAATATTCAGCTACTGCACAGTAAGCATCTCATGTAGATGTGCCCAATGAAGTTTAAACCATAGAAGAATCTGTAATCAACATAAGGTGGAAGGGCAGTGTGTCAGGTTGAGATGCAACTGAGTCCCTGAAGAAAAACAGATTATGATTGGAAATTGGGTATAAAACACTCCAAGTGATTACTGGAAGACCCAGAATGAAGGCTTGACAAAGCAATTAGAATTATCTAGGAAAAAGTAGTTACATAGTTTAGACTTAAGCTGATGTGAGATAGATAATGCCCTGACACAGCTGACATAATAGAGAACCCAGAATATTATACAAGAAAATAGATCTGGCCAAAAATGCCAGTTATGCTCTTAGAAAACTGCCATTTGGGTTCATAAAGTAAAGAAAAAAAACTCTGACATATATATTTAACTAGTTATAAGCTAGTTATAAACCTATTTACCTGTATTGGATGCAAAATGTAAGTAGTATTATTTCACAGGATTCAGCAGTCATGAAGTGAGTTAGGGCTGTTGGTCTTTCTGGCAGTACATATTTGCATACCTACATGCAACTGGGGATTTCCTGCACACTTAATTTTCAGGGAATTTTTAGTTTCAAGCAGGCATTTTTGCTCCTATGTTCTTTAGCAATTATGCACAAAAGCATCTAAGGATCTTTTTAAAAACAATTATGGCATGCCTTCATTAGCAGTTACTTTTCTACTAGTTTTGAAAATATTCATCTCATAACATCTTAGTAAATGCATTCATTAAGTGATAAGGCAAAATGTAAATATGGAGAAATTCAATTAGATCAGTGTATCCAATCTGAGTCTATATCCTTCCTTGTTACTCATTAAAAAGCTCTTTGAAGGAAAATCACATATCCATCTTTCACAGGCATATATGATGGCATTCTATGACAATATCTTGTCAGAGGCAGCTTGAAACTGATCCATTTTCAAATATAAAATCAAATAAAAATTTCTCTTGACTTCTCTTTATTAAAGGCTAGAGAAATCCAGAGCAATGTAGTTCTAATGGGAATAGTGGTTATTCAGACCTCAGTATCTTTTTGAGTCTGTTCACGTTAGTGCACTAGTTTCTATGCCTGTTGCTTAGATTATACGTATGTGTTTTAGCTAGTACACATAGGGCTCCTACATACTTGCACAGAGCCTGCTCCAACGTACTGGAAATCCAGCGTGTTGGAGCAGACAAATTGAAGTGCTTTGGTAGCCTTCCACATCATGTGTATTAGCATCCCAGTGCATCTCTGTACTGAAAAAATGGTGGTGGGGTGCTTTGAAATAAAATACGCTCAATGAGCTTTATTTTAAAGTGCCCCACCACCTTTTTTTCAGTGTGGGGACATATGGGGACACTGATGCATGTGACGAGTGGGTGCTTTTAATTAGCACAGATCACTAATTAAAGTGCCTGGTGCCACATCTCACACCATGTGTAAAAATGCCCATGGGGCTGAGACCTAGAATCCTTACTTAAGCAAAACTCCTGTGGTGGTCAGAATTGAACTTTTGATTATCCCTTAGCTTTTGTTGGCATTAAACCAGGATTCTGAGCCCTTTGTAGCAGAAAGTCGGCAGGAAGTTTTATGCAAGCTGCTGCAATTTGCCTTATGCCAGAGGGAAAATACAAACTGAAATGTGGAGCTGTTATTGAGGAAGTGCATGCCCAAAAAAGGAAGTATTTCAATTCATCTCTTTTGCAGCTTCTGGTAGTAGGTTTTCTGATGGAGCTCTAAGTAGAAGTTAAAACTGTACCTGACTCTCAGAACCTGTAAGAAGGTAGCAGGTGAAATACAGACAACCTTTTTTTTGGGTGTGTGCATTTAAATAGGCATATGCTAATTAGGGGTGTGGAATTTATGCTTCCATTCACCTCCAGCATTTAACTCCTTGTGTAAAATTCAGTCCTCAGTTACACCGATCAATTTTGATTTCAAATATCTTTACTGAGAATTGAAACGACCACTATGTTTTTCATGAAGCATGAAAAATACCGATTCCCAAACAGAATACTTTGTGAAAGGGTATTTATTACAGTGATCAAGCCAAATGCAAAGACAAAACTACAAGCAGCATAGCAAATTGTCTGTCAGACTTCCAGCTCATAGCAAAGGAGTAAAATAATTTGTTTAGAAATCAAGAGCTTCAAGGGAACATATATTTAATTAGGGAAAGGGAAGTAGGATTCATAGAAAATTAGGGTTGGAAGAAACCTCAGGAGGACATCTCATCCAATGCTCTGATCAAAGCAGGACCATACCCAACTAAATCATCTCAGCCATGAATCTGTCTACCTGGGTCTTAAAAACCTCCAGGGGTGGATATTTCATCATCTCTCTGGGTAGCCTGTTCACTACCCTCCTAGCAAGAGAGTTTTTCCTAATAATTAATCTAAATTTCTCATGCTGAAACTTGAGACCATTGTTCTTTGTTCTGTCACCTGCCTGCACTGAGAACAGGCTAGAATGTCAGTCAGTCACTTGACTCGATCTGCTGGCAACACACCTACTAATGCAGCCCAGGATGCCGTTAGCCTTCTTCGCATCAAGGGCACACTGTTGGCTCATATTCAGCATATTGTCCAGTGTAACCCCCAGGTCCTTTTCTGCAGAGCTGCTGCCCAACTAGTCAGCCCCCAACCTGTACCAGTGCATGGGACTGTGCATGGGAGGTCCTTGTTGAACCTCATGAGATTTCTTTTGATCCAATCCTCCAATTTGTCTAGGCCTCTCTAAATCCTAGCCCTACACTCCAGTGTATCTACTATTCCCCGCCAGCTTGATGTCATCTGCAAACTTGCTGAGGGTGCACTTCATCTGATCTTCCAGATTGTTGATGAAGATATTGACCAAAACCAGCTCCAGGACTGACCCCTGGGACACTCCATTTAGACATTAAGCCCAAAAGTCCAGCTGGTTTTCTATCAACCTTGCAGTCCATTCATCCAACCTGTACTTCCTTAGCTTACTTGAGAGAATGTTGTGGGACACCATATCAAAAGCCTTGCTAAAGTCAAGGTATATTACATCCACTGCTCTCCCCACATCCACAGAGCCAGTCATCTTGTCGCAGAAGGCAATCAGGCTGGTGAAGCATGACTTGCCCCTGGTGTGCTGACTGTTGCCAGTCACCACCTTCTCCCCCAAGTGTGTAGAAATAGATTCCTAGAGGAATATCCTCCCTCAGTTTCTTTCCTTGTGTGTTTTTTTCACATTGCTTGACTGGGTTAACTAAAAGTTGATTTTGGCTCTTTATGCTTAACTTTTGAATTCTTGTTACATAGATCCAAACTGATATTTTTGTTCCATATTTATGTAAAAGTCAATCCTTCATGGACATCCACTCTAGAACAGTTACTAAATACTTATGGGCAATTTTCCCCTATGGGATCCTGTCCCTTGACCATTTAAAATATCCTATTCTTCTGATCCAACTCCATAGCAATATTTTATTAGCGTATAGATGGGTTAAAAGGCACCTCTGCAATAATCCAAACACTTTTGGAAGCATAACACCTTATCCTAAAGGCAAGCGTGACTTCTCTTCCAGGTTGGCTGATCTTGTGCGGCGCACTTTAAACTAGCTTCTCCGGCGGATGGGGCCACAGGAAGACGTGAGGACACCTCCCAACCAAGACAGGTGACATACACAAGGAGTACCCAGGTAAGCAGCAGGGGTCCAGATAGTCCTGAGAATCGGGGGGGTAGCATATGCACCAATTCAAGGCCTTAAATGCCTCTATACCAATGCTTGTAGTATGGGGAATAAGCAGGAGGAACCCACCCTCCAGATAGGTAGTTCAAACCCGGACATTGTAAGCCTCACAGAAGCCTGGTGGGATTCATCCCATGACTGGGTGGTCAACATTAGGGGCATTCGGCTATACAGGCGGGATAGAACAGGGAGGAGAGGCAGAGGTGTGGCGCTCTAAGTCAAAGTGCAATACACATCCTCAACTAGTGGGATGGGGTCAGAGGAGGGGCAGGCTGAAGTGCTCTGGGTCAGAATACAGGGGGTTGTGGGGAAAGGCACTTAATGGTGGGGGTCTACTACAGACCTCCCAACCAAGGGGAAGAGCTGGACTGTGAATTCTCGGGTTAGCTTGTGGAGACACTTATGGCAAGGGATGTAGTTGTCATGGGTGATCTAAATTACCTGGACATCTGCTGGGAGTAGCAGTCAGCCAGGCTCTCCACCCCAGGGTGTTGAGGGAATTGGCAGGGGCTATTGGGGGGGCCCCGGCATGATTTTATGAGCACTTGTGGTGCTTTGGCCAGGTGCCGGACGACTGGAAGAGGGCCAATGTGGTCCCCATCTTTAAAAAGGGGAAGAGGGAGGACCCAGGCAACTATAGGCCTGTTAGTTTTACTTCAATCCTGGGGAAGCTCTTTGAGAAGATTATCAAGGAGCACATCTGTGATGGGCCAGCAGTGGGGATGATGCTCAAGGGCAACCAGCATGGTTTCATTAGGGGCAGGTCCTGTCAGACCAACCTGATTGCCTTCTACAATCAGGTCACAAAATCATTGGACACAGGTGTCACGGTGGATGTAGTCTTTCTGGACTTAAGGAAGGCCTTTGATACCGTCTCCCACCCCATTCTCATTAAAAAGCTAGGTGACTGTGGCATTGATGCCTACACAGTCAGATGGATTGCAAATTGGCTGAGGGGTCGTACTCAGAGTGGTGGTGGACGGATCATTTTTAACCTGGAGGGAAGTGGGCAGTGGGGTCCCCCAGGGCTTGGTCCTTGGGCCCACACTGTTCAATTTCTTTGTTAGTGACTTGGACGATGGGGTGAAGAGCAGCCTGTTTAAATTTGCAGACAACACCAAGATTTGGGGTGAGGTGGGCACGCTAGAAAGGAAGGACAGATTACAGCAGGACCTGGACAGGTTATGGGGTGGGCAAATGAAAATAGGATGGGATTCAATACTGACAAGTGCAGGGTGCTGCACTTGGGCAGTAGGTACCAGCAGCATATCTATAGGCTGGGGAACTCACTTCTCAAAAGCACGGTGGCAGAAAGAGATCTTGCAGTCATTATGGACTCCAAGATGAACATGGGCTGACAATGCGAGAACACGGTCAGTAGGGCTAACCGTACCTTGTCCTGCATCCACAGATACATCATAAGCAGGGCCAAGGAGGTGTTCCGCCCCCTCTATACAACACTGGTCAGGCCACAGCTAGAGTACTGCGTCCAGTTCTGGGCGCCGGACTTCAGGAGGGATGTGGACAGCATTGAGAGGGTCCAAAGGAGGGCCACTCGCATGATCTGGGGACAGCAGGGCAGACCCTATGAGGAGAGGTTATGGGACCTGAACATGTTCAGCCTTCGCAAGAGAAGGCTGAGGGGGGACCTGGTGGCTGTCTATAAACTTACTAGGGGGGACTAGCGCGTTTTGGGAGAGACCTTGTTCCCCCGAGCGCCTCCTGGAGTAACAAGGAATACCGGCCATAAGTTGTTAGAGAGTGGGTTCAGACTAGACATTAGAAGGCACTACTTCACAGTCAGGGCGGCTAGGATCTGGAACCAACTTCCAAGGGAAGTGGTGATGGCTTCTACTTTGGGGGTCTTTAAGAGGAGGCTCGACGTTTACCTGGCTGGGGTCATTTGAGCCCAGTTTCCTCTCCTGCCCAGGGCAGCGGGTCGGACTAGAAGACCCACAAGGTCCCTTCCAACCCTATATCTATGAATCTAAAAATCTATGAATATGTATTCTGTACAATCATCATGGGTTTTGGGCATGAGTTGCTAGAGTTGCCTCATCTGAACAGAAACTGGCCAAACAGTTGTTTTTGGTACATTTTTGTATCTCTCTTGCTCTATTTCATCTCCACCCTTTTAAAGAGAAATCAGATAGTTGAACATCTATAAATATTTACAACCTGTCTGTAAATCTTTTGTGGTCCTGTTTAGAAATAAACTTGCATTCAATGCTTCAAATAATTTGCCCTTTGTTCTGTTGCAGCATGTTGAAATATCTTGCATCAAATGGCAATGCTAGGATAAACAGATCTCAGATTAGACATCTCTTAGGTATTTGTTGTATGAGATGGAAAAATGAAAATGTATAAAAACCTTTATTCCACAGCAGTATCATCCGATAACAGATTGATGGCATTGTGATTGAAATAGTTTCCTGTGATCAGGTTGTTTGTGCTCAAACAGCAGTGATCCCTGTCAGTGTTCCCATTATGATATCTCTGCATAGCGTTTTGAGCATTATCATTTTAAGGCTGAATCCTGTCCTCTGATCAGGCTTTCTCCAGAGGAATTCAAAAGGTGATAAAATTCTTCACAACTCAGGCCAACGAAGTAGCTTTTGATATGCTGCAAAGCACACCTACACCTATGGGCTTTCAGAGTTTCCACCTTTTACCATAACATAGTTTTATACAATTATGGACCTGCTAGGAATCTTCTGCATGTCTCCTTTCCCATTCCTTACCATTTGAAGTTCCTTCTGTAATATATTGGGTATAGCTTCATGGCACATAAGGAGGGCAGATACATCATGTCCCTGTCCCTTGTCCACTTCTACCACTTCACTACCTACTTGGCCATACTTGTGCCCAACCCTTAAGAAGAAGATTTAGACTAAAGGAGACTCATTGATGGATAGGGGTATGCGAGAAGCGAGATTATTTTTGTGCATGAAGTGATGCAACATATTTATCAGGGGATGTTATTCCTTTATCTCTTCTGGTGTTAGGACTTGTTTCAGCTTTAAGAATTCAGGTTGATACATGAATCAGAGATGAGCTGGAAAAGCCTTGAGAGTACACAGATATGATAACATTTCCTTCACTTTAGTTGGCACATTTTTAGATTACATGTTCTTAGATACAGAGTCCTGACTTGAAGAAATAAATTTTAGGGACATCTCTCTAACCTTCTAAGAGTACCCTTAACCATCTGACACAGCAACAGAAGAAGTAGCCACTTAGAATCCTGATTGCCCAGCAGGGTGAAGAGCACCATGCATCCCTTTTGACAGGGAAAATAAATTTCTCTTAAGCACAGAAAAATAGTATCTGAAATCCATAGATAGTATTCTTATATCAAATAATACACTCTTGCCAAAAAGGAAAGTATGGTAACACCCAGCATATATTTTTGTCTTCTAAATAATCAAATTCAACATAGGCAAGGAGAGAACACCATTTGTTTATATCACCCATCTGTTTAATGAACATATACAAAGGATGCATTAAACAGAAAAAACAGAACCATCAAATTTCACTTTGGCAGCGCAAGCAAGCCAAGTGAAGGCATGAGAATGGGTGTTATACATCTTGAACAATTATCAGACAAAAAGTGCACACAAAACAAATTAAAGGACACTTGAAATATATGATGCTATACCAAGAAAGTGAAAGTATTCCCCCTAAATTGTCATATAGCATTTAAACATTATCATTTCAATTAAGACATAAAGCACTCATTTGTAGGCTTCTCCCATCAAAAAGGCCTTCATCTTCTCCATAATGCCTTCTCTTATATTATTTTAAAAATAAAATATGACAAGTCATATTGCCCTGTGCCCTATAGGTACCATGGTATACAAAAATGTTTGGGAGAGCAAGGGCCCTATTTTGTTTCCTCCAAAAGTCAATTAATGGGATTTCGAGTAAAAAAAAAAAATAAAAAAGGAAGAAAGAAATAAAGCAAAGACTTTTCTTTCCAGCCATGCATGATCTGATCTGATGCAAGACAAATTTAAATATACAAGGTTGGTATCAGCCTTCTCAGCTTTCACTTCTGTCTTTTCTTTATACAACAAGTATATTAATTCTGTCTTCAGCTATTGTAGTGCTTTCTTTTCCTTTTTCAAATTCCTATTTCATAGTATGTATATGGTTCACACTGTTAAGATGAAATTCTTATTATATAAAAAGTAAATGGTTACCTGTAGATTAGTCTCTATAAAAACATCCTAATCTAAAGCAGCAATCACATGATACACCATGCCCCCACTTCAGTAGTCATCACCAGTAACATCAGAAACAGGACTAAATAATAGAAAAACATTTGATTCAAGTCAGTCACTTTGCAATTATATTTATTCACAATTCAAAATCACTTAGAAGAGATGGATGGTAAGTGAGGCTAAGCAAGTGATTTGCAATTTACGTTATAATACAATATGGATAGGTAGCAAAATTGTCTGAATAACAGCAGTAGATTCTAAGAAGGGTCAACAGTCACAGTCTAACTGTTTTTTCTATCACATCTATCACCACAGGGTAAATCAGGTTAGGTCAAGGTCACTCATCCTTGCTCACATGAATCATTTGAGTGCTAATGAAAACTATTCTCTCATGCTCCAGGTTCAAACATCATCAGTTTCAATAGACTAGTATATCTGAGTGATTCACCTGTATGACCAGAGGAAAAGGAGATCAGCCTTGCAAGTCTCATAGGCTAGGAGGAGAGAACTAAGAAACCTTGAGTCAAGGATAAGAGGATCAGCAGGGGCTGTAGTGAGAAATCAATACTTAAAGATATTATAAAATATGCAGAATAATTCATGACTTTAAAAACAAGTACAGAGCACTGTTGCTGAGTTAGAATGAAGGGATGTCTTTCTTCCTGTTTCGGCTATTGAATTTGAACATTACTTCTTTTTTTAATTGAAGAATTGTGAACATCTTTCCTGTGAATCTGTCTTAAGAATGAAAGTTTTCAAAGTAGTGCGACTGAGTTGCAATAATGATACACCTTTAGTATCTTTTACCACAGGTCAGTTAATTAAGGGACAAACAGTCACACAAAGCATACTTTTTAATAAGTAGAAGAATAAGTGGAAATTATCTGAATTATCTGTCTATTGTGCCTGCATCCTAAAGTGTCCAGTGAGAGAGAGAGAGAAAAATGATGAATGCTTTGAGTAAAACATTTTCAACACCTACTGCGGAAAAACTTCTCAAATCTACTACAGTCAGAATTGCAATTTGAGACATGTAAACAATAAGCAGCAATACAGACAGAAAGTTAGACAGTAAGTTCACCTTATATTCACACAGGTTACAGACTGAGGCATGCATGGCTCTGAAATCATCTCAGGGTTGCAGTATTACATTTTAAACATCTTTTTTTTTTCTTGCAAGGAAATTTGACAATCTGCCTTCTTGTGCATGTAACTTATGAATGATCACCTCCTGGTGTCAAACAAAATCATAGTAAGAAAAAAAAAGTACAAGGAATTCAGTACTTCCAGAAATTAAACTAGACACAATAAACATCAACTGGTTTTGAGACTGAAGGGCCATTACGAAAAATGTTGAAGGCCACAGCTGAAGTAACAAGGGGCTTGTAATGGGGCTTTCCAAAACTCAGAGGGTGATTTAATGGGAGTGATTGCCAAGAGGGATATAGGAGAGTGTTGCAGGGAAAAGCATATAAAATTGGATTGCTTGTCATTTAAGAAGGGAGGCAGGAGAGTGCAGAACCTATACTGCTAATGGAAGGGGATCGGTTACAGGTGCTTTTTCAGTAAAGGGATGGCAGGAGGTTCTAATTATTTGCAGCCCTGGTGCTGCTCCAACCCGCTTGCATCTCTCATGGGACTGAGCTTTTGCCCATGCTGTAGCTTTTCTCTGGGAAAACTGAAAGGCCTCAACAGACCTTGGAGCCTGGGGACACTGTTCTTGGGTTGCACAGACTGCGCTGGCTTTTAGGAGGTGCAGCCCAGCCCCAAACCCCAGTTCTGGGATAAGGACAGGGGCTGCTAGTGCAGTCAGCCCCCCATGATTTTCTAAGCTGGCTTCAGTCTATACCTTCTCAGAGGGGTGGGAATCCCTACTAGTCTTGCCCAGATGAGAAGGTTCTCTACACAAGACGCTTCCTGCACATCAGCCTAATAACACTGCGCAGTAGCACAGCCGTTATTATCCGTGCTAATAGCCTACTGTAGTGTTTCCCAACCTTTTCCAGCCCAAGGCAACACTTCTATTAAATAAAAATTTTCCATGCACAGCACGCCTGTTAAGGCATCCCCATCCTTGTACCTATTGTAGCTCATTGCCATGGCAAAATGCTGCAGCACACCTGCTCATCCCTGACGGCACATTTCTGTGCCAGCTGGGAAACAAGCCTACTGCGCCGTGTTATTAGGCTGATGCGCCATAAGCATCCCTAAAAAGCATGCACTGGTGCTACTGCGCAGCAATTCGTGTCCGTGTTCTCTCGGAGCTGCGCAGCGCGCTCATACTGTGCGTGCAGGGGACGCGGACTGGAGTTATGGTGCATTCACTTGGCGCCTCTTAGTCGAGGTCCTAAACTAGTAGTAGGGATACTACTGGAGGGACTAAACTAGTACTAGAGGTACTAAACTAAAGGTGCAGTAACTACGGTGCATGAATGAAGGCGTAGACGTGCCAGCGCCTCGTGAGGGAGCAGCACGGGGCGGGGGGCAGAGGTGCCCCCTGGGGAGGACTCGGGAGGGGAGCCCCGCGCCCAGGGCACCGCGGGGGAAGCTCCCGCAGGGAGGAGGGGCGGAGGGGGCTGGGAAGGGCG
>NW_005841981.1:571157-580989 GCF_000455745.1 Alligator sinensis | reverse complement strand
ACCCCTCTTCCCCGGTGCCCCCCCCCTCCATCTCCATCTCCATCTCCATCAACATCGCCGCCCGCTGCATGGCCGGGGGGCAGCTGCTGGAGGATGAAGAGCTCCGCTGGGGGCAGGAAGGAAAAGCTGCCAGGAGCTGAAGCCCCGGCTGAGCACGGTGAGTGGGGCGGGGGTGGGGCGCGGGCTACCTCATAAGTGTGCCTGGCAGTGGGGACGAGACCCCCCCCCGCCCCTTCCCTAACCTGCTCTCCTGAAGGGGCAGGGGAGAGAGGCCAGGGGGGGCATGGGGGGGGGGTCCTCCAGGTGCAAAGACCTTCAGGTGAGAGTGAGGACAAAGGAGGATGTGGCGGGGGGGGGTAAGTGATTTTATTTGATCTGAGCATCTTTGTCCCCACCACCGGGACCCTATGTCCCGGGTCCTGGCTGCGGCCAAACTCCTGCAAGCTGCTCCTCGCTCCCCACACGGCGAGGAACAGCAGCGCCCACCTGTATTTTGGCATCTGTCTTTTCCAGTGGCGCTTTGCATTGCCCCGCAAGGAAAGCAGGCAGAGCCAAGCAAACTCCACTGAAGCTGGAAGGAGTCCTTGCAGCTTTTTGTGGCTCCCGGGTTTCTCCTCTTAATGCTTTGAGAAGCATTTTCAACCCCCTAGCTGGTTATATCTTCTCTCCCCCGCTCCCTTCCTCAGGGTTTTACACCAGCCATTGCCATAAGCCTTCAAGTCAGTGACCCCTTGTTTGCTGAACGGGGGACTGCTTTCCCCAGCGCCAGATCTGTCATGTCCCATTTCCTTACTGTAACACTTGGCTGTCATTGTTTGTCTGCCCTGATGAGCCGAGCTAACTGCTTATGGATACAGGTCAGGTTTGTGTGCGTTTGAATTCAGTCTCCAATGTTAGGTGGCGGTTTGTTCTCTGTGGAGGCTCAGTACTGCTTTTCCAGCCTAAATTATGGGCATTTCTCTAGAGAGCTGGCAGGGCTCATCCCAAAAATGGACCATTGAGGATTAAGTGGATGCAGCTCAGTATTTTCTGAGTCCTACAATAATTTGTGCTGCCAGAGGTGCCAGCCCCACAAGTACCTTCGGTACCATTCCCCACACAGCCATGCGTCAATCTTTAAGTTTCTCCGGTGTGCTGTAACACAGTGTAAAAATAGTAATATTGGTAATGAAGGTGTTGCTGTGATTGAGAATTGAATGGTATTAAGTTTTGTTTGTTGCTATGAAAGGATGCCCTCGAGCTGAACTAGTTATCTGTTTTAAAAGCAAAGGCAGGTAAAGTCGTTTCTTTGGTGCTATACCCGCCCCTGAATGTTTCTCCCAGTTATTGGGTGATTACAGTTGCACTTTTATTCACTCTGCTGTGTTTGTGTGTCTTTTATCAAAGCAAAATAAATCACTCCAGAAGCCTAGTCTAAAAGCTTTATCGGAAAAACTCTGGAAAAATGACTACGCAGGATGCTCTGTCGAATAATACAGTAAATATAAATGTAAAGAAAATCTTTCAGTCACGGTAATGGTACTAGGGGAAAGAATGCAGGCTAAGGGTAAAGTGATGAGATTCCATTATGTTATATGAGTTTGGGATCAATGAATCTTATGTAACTGTATGGGAGAAATCGTAGGTCTCTTGAAGTCAAGGGAAGTTTTGCCATACCCTTTTTTAGTAGGGCCAAAGTTTCACCCACCGACTTTTATGAGGTGAAGCCAAACTGAAAACCTTTGAGTAACATAACTTTACCATAAATGCATAGCTCATATACGAGTATGTTCCTGTGATAAACCATTTAAAAAATAACTCTACAATAAAATAAGCATTTTAAGTAGGTGTCTTATAAATTCTGATCTGTTTGGTTTTAATGTGAATTCCTCAACAAATATAAGGTGTATCTGTTGGTCAGTTTGAGAAGATTGTGTGTTTGAAATACTG
Source organism: Alligator sinensis (assembly GCF_000455745.1). Lineage (NCBI taxonomy): Eukaryota > Metazoa > Chordata > Crocodylia > Alligatoridae > Alligator > Alligator sinensis. Next base: position 579,060 of record NW_005841981.1, on the reverse strand, counting down.
TTGAAAATATAATAATATATACATCAGATGGCTCTACTACAACTTAACATTATTTATTGCTACTATTTATATAATGAATTAGAGGTGCATGGTGTTTTATGTAACACTCCTCTAGCAAAAACTATTGCTCTTTCTGCTGTGTTCTCTTGCTAAGGTACGTCAGGTTTGTTTATGCAGATCATTTTCTGTACCTTAACAACACCAAATTATGGTGAAGACAAATGCTAAGCTTAATTTGTATGCCCTGAGTGCCAGTTATGTGCTACAATATGTTCTAGAAAATTAATGTACAAAAATCTTAGACTGTTATTCCAGTACATATCTACACCCCTCCCCCACCATTTAATCTCAAAATCCAAAGAAATACTTAACTAAGTGTGACATTCTCAGGTAAATATTAACCTTTGTAAGGAATACTGATCACTTCCTCCATCAGAGTAATGGACAGAAAAGAGCACAAGGATTACAGAGACTTAAATCCAAATTTCTATTTGTGCCTTTTCCAGCTATTTTTTTTTTTTAAAGCAGGAAGCAGACTATAGTTTTGGCTCACTGGTGCATGCATGCAATTATCAAAATGAAATTTATAAAGGTCGTTTGGGAAACAAAGTACTATTTGCATTCCAGAGTAAGAGTGGGAGCTATCAGAAGCATGAATTAGTTAAGAATTTGGGAAATCATGTTGCTTTTTCCTGTTTGCTTTCTTCTTGCTTAAAGCAAAAAAACAATTGACCACAAACTTTGTTGGTGTAAATTGGCATAGCTGCACTGACCTCAATGGAGCTAATATGTTTTACATCAGTCACTGTTCTGGCACACTATTTTTAGTGTCTTAGATCAAGAGCCCTTTGTCTATTTATTTCTTATACTTTTATGGGACAAATCTGCCTAAGTGCAGAATGGGTTTTATGGATGCTGAATACCTTTAAGTATCACTGTTTTTATTTTAGGAGTTTAGAAAAGCTGGGGCCTCATCAAATCAAGCTATAATACTTTTCTCCTGTATATAACCTTTTATTTTGTTGTGGAGCTACTGATTTGAAAGGTATGCTGCTAAAGTATTCCGTATATTTAATAAAATTGAGGAATTAATCTTGGTGATTAATTGTACTTTATTATGTTAATGAAAACCCTACTCCCATAAGTAAAAAAATAACTAAATAAAATGTTTTGCTAGCATCAAAGTTTGATGTTACTACTAATGGGCTTGTGAAGACAATGTTATATTGCACTATTTGGAATACATTTCAAAAGATGAGTGCAAGTACACACACTTTCCCTGATCCCTTGCAGAGAGAACCTTGTTTTGTGTGATGTAACAACCAACTGAACACACCAACCCTCCTTCCTCCCAAACTCAGATTTAGAGCAACATAAAGTAGGATTAACATTAACATCTAGACAGCAAGTTGGAACAAAGAATTCCTCAAAGTGTGATATCTTGACTTGATAAATATCAATGATCTTCTGAAAAAGCCTGGTTTTAAATGACTTGGGATTGGATTAACATTGGCAACTTAAATTTAAAATTGCTCAAGGGCCTGAAAATCTAGATGAATGGTTATAGCCAGAATTCTATTACAAGTCCTCTTGAAGTAGAGGGTGTTAAGTAGTACTGTAATGGAAACTGTGGTGTAAATCAAGCAAATAGTCTTAGGCTCCTAGTAAGGAAAACTTTGAAATATCTGTATATGTTGGCCAAAAAGATTATTTCAACCTATGTCTTTTGAAAAACAGGTGTGGAAAATTGTGGGACCAGACGTACTAAATAATATTTTGGAAGGACAGCAAGTGTTTAGTATCCACTGTTAAGCTACATGACAGTGAAGTTAAACTCTTGTTAGGAATATACTTCTTCCTTTCTCTTATTTTATTTAAAGGTGATGGTGGAGGGGGTACCATTCCATTCTTACATATATGTGATGAGGATTTAGCATAAGAATATTGTTTAAAAAACTGTTTCAATTTCAGTGATCATGAATAGTGCCAAACTTACAGCCCTGGTGACTGAAATCCTTTGAGATCCCACTTACTGCAGTCAACTAGTGGCCTTTCTTCGGCTTGGATCAGGTCCAAATGGGCTTTGGGTCAGATGGAGCAAGTGCAACACCAGCAGGCACAATCTTCCAGAACTGACAGAATAGTCCAGTCTCTGTTTCTGCTTGGTTCTTATTGCTTGCTGAGAGTGCCAAAAAAAACCTCCACTTGTGGTGGTATAAATCAATGTGTTATGAATGTTTGGTCTGCTGAGAATTGGACTGAGTTTAGTGAATTATGTTGGTAAAAGAATGGGGGAAGAAAACGTGGAAATTGTGTCAATTTAGAATCCCTGGAAATTTTCCACCAATGAAACAGAGGGAAAAATTGAGAGAAATTGATCAGTGCTCGGATGGTAACTACTAAACTGGACTGCCTTTTGCGCTTGTGATGGAATGCCAGAAACCGAAGTAAAAAGGTGTATAAACCATTACTAGTCACCTGGGATCCCAGTCTCAAAATACTGTTTATATCCTCATAAACTTATTAATGAAATAATCAATTTATATGTACAACTGATTGAGTATTCTATATCCTTAAATGAAATACTGTCAGTAATAATCCAATGTGTTGTGGGGCTTTTTTAAAAGATATACATCTGGAATTTCCTACATGTCTTATCAGTTTAGTGTTGGTTATTCTCTCTCTCTCTCTACATGTGTTAAAATAACTATTTAATGTATAACACTGGGATTTTTTTTTTGCCATTTAGACTTCCTTTCTATGTTCCCACTGAATCTGAATTGTCAGTGAGTGGAAACAAGATACTTACAGTGTTTAAAACCATTTTTCATGTTTTCCATGAAAGGATTTCCCTCCTTCTTGGTTTCTTCTTTCTTTATGAGCTGTCTGGGGTATCCCTTTCCTTAAGAAGATGCTGTGGAGATTTTTTTTTTAAATCACACAATAGCCACAAATACAGGGAAATGAAAGTATGGTTAAAAGGTAGAAGGCTCTTCCTTGATCATGCAACTATTAACAGTCTTGTATTTTTGTTAATCTAGGTGGAATGATTACTCTGACAGAGCTATAGAAACTAGCTCGTTTTGGTACATTTTGATTAAGTATTTTATGTTTTGAGTAGCACTGGCTTAGGGGCATTTTTATTTTCACATCTGGAAGTTTCCAGGCTTAGTATTCAGTTTACTGTCTCTGTCTTTCCATTTAGCCTTGCCATGTTATAACAATGAATCATCTTGTCCATTAACTAAACTTGGAAAGTCTGTTTGTGCACTGAAGTTGTTTCATCACGTCGCCATAATAATTGATTGGAACCCTGGCAACTCCACCTGCTTTCCCATATGTATTTGGACTGGACTTTACCAAATGTTGCTCTGAGCAACCGAAGGATAAGCTATCAAAAAAAATGTCTTTGGTACATTATGATTTGACATCTTTCTCTTCTGAAAATTTAAAGTAGCATATTTTGTCACTTTACAAATCAATTACTGTCATTTTAACTAATCCCACTAGATTATTACAATTCACATATAACAGCAAAAATAGGAAATGACCAATTTGGCAATTGCTGTGACTATTGCAGGCTCAAATAGATATGTTATTTCATTAACCAATTTTAAAAGCCATTTTTTGGGATACTAAAACAGTGGCTTTCAAACTGTGGCCCACGGACCCCTAGGCATCTATGGAAGATGACAACGATCAATCACAAATATGTGAATACCCACACTTACAATTTAAAGGGGTCCACACCTCTGTTCAAATTTCCCAAAGGGGTCTTCAAATGAAAAAAGTTTGACAACCACTAATGCATTCAAAAACAAAGGCAAAATATAAATCCATTATTACCTTAATAATATGAATGAACATCTATGTGGCAGGAAATATGTCACAGCAAATATTCCTGTTAACCTGTGAATATGCTTTCAAACAGCACCAGGGTTGACAGTTAAGCACACTTCTTTTGCAAGTAGCTGTCCATTGTTAAATTATTGAAAGGCCTTAAGCAGGCAACAAGTAGTTAGATCAAGTGTATTCTACTGTAATTACAAGTACTGCCCATTACTGGACAGTGCAACTTAGCCTTTTTTTAAATGTTCCCCATAAAAGCAATATAATAGAGGATCCATTCAAGTAGTTGCATGAAATATATACAGTGACTTGCACTATATTCCAAGAACTTTTGTATGCTAGATTATCAAAAAGACATTCTTTTGCAATAAATTAACAAAAGTACCTTTTTGTTGAGATGCTGGTTGGACTTTTATATGATGGGAAAGTGAAACATAACTAATAGGGATGTTGCAGCTCTTATGACAGAGGTAATTTTTAGCTATCTGTGGCAATGTCAGTGGAAATATCAGTGAAAAGCTTTGAATATAATGGTTAGTATTTGAACTAGTTTCTATAATTAGTGAGGAGATTAGTACTGGGACCAAAGTACCATTATGATTTGTTCACAGCAACTTGTGCGATAAAAAAGATGTGTTCCTGTATTTTGTTTCCTAGGTAGAAGAAATCTCAGTACTCTCTGCCTTGAGGTCATAAATCTGGCTCATGATGGTCAGATCTGTCTCTTAAACGATGGGAATGTAATCTTCAAAACATTTGCGGATGAAAGTGGGAATTCTTGGCTGTCAGGGCTGTTTTAGGCATTTCATAGCACCAACAAGTGCAAATGGATTCCAGTGCTGCAAACTAAGTTAACAATTGATGAGCAAAAGCCCTTGAGAGTGGGGAGGAGAGGTGGAATGTTATGAAAAAGATGTGGTCTATAAAATCTATTTCTTTCCTTGTAGGATTGCCACAGGCAACTAGATTTAACTAGGTACAGAAGTGAGTGTCATGTGAACTTTTCCAGTATACTCTACCAGCTCTTTAAATACAAGAGAAGATGACAACTCATTGTTTTCACTTGTTCCGCTGTGGGAAGAATGTTTGATTGCTCTCTAGGGGAAAACTGGTCTCACCAAAAGAGGAACATATGGTTATTTATGTGTTTGATATCTGTATCCAGCCTGAGGAGCCACCTCTGGCTTGAGGAGAGAGGGGGTGGGTATAAAACTTGGAATGGGTTGGAAGGAAGCTTTGGTATTTCTTGTCAGTGGCGTTATCAAGGACACAAATGCCTGTATACAGTCTCAGGCAGACAAGGTTCCTTGATATCAAGGAGATCAAATTCACCCAAGGAACCTTGTCTGCCTATGTCCTTAGACCAACACCGCTACAACCTAAACCCCTGTATACAGTCTCCGAAGATGAGTCTTATGAAGTTCATTGTTACGTCGAACTGTCTCCTTCAGCTTCTCTGGGAGTTTTAAGTTTAGCAGAGAGCCTAAATCGTGTCTGATTATGCAGAGTAAATAAATGTATGCATTTGAAAGGTTTTGATTTGACTGGATTTTTTTATTGTATATTTCTAAATGAGACCATCCAGATGTATGCTACCTAAGCCCAGTATCTGTAGTGACTATCTTAGGGAGAGAAAGTTCTACTCCAGCTGTTAAATGTGTTTCAATGAGCAGATCAGTTGAGTGACCCTGGTACCAAGTTTAAGGATGGGGATGGGTGGACTAGGCTTGGACCAGAGAAGCTACAAATGTGCGAGATTCTGGCTCGCAAGGAGCCAAATGGAGAAGAGCTTCAGAAAGAGTTGAAGCTCTTGCCTGCATTAGGGTTATTGGATAACCTTAATGCAGGCAGGAGCTCTTTCTATAGCTCTTCCTGACCCATCCCTGTATGTCCCTCCCAGAAACAGAGGCATGCAGGACAGTTCCAGCTGTTTCTCTAGGTTGTTGTACCACTGCTGCTGCCAGGTACTTCTCAACCAGAGTCTGTCAAACTTATGGAGGTGTGCCTTAAATGTAAAAAGATGGAGAACCAACCACTGGGTTGGAAGCTAGTATAGCTGCTTGCTCCATGCTTGCATTGGATGGAGCTGTTTAATGAGATGCTTTTTGGGTATTTGTGTGTGTTCTGTCCATCTCTTTGTACTGTAACTTGATTCAGGAAGTGAATAGTATAACAGGGTTATGAATAGCTTGTGTGTCTGAGAGTCCACTAGTTGGCTGAGTTTGATAGCCATTCTTAACAACTCTTGTCTCTTTCCTTGTAAGACGGGACAAATCTGAAGTGATGCACCACCTCATTCCTGTGCTCTCAAGGTATCTTAATTTTCACAGCGATATTTCAGGTTAATAGTAGGCTTACTTCCTTTAGCCAGTGGGGAAAAAGAGTTCATCCTGGGAACTTAGGCTAAATAATTGCTGCTGAAATGGTTGTCTTGATTGAAAAGGGGGCAGGCTGCAAAAACCTTAGGTGCAGTCTGGCCAAAATGATTAGGGAGTAAATAGAGAGAAATAAACAGGTATTCAGACCTTTGGGACCTGATGTTATGCAGTGTAGCTGAGGAGAGGCTGGGGGTGCATGGAGGTAAGGTAGGGTGGTGCAGCTGAAATAAATTCCATATTTACTTTAATCTAAGATGACCCTGAATTTAAGATAACCCACCAATATTAAAATATGGAAAATTCATAAAATTGCTGTTGTTTTCCATGTGTAGAATCATATTATTGGAGAGTTGTCTTTATTTCATCCTTCCCACTGTGTCAGGGGGGCAGATGGTGGGGGTATATGGAGTAAAGCAACTTGTCCCCTAATTGTGTCTGACTTCCTGCCACCTTCCCTTGGCTTCTGCTTTGTGCTGACAGGCTCTGTCCCTGTTCTAATGCACTGAGCACATTCCGGCCCAGCTCCTGTAGCAGCCATGTTTGGGGTTGTGCTCAGTGCCTCAGGCTGGAGTGCAGATGGAGCAATGGTAAGTGCTCCCATCCCAATGGGAGGGAAAGGGCCAGGCAGGGGAGAATAGGCTGTATTGGTGGCGGGGAGGGGGAGATGGAATGCAGAGACTATGGGAGTGTTGTCCCCAAAGGACAGTGAGTTCATGCCCGGTGTGCTTGTGCCAATAAACACACAGGGGTGAAGGATCCAACTTAATCTTTATTTCTGCACAGAAAGTGGTGCTTGGCAATCGTTCGCAAAGCAAGCACACCCACCCGAGTGGGTATTAGCCTTATATAGCTACTTGACAGGTTGTACTTGCTGATGTGGTAAATTGTGCAGCAAGCCCAGCAAGTAACCCCCCTTCCAACTCCCCCCCAAGTAACCCCCCTTCCGACTCCCACCAGGGGCTTTGCTGATATGGCCTCTCCTTCTAGCAAGGCCAGCAATTAAGCAACTAGGCAACAAGCGATCTCCCCCAGCCTGAACAACCTACTCTATGCCCTTGGTTAGATAAAATACTTTTTCAAAACATACAAAGCTGTTCCCAAAGTATAAAAAAACATAGTGAAAGTTCAGGGGTACTCATCAAATCCCCCCTTCGAGGCTATGACCCTAGGAAATAGGACCATAGTCCTCGACCATCTTTTTCATTTCCAGAAATCTCTTCGCTCCCTCCTGATTCTTTGGGATCGGGTTTGTAACCGATGGTTTTACAAACATCACACGGTGAACGGGGGAAGAAATTGATTTCTTGAGTACCTCACAACACATTGGCACACACTACCCCACAACAAATCATCAAGAAAATACACATACCTGCCACAACTAATAGGAAAATTTGCTTAAGCCATGAAGAATTAGGAAGCCAAGAAGTAAGCTATGAGAAGTCGAACCCTTCCCCTTGCTTAATGTGAGACAGAACTTCTTTTAACTTCTGCACCTTTGACTCTATCAACTCGGAATTATCTGTCAAATTAAAACAACACATTCCCTCGAACTCTTCACATCTGTGGTTATGCCTCAGCAATAAGTAATCTATGGCTGCTCTATTTTGCAGAGTAGCTCCTCTTAGTTCTTTCATTTCAATATTGAGGGCAGCTAGGGCCTGTGAAGTTGTATTTAG
>NW_005841981.1:569502-570561 GCF_000455745.1 Alligator sinensis | reverse complement strand
GCACCAACCCCTTAGACTCTAGAAACATTACACCTATGCAAAGAACTGCTTTCCACATGGTTGACGTTTAAACAGAAATTTAAGTCCTTCTACTGGCTCGGCTGTCCAACGGTGTCCGTTTGTGTCGGCTTCCGGTGTGACACTCTCAGCCACTTCTCCTGCTAGTGGTACTTCTGGTGCGGCCTTCACCCGAGTGTAGTGTATCCACGGCTTTACCCCCTGAACTTTTACTGCAGCGTGAGTGATGAGAATCACAGGATACAGTCCCTTCCACCTGGGCTGAAGCGGCTCGTCTTTCCATGTTCGGACCAGCACCTCGTCTCTGATTTGGAACTTATGGACTGGTGTATCTAAAGGGAGTGGAAGTCACTCCTGGACATATCTGTGGAGAGAAGACAACACAGCAGACAAAGAATACAAATAATCTTTTACCTAGCCCTCCCCTTTTACATGCATTTGACTCCCATGCGTCACCACTGGATTCTTAGGATATGGCTTGCCATACATTAATTCAAATGGACTAACTCCCAATTTAGCTCTAGGGGCTATGCGCACTCTAAGCAAGGCAAGAGGCAGAGCTTCGGGCCATTTCAGCTGAGTCTCTTGGCAAAGTTTAGCCAGCTGTCTTTTTAGAGTCTGATTCATTCGTTCCACCTGTCCACTTGACTGCGGTCTCCATGCTGTGTGAAGGTCCCATTGTATCCCCAGAGCCCGGGAAACTGCCTGGGTCACTTCTGACACAAAGTGTGGCCCTCGATCCGAGGCTAATTCTTCTGGGATTCCGAATCATAGAATCATTTCTTTTAGCATCACCCGGACCACTTCTTTTGCTTGGTTGGTTCGGCACGGGAAGGCCTCTGTCCACCCAGTCAGAGTGTCCACAAGCACTAACAGGTATTTGTAATGTCCCTTCCTGGGAACTTCAGAGAAATCTATCTGCCAACACTCTCCTGCTAATAGTCCTTGCCTTCCTGCTCCTGGCGGAGGTTTGGGGGAAATCTTAGGATTGTTGGCACAACAGACAGGGCATCTACGCACTATTTGTTCTGCTGTTTTTCT
>NW_005841981.1:567015-568549 GCF_000455745.1 Alligator sinensis | reverse complement strand
TGTCCTAAAGTAAGTTTCTTAGATTCCTTTACCAGCATAGCGGTAGCTGCCACTGCTCGCAGGCAGGCCGGCCATCCCAAACTAGTGGGATCCAATTGTTTGGAGAAGTAGGCCACTGCTCTTTTCCAGCTACCTAAGTACTGGGTCAGCACTCCTGACGCTACTCCTTGGCGTTCACGAACGTAAAGCTGAAATGGTTTACTCAGATCGGGTAGGCCCAGGGCCGGCGCCGTCATGAGGGCCTGTTTGATAGTGTCAAAGCTCTTTTGGCATTCTGCCGTCCATTGCAAATTTCCCTCGCTGCCAGCAGTGGCCTCGTAAAGAGCCTTGGCTATCAGTCCAAAATTGGGGATCCAGATCTGGCAGAATCCTGCCATCCCCAAAAAGCCTCACAACTGTCTCTTGGTCTTTGGGACTGCCATCCGGCAGATGGCCTCTTTTCTCTCAGGGCCCAACATCCTCTGGCCTTGTGAGATGTCAAATCCCAGGTATTGTACCCTTTTTTGCTCTATCTAGGCTTTCTTCTGAGACCCCAGGTATCCCACTTGTCCCAGGAAGTTCAGTAAACTTACGGTCAGCAGGTGGCACTCTTCCCTCATTTTTGCTGCAATCAACAAATCGTCCACATACTGTAACAGGGTTCCTGATGTCCCTTTGTCCCACTTCTGAAGGTCGGTACTTAAGGCAGTGCTGAAAATAGTGGGACTGTTCTTAAAACCCTGAGGCAAAACTGTCCAGCACAATTGGGTTTTTCTCCTAGTATTTGGGTCTTCCCACTCGAATGCAAAAATCTTTTGGCTGTCTCTTTCAAGTGGGATGCAAAAGAAGGCATCTTTCAGGTCCAGGACTGTAAACCACTGGTCCTCTGCAGACAAAGTAGCCAGCAAAGTATAGGGGTTCGGCACCACCGGATGGAGGGTCACCGTGACCTTGTTCACGGCTCTGAGGTCCTGCACAAAATGATACTCGTTACTGTGGGGTTTTTTTACAGGCAAAATGGCGGAATTGAAAGATGACTGACACTCCCGAAGCAAACCATGTTCAAGGAATCTCTTTATAAGCGGTTCCAGGCCTTTCCAAGCTTCTATTTTCAACCGATATTGGGGTACCCTGGGCGGGGTAATTCCCGGCTTCAAATCAATGCTTACAGGGGTGGCCAGTTTGGCTTTTCTTGGCTTCTCTTCCGCCCATACCCATGGTACTACACGGTCTTCTACTTCGGGGGGGATTCTCCCTTCCTCCCCCTCCTGCAGTAGGAGACACACCTGAGCCTTCCAGGCCTCCTCAGTTGGTATCTTCATAGTAATTTTGCCCTCGGAAAAGGTCAATTGGGCCTGCAGTTTGCATAGCAAATCCCTCCCAAACAAAGGTATGGGGCACTCAGGCATATACAGGAACTGATGAGACACTTTCTTTCCTCCAATTTGCATTCCATGGGTGGCACAAAAGGACGATACGTCTGCTGGCCGGTGGCTCCAATTATAGGGATCTTGGTTTTTGATAAGGGTCCTTTAAAATTGGTTACAACTGAATG
>NW_005841981.1:553920-565619 GCF_000455745.1 Alligator sinensis | reverse complement strand
TGGTACTGTGGCCAACATGTATTGCAATACCGAATCATCTGTTGTTTTGTCATAGGGTCGCTTCCAAACTTTGGCCAATTTTTCAAAATGCATCCTAAGGGACTGCAGGGTGGAATCTTGGACTGGTTACTTCCCATTATCCAACTACGGGACGGCGACCGCCGCTCAGCCTCAGAACCAAACTGATTAAAGGGAGTTCACGGGACTGCTACCCGGTCTCACTCACCTAGGGCGTCTACACGGTCTGAACTTTTAAAGCCGTCTCTTCCCCAATCCTGATCAAAATATTAAAAGAAGTACTCACCAGTCGGTAGAAACCTCCCTCGCCCCGCCCGATTAAATTGGTCCTTCGAGCGTTGCGCCGTTATGCCCCTCCCTGACTCCGTCAGGCAACCAGGAGACGGTCAGACCTCCGATGAATAAGGTCGGTGGTGCCTGGCCCTCGCGCCGTCCAGAGTTGTTGCCGGAGCCGAAGAGGTGGACCGGGCAAGGCAGTCAGCTAGTGTCCCATCTGAGTCGCCAGAAATTGTTGTCCCCAAAGGACAGTGAGTTCATGCCCGGTGCGCTTGTGCCAATAAACACACAGGGGTGAAGGATCCAACTTAACCTTTATTTCTGCGCAGAAAGCGGTGCTTGGCAATCGTTCGCAAAGCAAGCACACCCACCCGAGTGGGCATCAGCCTTATATAGCTACTTGACAGGTTGTACTTGCTGATGTGGTAAATTGTGCAGCAAGCCCAGCAAGTAACCCCCCTTCCAACTCCCCCCCCCAAGTAACCCCCCTTCCGACTCCCACCAGGGGCCTCGCTCATATGGCCTCTCCTTCTAGCAAGGCCAGCAATTAAGCAACTAGGCAACAAGCGATCTCCCCCAGCCTGAACAACCTACTCTATGCCCTTGGTTAGATAAAATACTTTTTCAAAACATACAAAGCTGTTCCCAAAGTATAAAAAAACATAGTGAAAGTTCAGGGGTACTCATCAGGAGTGGGGGCAGGGAGGCAGGCTGCAGTTACAGCACCAATTCTAGGTCGGGGTTGGAGTCTGAGCCACGGAGGATTCTTGGTCCCTTCCCCCCCCCCATATTAAATGGCTGGGGGAGGGGGGAAATCCATCGTCTTAAAATTGGCTGATCAACTACTGTATTTACTCAACAGAATGTAAACAACCTCACACAGATGAGAGAAACCCGTCATGTGGATTCAGAAAGAGATTCCAGTGAGGTGTGTTGATAGAATGGAAGTGTGTATATGTGTGTGTGTGTGTGTGTGTGTGTGTGTATATATAACCCAGGATGAGTTAAGTATGGCAAAAATTGCACACATTCCTTTGGCACCAGCCATGTCATATGCACTTTCTCTAGGTATGCCAGTACTAGATAAGTCAGGCCAATAGAGCCTTACGATCATTTTCAAAGCAATGCTGTGCAGCTGCTAGAATGATGAATCCATCTTTCCAAAAGTTATGTAAACATGAAAACTTTGTAAGAATGAGCATGTATTGAAAGTTTCCTGAAGGTCTCTGGTGCCAGGAACCAAAATTATACCCCTGCAAATGAGACAAAACTTAAAGATTTGTTTTGCTAAACCAAACTATGTGCCTGCTTGCAGACCTTGAATACTTTAGGGTAACAGAATTTTCAAGCCATGTTAACCTAAAATATTCCTTAGCAAGAATTTAGTATTTTGCAAAAAAACCTGATTAACTTACCCCCCCCCAAAAAAAAATTGCATCCTAATTTTATCTGCTTCTAATTTTATAATGAGGGAACTCTGAGAAACCTTACAGAATGCCTAAGAATTCAGCGACCAGACTATGCCCAGCAAATATACTCCAAACTTACAGCCTCCATCTGTGTCACTTCACTTAAGACAAAATCCACAATGTTCTTTATAGTCCTTCAAGATAACCTCTGCTCCATGAGTGCTGTCAGATCAAAAGAAGAAAGCTAAGTGCTTACTCTTTAAATACTGACTGCTATTCTCCCCATAATGGCACTGATTTCACTTTTAGTTCTTTTACTAGATGGCTTGTGTTTCATGACCTGGACTTCCATGCTATGTCAAATAACAGCTGCTACACACTAAATCCAAATAAAAAGACACTCCATTTCTGCATATCATGGCTCTCCAGTCCCAAATAGATCACAAACCATATTTTTCAAGATTTCATGTACAACAAAAATGCTGCATTGCGGCCAGCTCTCATCATGTCTTTCAGAGTCTGAGCTCTCTGGCAATAAGCCTGGAAGACTTGGCATCACTGGCTGTTTTAGAGCTGTAGACCCCAGTGTTTCTGGTTCTGGAGGAATCCAACAATGCAGACTACCCCATAGTCATGGGCTACAAACATGAAAGATGCCCCAAAATCACAAATGCAGGGAATCAGTCTTATAACCTATAGGCTTTGAGTTTTACTTCTGTGCTTGGAAGCCTCAAGTGCACCAGTTATATGTAGCTTGCAATGGTCTACAGCAGGTGTGTCAAACTCATCTGGCCCCATGAGTCAGAGGAGTTGTTCAGGGCTGGTTTGGCAAGCTGGATCAGGCCCATGGACCTCCCCCCCGCCCCACCCCACCTCCGTGTCTTAAGGTCTGGGATGCTGGTGGGAAGAGGCCTGGCATCCTGGGCACTTGGCTGCTGCTGTGGGAGCAAGCTGTGGCATTGGGCTTGTTCCTATAGTGCTGCTGGGGTTCCAGCACCATGACTCTCACCCCTCATTAAGGCTATGGGCTGGATGACCTAGCTCTATGGGCCTGATCTGGCCTATGGGTGTATGTTTGACACTCCTGGTCTGTGTGGGGGAGTATATTGCACCCCAGGTCTACCAACAACCTACCATATCAACACCATTTCACAGCACCTCCCCCCCAAAAGTCTTATGCTGCACTAAAGAAACAGACAAGGCAGCAGGTATTCACGGTGGAGGTGGGAAGCAACCCCATTGAGGAGTCCCCATGGAAACTGTTCCAAGCCCTGGCAGCTTGGGAATGCTGGGAAATCTAGTCCTAAAAGCCAGAAAACTAACAGCTGTCGGATTTGGCACCACCCCTCTGCCCTCCCCCACCCCCCGTACTATTAGTACACTCTTAATTTTCAGTAAGCGTTCATGGCACACATCTGCTTCACAACACAAAACACCCACACACCGGTCCACCTCACCACCAGCATCAGCTGCAATCACCAACCAGCCAGGGTGGTACCACCTGCTACTCTCAACCCCATATATTTGTGATGTGATATATCCTATATACCGTTACAAAAAAATCCTGTATAAATTTTCATCACTTTGTAACATGGGGGGAATGGAAAGAGACAGGAGGGATGATTCACATGGCATGTAATTGGGATCACTATGGAGTCACTTACTGGGAGACTGGCCTGAGCCTAGGCTCGTGCAAGTGGCAAGGTTTTGGGGTGACCGTAGCCTGGCGTGGGGTGTGTGTGGGAGGGATACTTAGAATGCAACTTCCTGTGGGGGGGGTAAGGGGCGGGGACTGTGAAAGCCAGTTTACTGGTGAACATGCACCTTCTGCTGTAATTCATTAGGAAAGACATTACTGGGGGTAGATTGGTGTTTGGCTTCTCCTGCTGGAATCTGCGGATAATTACACATGGGACTTAAGTTTTTTGAAAGCCCATGGCATGCAAAGACAAATGCAATGCACCAAAATAACCCAGGCTAAAATTTTTAAGGTGCGTTAATTTAACGGGGATCAAATGCTGCAGCGTGTACAAGTGCCCTGTCTTGCCAACTTGGGCCTGATCTGGCCAACTTTAGGGAAATTAGCCTGAAAGCCCTAGCAAGACTGCTTGCTACAGGCATGGATTCTGGAAATACTGATGTCAGGGGCCTTATTTCACGCCTTGGAAACCCTGGCTTTTATTCTGCGAACAGTGTTGTTGAACTCATAATGGTTTGAAGGAAACGTTAGGTTTGGCAGATCAATGATTTATAATAAAATCCCCCTCCCCCAAAAGGGGGATAACACCAGCCTGCTATCATTTTTGTGGCCTAAAAATAATATTGTGGCCTAATAATAAAGTATACCTGCAGATGTATTAGCTGGCCGTTACTCAGGAAATTGATAGTTTACAAAAAAAAAAAAAAAATCACTTGACTTCCTACCTGTATCATTAATCCTACCATAAAGCCATATATTTTTCCCAGTCTTGTGAGAAGACTGCCTTGGTATAACAAACATTATAATCATATAGAAAGACTAACTGCATGTTATCTGATCTTGGTGATTTATTTAAAAATAGAGTAACTAATAACTTATGTCTCTTTAATGCAAAAGCTTCATTGTGTCAAACCCTGAGTAGGCTCTGTATAATTTTTTTTTTTTTAGTACAAGTAACCATTCTTTTTCTCATTCTCTTTTTTGCTATTTAATGAATATAATTAATATGTTAAAATCATTATATAGAATCATGTTCAGAATAATTGTACCCATCAACTACTATTTTAATTTTCCACTCAAGCCATTCAAATGAAATGTTGCCTTTTCCCCCAAATTGACTTTTTACCATTTCATTTCCCTCACTTAATTTTTGCATTTTATTATATTACATTTGGCATTCTTTAAAATCTCGAGATTTTTATTTGATTACTGTGGACTTCAGCATGTGTTTATGTGGTGCCCCAAAATCATCATATATCTTGATTATTCTAAAACCTCCTTTCTTAATTTGCGTTTTTCCTTCAGGTCCCCCATCTGTTTATAAAGGTTTTGTTTTACTGTCTAGAATCCAATTTTGCCCCAACATTTTTTTGTAAATTGTCCAAATATAGGCTTTTAGACTATGAAAGAACTATTTTGATATTTAACCTAATTTCTCCATAATACATTCCCACATAAAGAACTTCACCAAGTAATCTCTGAATGAAGCCCATAACTTTTTTGAGCTATAGGAAGACATCCCATATTGATTTAACTCAAAATGATACAAAAACCCACCCTCAAATAGATTGCTTAAAATTAGTTCCTTATTTCTACTATGGGGGATGGGAGACAGGATATGATTTCAAAACACTGTTTTTTTTGGTGGTGGTGGTGGTTGTTGTTGTTGTTGTTGAATAGATGGCCTGTCTAGTGTCAAGAATCTCCTCACCAAAGCAATAGTTGTAGGCCATGATCTCTTCTCTCTCTCTCACCCTTATTTCAGATAAATGAATTAGGGTGAAGGGTTTTTTTTTAAGGGTATGTCTAGGCAATAAAATGAAAGCATGTATATCTGAAGACCATATTCACCCTCTAAGCTCTTAGCATTAAATGAGAAGTCAAACTAGAAAACACAGTCCCTTTAAATCCTTTTTAGTGATGTTGCACTCCAGGACACTGCCCCTACCTGGATGATCTGGATAAGACTGGAAAAATGGTCCACAATAAACCAGATGACATTCAACAAGGATAAGTGCAAAGTCCTGCACTTGGGATGGAAAAATTGCATGCATAGATATAAACCAGGGAATGACTGGCTAAGCCAAAGTGCTATAGAGAAGGACACAGGTCTTGCAGTAGGCCATAAGCTCAATATGAGCCAACAGTGTCCTGTTGTTTGAAAAAAAAAAAAAAAAAGCTAACAGTATCCTGGGTTACAACAACAGGACTGTCACTTACAAATCAAGAGAAGTGATCATTCCCTTCAATTCAGCACTGATGAGGCCTTGCTTCGTGTACTGTGGCCAGTTTTGGCTCCACACTTCAAAAAAGATGTGGAAAGACTGGAAAGAGGGTAGTTGAGAGCAACAAAAATGGTTAGAGGCCTGGGAGACATAACTTACGAAGAAAGGCTGAAACAGCTAGGATTGTTTAGTTTGGAGGAGAGAAGACTGAAGAGGGATTTGATAACCGTCTTCAAATGCCCAAGGGCCATTGGAGTGGAAGTGAAGATGGGCTTTCTCTGTGTCTGTAGGGGACAGTACTAGGAGCAATGGCCACAAGGTACAGCAAAAGAAATTTTAGGCTAGAGGTTCAGAGGAACTCTTTGACTATGGAATTAGAACAGTCTGTCTAGAAAAATTGTGGAATCTCCTTATATGTATTTGCAACCCCTCACTTGGCCTACATGTCAAAATCAGTTATGTTCTCTGTACACTTAAGGGCATTGAAGGGCTGACCATCCCTGCTGATTCTAACAGTGGTAACTTCTATTCTGAGATGTCCATATTTCCTCAGGCAGACACTGAGCAGCCAATGTCAAATGTAGTGGCTGATTTATTTCCAGAACCTGGAACACCCCTGCTTCTTTCTGCTTCCAAAATGCAGAAATACAGAGAAGTTCCTGCAGTGTCTAGTGATAAGAAAAAGTACATGGCAGAATACAGCTTCTGCCATTTTTATGGCTTTTTGCCTAGCTACACCATGCAACGACAAAGGCAGAAGTGCATAGTGAAAACTTAGGAACCCTCTTTCTCAGTGATACAAATGTCTCTCTTGTTAAGATAAATCTTTCTTAATTCAGAAATGTGTCCAAGTTATATTGTGTTCTTTCATTCTTCTGAAACCTTTTCTTGAAATTTGAAGATCACAGAGCCAGTTTTTTTTTTTTTTTTTTTTTTTTGTCAGGTGAAGTTCTCAGCACAGAACCTGGAGAGTAAATGGCAAGAAGAGTTTTAACCTTTACAATTGCTGTAATTTATGATGGGTTACCTGTGATGTAAAGGCTGTCACTGAAGTCAGCAACATTTGGACTGTAGAGATAATCTAAACAGAGATACTTTAGACATTTAAAAGGGGAATTTGGCAGGAACAAGACCTAGTTTAAAAGCTGCTAGAATGGTCCAAACAACTCAAATATATCCCTTTAGCAGCGGATAAAATTTTGGTCTAAATTTGCCACCAGGAAAAGCAGTCCAGTATCTGACACTTTGAGTTGATAGTAAAGACAAAATTCCCTTGTTACAAAAACATACAATATACTTAATGAGATATTGAAAATAATTAAACTCTCCCCTTGATAGCTTATCACTGGGGGAGGGGGGGCTGGGAAACCAAATCCTTGTAGCTTAAGCATGTACAATCAACTAAATATTATCTAGTCACAACCCAGTTAAAATCTCTATAACTGGTGTACAGACATGCTGCATAGTAGAAGAAAATGGTATTTAGGACATGCTGCATATTGTTTTACAAGTTTTAGATATTTGTGTGGTTTCACCATAGAAATATATTGTTGTAGATATACAGCACACACCAAGAGGGTATAGCTTAGAACTGTAGTGTACTCTGTGTTAGCATTATGTGTCCATGTGTCCATGTTATTGTATCTTTTCATGTTTATTCTCTACTTCAGCCGTTCTAATATGTCCAAAACTAGCTATGCTTTTGGAACTGTCTAAAATAGTCTATATTAAAATATGCAACATAGTCTGTCTCTTCTTCTTTCTTGCTTGTTTGCTATGACAGCCATTTTGCATGAAAATAGAAAATTTCTTATGAAATCATGTAGGCCAGTACAGGCAATCCTTGACTTACAACTTTTCGAGTTATGATGAATGACACTTACGGCTTTTCTAAATGTACACCCTGTTTCGAGGCTCCGACGTGGATTTTGACTTTACATTGCTCGACATAGCTTCATCCAGCTGGTAAGTCCTTTGTGGGTGGAGGGAAGGGGTGTGGGGGTACAGATCAACACCCCTGCAGCGAGAGAGGGTTTGGGGCTGGGACAGGGGCTGGGGCAAGCACTGCCCAGTCAGAGCAGGGGAAGTGGGGCACAGGGTGGGGCAGCTCCTGCCGCTGCATACCACTAGGCCGGGAGCTACTGGTCTGTTGGCTTGTCCAGCGGCTCTCGTCACTGCTCCTGCCGCCGGTTCGGGAGGGTATGGGGCGCTGTGTACTCCCAGATTTGTGTGTGGCAGTTGAGGCCAGGGCTGTGCCAGGCTGTGGTCTGGGTGGGTGGCAGAAGGTACTGGGAGTGGGGGCTATGCTCTTCTGCTGCGGTGTGGCAGAGCCACTGTACCAGGGTGTGGCGGAGCCACTGTCCTGCCTCTGGAGAAGTGGCACAAAGCAGCAGGAGCCACCCAAGCCTCCCTGCACCTCCTGGACAAGCAGTAGCTTTGTCCCAGGCCCACCTACTGTGCCCCGGCTGGGTGATTGGTATCAGCGCATGGGTGGGGGGTGTGCCTCTGGATTGGGGCAGGGTGGATGGCAGAGCGGAGACTATGGGGGGCTGTAGCCACCCTAAAATCTTCTGTAGCTCCCTCATATCTCTCGCTGCCTGCCCAGAGTGCAGCCTGGTGCACCCCCAGCCCCACCTGCTCTGCCCTGATTTGGGGGCACAAGCCCTCCCATGCTTTGCTGCTGCTCACCCAGCCAGGGTGGGGTGGGAGGGCACGGGATGAAGCTGCTGCTCATTTGGAAGGTGCAGGGAGGCCAGGGTGGCTCCTGTTGCTATGCGCCACTTGTTCAGAGGCAACGCAACTGCTCCACCCTGCCCTGGCTGGGCAAGGAGCAGGAGGGCATAACCCCTGCTCCCAGTGCATTTTGCCACCCACCTGGAGTGTAGCCTGGCACAGCCCTGGCCCTGCCCACCCCGTGCAGATCCAAGGACACAATCCCCTCCCCCATGCCCTCCTGGACTGGCGATGGGAGCAGTGGCAAGAGCTGCCGGATGAGCTGGTCCCAGACCAGCAGTCCACAGTGGTGGAAAGTGCACCCCCCACCCCGGCTTGGCAGTGCTTGCTTCAGCCCCAATCCCTCACTTGCTGCGGGGGCATTGATCTGCATCCACCCCCTTTCCCTCCCCTCTCCCCACCACAACAGGTTTAACAGCTGGCTGGAACTGTGCTGAGCATTGATAAGGAAACCAATCCCCCTTTTATAACATTATTCCTATGGGAAAACTGGTTTGGAGTTGCAACGTTTCAACTTAACATGTGGTTTTTGTGGGCGCGTTCTCCGTAAGGTGTGTGGGAAAACAGCAGCAGTTGCGTCCTGAGTGGGGCACCGGGTGGTGACACCAACCCAGACACGCTCGGGGATGCCAAGTGCGAGAGGGAGATAAACACCGCAGGCAATGAGGGATGAAATAAAGCTTGAAGTTTACTTACAGAACAGTCAAACAGTAGGTCGAAATAACTTGGTGGGTGATATGACTTGGAGAACGATACAGATGATAAACTATATACAACAGCAAGGGAATACAGGCGACGGGTGATGGGTGAAGCCTGCAGTCTAAGTGCGATACAAGTACAATGTCTGGCTAGGACAAGGTACAGGACATTCCGGATTTGCGAGGCAGTAAGCTATGTCGCTCGGAGCAACCAGAGCAGCTTCTGCTGGTGACCTAGGGGTCTGACCAGGCCCCAAGACAGGTGATCAGTCTGTCTCGAGAGTCGGAGCCCGGGGACCCCGCACCAAGGCATGCGGTCCCCTATATAAAGTTTTTAGCCAATCAGAAAGCTCCCCCCATGGTAAGTTCTGGAACACATGGACATGCTGGCCAGCCAGCCATGCCCATTAGGTGGTTTTTGGTTGGCAAGACCACAGGTGATCACGCCCTACTTAACATTGTGATCACGCGCCACTCGCATGGTGGGTCAGACTGCGGACACGCTCCGCCACCGCATCACCAGTTACAGATGGTTGTGTCACTTAATCTTTTTTGGTACACTAATCTGGTGGGGGTCACTTTATCTGTTGACAGTTTTCAGGAACCAATTGCTTCGTAAGTCTCAGGACTGCATGTATATAGACACTACACTTTTATCAGTATTTGGAAACTGCTCTATACCTGTAATAGAACAGAAGTTTGGCATGTAAAACCAGTCTATACCTGTAGCAGAACAGAATTATGGCACATGTAGACTCATTTAAATGGCAGAATCTGGTCTAAGATTTCCTGCCCCCCACCAAAGGGCAAATGTGTGTTCTGTTTGCTGCTGATGTAAACTACATCACTTACAGAGAACTCTCTAACTTAAGATTGATTCTGCCTTGGGCTTTTTGAATGTCTGTACCTAGCCCTGATCTCTTTATTCTGAGTTTGAACTCATCATTTTTTGGCTTTGTCCATCATGATCTCCTCCATGGCAACTAGTCGTGGTACCATGAGCAGAGGTTTTATTTAGTTTAGGTGAAGAATTTAAGTGGTGAAAGTGAAAAAATTGTTAAAGGGGAGCTATTTTTATTAACCAGACAGGATACTGCCAAATGTCTAACATCTGTCCATAGTAGGAGTTTGGGGATAAAGAAATGCAGAATGAAAGAAATGAATTATTTTATAGAAAGATTGTTTTTTCTCTACCTAGCGGAGTTTTTAATCCTGCAATGGATCATACTCTCTCACTTCGTAGTATAATCCACCATAAAGATTTGCTGCTGCATATCAGGATGCAGCAAGAGCATGCATTTGCTATTCACAGGGCACGTCTTCACATTCATTAATACACCATAATTATGGTGCATTACGTTTAGTATCTATAATAATAGGTACTAATTTAATGCACTGTAATTGGTGCTAGTGCATAGTAGTGGTGCATACTTCTTTTTGTGATGCTATTGCGCAGTAGACTATTTCTACTGTGCATTAGCATGGTTTTTGTCTGCCACATTGATGTGCAGTAGAATTAGTCTACTGCGCATTTAGTGTCTCATGTAGGTGCATCTACTGGGTGTCTACACATGGAGTTATGTGCGTCTAAACTTAATGCGCCTTAAAGCACATTAAGGTGATTTAGGCATGCATCTACCAGTAGATGCTATAATGCGCATTAAGACGTGTTAAATTTTGGCTGCCATAGCCAAGTCTCATTAGCCCACGTCCAGCCATGCTCATTAATAATGCTCATTCAGTGTCTATACGTGGGCTAATGTGACTTGGCTATGCCAGCTTAAATTTGGTACTTGCTTTAAGCAGGTATCAAATTTAGGTAGGATTAGCCTAAAATTGGCATGTTAAGGTGCATTAAGGGTGTGCCCATGTAGACACACACCCTTAATGATAATTTTAGGCTAATCCCATTTAAAAGCACCACATGTAAAAAAGCCCACTGAGCATGAAACTAAACAAGTTCTACTTTGCCATGTAAGTTCCATCTTCCTTATCATTATGTACCTCATAGACCTGTAGAAGACATGGTGCCCTGAATGTAGTTAAGCCACCTTTCTGCCTATGGATCTTGGTTCTCATAACCTTTTATTAGAATTTGAATGGGATACTGGGGATGTAGCATGTTTGGTTTTTTTGTTTGTTTGTTTAAGAAGCTATCTCCTGAAAGGAAAGACAATTTCATATGCAGTGTTGTTCTCAAACTTCAAAAACGGTGGAAATCATGAAATACTTGCTATTTTTATAATGTATGCTCTAAGACGTCACTTTTCTAGTTGCATATAAGGTAATAGAACATTTCAAACATGCACATTACTGATGTGCATTGTTAATTTATTATTTTTATCATGATTAAATCTAATATTAAAATGCATAATATTGCTAAAACATAACTGGTGGCAGTAAGACCAGTTTTAAATAGCATTGTAAAGGACTTTAAGTTGGTTATTTTGATTGGAAGAAAACTCTCTTTTTTTTTTTAAATATCTAAACATATCCCCAGTTAGACGTGGGAGCGGTGAGAGAGGCGTGGGTGAAAGCCTGCTGCGCCCCCGCTCCTCCGAAGCCCCCCAGAAACCCTCCGGCAGCTGCGGAGCCCCCCGCTGACCCCCAGTACTGCCGGGGTAAGCGGGGCCCGTGGCGG
>NW_005841981.1:553483-553807 GCF_000455745.1 Alligator sinensis | reverse complement strand
GAGAGGGAGAGGTGGGGGGGTACTCACCTGTCCCCCTCCAGTAGGGCAGGGTCCCCCAAATCCCGGGCAGGGCCCCCTTTTGCCCAACAGCAGCTTCCTCGATGGCGGGCCCACTGCGCATGTTTAAAAGGGCCTGCCGACAGGGAAAAAGCCCCAGTTTTTTAATATCTAAACATATCCCCAGTTAGATGCGGGAGCGGTGAGAGACGCGCTGGTGAAAGCCTGCTGCGCCCCTGCTCCCCCGAAGCCCCCCAGAAACCCTCTGGCAGCCGCGGAGCCCCCCGCCGACTCCCAGCACAGCCGGAGGTAAGCGGGGCCCGTGGA
>NW_005841981.1:553043-553412 GCF_000455745.1 Alligator sinensis | reverse complement strand
CCTTCGCCCAGCCCCCCAGGGAGCCACGCGACCGGAGCTGCGCAAGCAGGCTGCGCAAACAGGCGCGCTTCTCTGCCGGCGCATGAGTTAACGCGGAGTTCACACGGGAGGGCGCACAGCAGGGCCCAGGACCCTGCCTGCGCACCCCCCCAGGGTAGACAGTCCCAGCCATAGCCAGCCTCCCAGAGGCATGCCACGGATGGGCACACGCCACACCCTGAGGATCCCCTCAGGCTCTGCGGCCCCTCCCCCTCTGGCACCTCAGAGACAGCCACCCAGATGGAGCCCCTGGTTCCAGGCTCCACGCAGGCGGAGCCCCTGGCTCTCGGCTGCGGGGGCTGCCTGTCCCTTTTTCAAGATCTGGGGCCT
>NW_005841981.1:538215-550168 GCF_000455745.1 Alligator sinensis | reverse complement strand
GGGGGCATCATTGACCACAAGATGAACATGAGCCTGCAATGCGATGCGGCGGCTAGTAAAGCGACCAAAACGCTGGCTTGCATCCATAGATGCTTCTCAAGCAAATCCCGGGACATCATTCTCCCCCTGTACTTGGCCTTAGTGAGGCCGCAGCTGGAGTACTGTGTCCAGTTTTGGTGCTCCACAATTCAAAAAGGATGTGGAGAAGCTTGAGAGAGTCCAGAGAAGAGCCACGCGCATGATCAGAGGTCAGGGAAGCAGACCCTACGATGACAGGCTGAGAGCCCTGATGCTCTTTAGCCTGGAAAAGCGCAGGCTCAGGGGTGATCTGATGGCCACCTATAAGTTTTTCAGGGGTGACCACCAGTATCTGGGGGAACATTTGTTCACCAGAGCGCCCCAAGGGATGACGACTAGGTCGAATGGTCATAAACTACGACAAGATCGTTTCAGGCTGGACATAAGGAAGAATTTCTTTACTGTCCGAGCCCCCAAGGTCTGGAACAGCCTGCCACCGGAGGTGGTTCAAGCGCCTACATTGAACACCTTCAAGAGCAAACTGGATGCTTATCTTGCTGGGATCCTATGACCCCAGCTGACTTCCTGCCCTTTGGGCAGGGGGCTGGACTCGATGATCTTCCGAGGTCCCTTCCAGCCCTAATGTCTATGAATCTATGAATTTTATTTTTCACAAACTAAACAATATTTAAAGCCTCATGTTGGTTTTAGCCTGTTTTATAGATTGCCTAATAATTTTGAGTAGGTAAGGTGCAGGCATGCATGGTTTGGTAGGTTATACATCTGATGGAGACTGTACTAGTCTTTCCTCAGCAGCAAATTTTTTCCTGTAAAGTGTTTTCAAAACTTCTGAAAGGCTGGAGTATTGCTGACCCTATTTGCTATGGCTCAAATTCTGTGGCAACTACAATAGATATTCAAAAACTGTACAAACTAGGGTATCTTAAACATACATATTTCATATGTATTCATATGCCAAGAACTTTAACTCTCCGCTTTATCCCTATGGAGAAAAAATGTAATGCATATAGCATAAGAAAAGTCCTCTAACAAGAAAAAGCAAGAGGATCAACAGGGATCTTTGTTTAATATAATGCTGATCCTACGCTCTACAAAACTTGTTAACATGAGGATACTCCTACAATATATAAAAAAGTTAGCATTTGCAGTTCTACAACTCCAGCAATTTTCATTTACATTTCAAAGAGTCAGAGAGCTCACATCTCGGATTCCAGTATTCAGTAAAGCTGGATAAGCAGTCCTACATCCATCCAGTATGACCAGCTTTCATCAATTTCATTTGTTCCATCTTCTCAGTTGCCTCTTTAATCTCATGTTTTCTGATCATTGGCTTATAATCAGATTTGATGGCAAAAGGGTGACCAAAAATATATTGATGTAAATGCATGTAAACTAGATAGAACTGCAATTTTCCTTTGGGCTCATTTTCTTTAGTCTGTGTGAATGACTTTGAAGCTCACAGCTCTTCTTCAAGAGGCCATTTTTAAGTGTACCTGCTTACATAGCTAGTTGTTTACTTTGATTAGAAAAGGCAAGCATGGTAACTGTTTGCTTTGTAACATGGCTTGTCATTCTGGAATGTAAGACTGCACTGCCTATATTAGATAGATTAATTATTTTGCTATAGGAACTGTTACTTCTGTATTCATTTCAGATGGCTTCTGATTTTAACTACATCAAGAAAATCTCTTAGCTAAAACATTGGCCGTTGCTGATACCCAGCTCCATGTGATTCTTGTCTACAGCTATACATCTTTGTGAAGTGATTCCACCTTCATCTGGAATATTTTACAGTCCTTTTCAGCAAAGGGTTGACTTCGTTGTTGCTACCTACGAACTTTGAGGCTCTATGCCTACTTAAAACCCAACTGAAGTCAAAGACTACTAACTATTGCTAAATATCCTTGTGCCATCAATCCCACTTTTGAATATAAAATTAAACATTTGGGAATATATAATACATCTTTCCAATATCTAGGGCTGAAGGACTACCATACTACTTGGGCTGCTCCCTAGCTCTGCAGGGAACCAGAATATAGCTAGGGAATCAGCTTGGAGTGAGAGAACAGTGAGGGAATTGGTGCTGGATCTCACTGCTGTCTGCCTCTGGACTGATTCCCATGCTGCTCCTGGCTCTTTACTGGACCTTGCAGTATTCTGAATCTTGCACTGCTCCTTGGGTCTCTGCTAAGCCAGGGAGCACTGACAGATCCAGTACAGAGCCACATGGATGCGCAGCATGTGGCAGTGGAGGGAGCAGACAGCAGGGGAGCAAGTGGCAGGGACAGATGGTGTGTATGTGAGTGGTGGTGTTGCCGGGGCGGGGGGCGGCTGACATCGGGGGGAAGGCAGAGGGGCAGACTGTCTGGCCCTCCTGCTAGCTGCTGCTGTTTTCCTTGCTGCAATGGTGGGGGGCTGAATTGAAGATGACCCTCCAATAATTAGATTATTTACACAGAAAATTATAAAAAAATATACAGAATCTAATTTTGGAGGGTTGGTCTTAAATACAAAGTTATTTTCGATTCCGGTATATGCAGTAAATCAGTTGTGCTATATTTGATCCTAAGATTTTTCACTTATACCACACAACAATATAGTAAGAAAAAGGTTATGTATGTGTGTATCTGGAGGGTGGGGGGGTTGTAGTCAACCCCTATTCCCCCTTCCCCCCTCCCCTGATTCCTGGTCCACTCAAAGTTTTTAAAATGAACTGTCTGGTAGTAGCAGCAGCATTTTTTTTATTCAAGCAGTAGTTAAGGAGTCACTTAACTTCATGGCTCACTGTAACCTACCTGAATTCTTCCAAATGCTTCAGCCCACAGGCATTAACTACCCTTTCCCCTTCTTAAATGGTCTTGATGTTCCACTAATCAAGCTATGCTTTCTTATACAATACCTATCATGCCAAAAAATGCTCCAACCAGCTACAAAGTTAGACCTCAAAATGTGTACTAACTTTACTGCTGGATGCTATCAAGCTTTGATGTGCATGTGCAGCAGGATCTCCTCTGCAGCTGGGAGCCCCATCAGCTGACAGGACTCCCAGCCACAGGGGTGCACCATGCCCCATTGGGGCTGGGAGTCTCACAACTGAAGGGACTTTCAGCCCCAGTAGCTGCTGGTTCTGGTAGTATCACATTTATCTTTATTTGCACCTGCTTGAGTGGTGAATTACATTATTGTTTGAACTTTTCTTTTATATTCAGCCTTATTTAACCATTGCTTAAGTTTTTGTATAGCTTAATTGTTATTTGAACTTTTTCTTTTTCATTTTGCTTGTGTCTGAATTATCAGTTAGCCTTGAGCTCGCTTTCACAGGCAGCTTGTTCCAGTGTTATCAACATATGCGTGTGAACTGTAGGCCTTGTTATGAGCTCAAATTAAGTGAATCAGATGGATGAAATGATTGGATATGTTAATGAAAGGTGGTAAGAAGGGACCAATGGACAATGCCCAAATTAAGACACCAGTAAAAGACCAGATGAAGAGGTGTGCATGTGATGGGTCTGCTGGAACAAAGGAATATGCTGAAAGGACAACATATGAACAGCATGCTGACTAGGGAAATCAATCAATGGTACCTGGAAACAGTCATCAGAGGAGTGAAGTTTAAAGAAAAGCATAAAAGGGGGCAACAAGAAAGTTAAGTGTGTGTCTTCATCTATCCAGCAAACAACATCTGTCTGGATTGGTTAAGCCATAAAGATTGCCCACCAATTGCTGACTGGCCCTCAGACCCTCCCTGTGGTAGAGTGACATCTGGGATTGTGTGAGATCATGGAACTAAGTGTTTCTCTCTCTGTGTATATAGAAGCTACGAAGATACCATTTGATGTATTAATAACATTTAAATTTTAAATTGTTGGATTATCCATTGTTATAATATGAGTGAAGTGTTTTCCCCCCTCCCTCAGTACTCCTATTTCTAATGGTTTGGAGCTATGATTACAGAAAGCAAAACTTTGCCTTGAAGTTGAACTATACTTGAAGTTGTACTTTACAGCTGTGGTGCTCAAACTTTTTTTTTTTTTTTTTGTGGACTACTTGAAAATTGCTGAGGGTCTCTCAGTGGACCACTTAAACTTTTTTTTGTGCTACAGATCAAAGCATACAGCTCATAGCTTAATATCAGTAGTCTTACCTTATTAGTACAGATATTCTCAATTGTTCTGCAACCTTTCTGTGGACCACCTGAATGGAGCTTGTGGACCACAGTTTGAGAACCTCTGCTATACAGCATTTGAAAGAGGAAGTGCTTCTTAGTAGAAAACTTGACCTGTATGGTCTAAATGCAAATAATGAATATGCTCTTTTGAAGCTGTTATTGTCATTAACACCTTTAGGGGAAAATCTGTTTGGTAGTAGTGTCTGCAAGTATGTGATCATAAACTTTTGAAAAGCATTTAAAGGGTAAGATTCTGATTTGCATGTTGAACCGATAACGGAGTGAACTGATGTTAACTAGATCTGTTATGTTTGATACTACATTCATCCAGGTCTGTCTTAAACTGGTTTTGGCCATTTTGAAACTGGTTTATGTGCACTGGACTTCTGTCCTGTTACAGGTTTAAGCCAGTTTACAATTACTTAAACCAGTTTGTGTGTAATGTCTGTCCCTAGCCTTGAGCAGGATCGCTGGTACTCTTGAAGAGAATGCAAATTGTCCTCTGACCTGGGTTTGGCCAATTTTGTTTGTTTGTTTGTTCTCAGTATTGAAAAATTGTGCAGATGAGGCCACCTACCCCCTCTCTCCTAGCCTTCATACTAATCCTTTGGATACCTCATTCTTCTTGAGTGTCTGAGAAGGAAGAGAGTCCATGTATCCCAAGGTGATATTGACTAGAATGTTCAGACATAAAGGCTGTGATGGGTAAGATTCTAGACTAAAGTTAAACAGTTAATATGCTTAAGCAATTCGTTTCCTCAACTTCATTAGGAGCATTCTTGTGCATAAAGTGAAGCTTAAGTTGGGTTACTGTTACTAGTTCAGGTCCTATGCATGCTTTCTTGTATAAATTTGGTCAGTGCCTCTCTTTTGGCCTGATCTATTTAGTTCTGAATGTTTCTGCTGAAATTAAGTAGGAGCAGGTTCAAGGATATTTTTACTACAGAACTTTGGAACGTTGTTTAAAAGTACTATGTAGTAAATAAGGATTACAATTTCTTATTGATGTTACTTTTTCCTTTTGGCAAGCTTTATAAATCCAAACAGAACATTTCATTCTTTGCTTGCTTTTAGAATTAATTTTATATTCCTTGGCAGTTAAGATAGATGAGGTAGGAGTAAA
Organism: Alligator sinensis; assembly: GCF_000455745.1. NCBI lineage: Eukaryota > Metazoa > Chordata > Crocodylia > Alligatoridae > Alligator > Alligator sinensis. Next base: position 544,838 of record NW_005841981.1, on the reverse strand, counting down.
AGAACACAGATGGCACTCACCATAGGTGAATACTTAAATTTTGAAGAATCCTGCTAGTATATTACAGTGCCTGACTGACCATGAACTAGAACAGAATATTCTGGTAGATGAAAATGATTGCACCCTAACTGAGAAATGACTGTGAAATGGATGTTATGAGAACAAAACAGTTGCAATCCTCAGAGTTGAAAATTAAAGCAAATATATAATGCTCCATAGTCTTTGCTGTTATGTTGTTTGGTCCTGTAATTAGCCTACACGTGTAGATGGCATAACATTACGTGAAAGACAGAAGATGAAATTTACTTAAAATGCACTGCATGAGCTCTCTTGGGGGGTTTATTATTAAAACAATAACATTTCATATTGAAATTTAAAAAATAATGAAGTATTGGGATGTCCCAAATGAAACAGACTATAGCATAATGTAGAAAGGAATACCTGGAATTCCAGTACAAAATTGTACCTCACCATTTTACACAGAGTTCCCTCTGGCAGGGTATCTGGGGTAGGAGGTAGTTCTGGAGGGACACAAGAGATGTTCATATGCAATACAGAATCTTGTACAGGGGAGTGGCTGAATGGATGCTGTGTTGTGTTGCAAACTATGATATTTGGAGAAAAAGATTTGAATTGCAGAAGAGAAGGCAAGGCACCAGGAAACCTGTCTGCATTCATATAACTTAAATGTTACCTGCAGTTACAGCCAGCTATATTATGACAAACATGGTATGCTGTCCTCATTATCCAGCATATGAAACATGATGGTCCAGTGGTTGGTCCAGTAAGCCTAGAAGAGAAGCATTCAACTCATCTGGCCCTGTGGGCTGGATCTGGCGTGCTTTGGGTCCAGCAGCATCCTGACACATTCTCTTCAGCATACACAAATAGGGTACATACAAACATTCATGGAGGTTAGGGGGAGATTAGATCATGTTAAAAATAGCCACCCAATTTAATTTAGTTTGCACAGGTGCAGACCTTATACTTATATCCCTAATTAGGTCAATCTGAGTGTGAACTGTACCGAAGTTCAGGACAGTTAGATTGGTCAAAAAAGCTGCTCCTGGTGCTGGTTTTACTGTTCACCCATGCAGGGAGCCAAGGAAGTAAATTGCAGAGTGGGAGAGAGCCTCCCTATGCCCCCAAACTGCCCTACAGACCCTGCTAGCCCCCTGATTCCACCAACCCTTCTGGACCCCACCTGCCCCTCCAGTCTTCTGAAGCCCTTCCCCCACTAGCCCTCCCCATCCTGACACATTTGATTGGGGGGTCATTTCTATCAAACTAACTTCCCCAAATATTTGTACTTACCCATAATTTTGCTAGTGTAACTTTGGAGGCATGAGACGTATGAATTAGTAGTGGGATCATTTTATGGGATATGATGCCAGCTTACAGGAGAGACTGAAAGAAATGGATATAACTCTAAAGAAACCCCTCCAAAAACTAGGACAATTAAACTATTCTGGGAAGGAAAACATCAGGACAATGATTGCAACTAACGTAGAACAGGTATGTTGACTCGTATTAAAGGAACGTGGATGGCAGGGGAGAGAGAGACCAAATTGAGAATGTAGTTATTGTCTAGCATATATAGCATGGAAGACAGAAGAAAATGCCCAACCTATGGGCAATGGTGGAAAGTATGTAGGAAAGGGACCACTTCTGATTCAATACCTCATCTAATGCAGGAAGTAAAAAGCACACATACACATAGTGATCAAGGATGTAGAGATTTTTGAATGAAGAGGAAGATGATGTCTGGAGAAAATCTGATGACCTTAGAAAATCTAAAGATTCAGGGTACATGCACAGTGTACATGTAGAGAAGGTAGCCAGCTAGTCAGCTGTCATATTTGCAATTATGCAATTGATTCATTAACTAGGTGGATTGTAGAGCCAGCTGCAGGCTAATCTCAGGAAGAGTGATGGAGAGATTTAGACTGGAGAAAGATTACCAAGTGCTCATGACGTACAAATAAAACCATTCTGAGACCAGTGAGAAAATGCAATATGTGTACGAAAAATAAACTTAAAAACAGTTTCTCACTTGCAGTTAACACACAGGAATGATAACCAGTGCTGGGTAGGAAGGCACTGCATGCAAATGGTTTTGCTTTCTGTACAACCTCCCTCCTAAACATGGGACTGGAAGGAAAGGATTTGCCTTGAGCTCTGTTCAATTTTTTAGTAGAATATAAAGATATATTTTAAGATAATGGACACCTCGAGGGCAAGCTAAAGTTAGAAACAAATCCCATGTGCATCTGGTGACACTATTGAAATACAGCATTCCACTCAGACTGACAGAGCTGCTGAAAGAGTTGGCAAACTTGCAACTGTGAGGAACATTATTTCTGCTGTTAACACAGAGCATTTCAGCAGTCTGGTAGTGGTGAGAGAACATTCATGTACACTGGGCCTCTGACTTGATTCAGAACTTCTAAGAAGTGCGCAGGAGAGGATGAGGAGCTTCACCAAAAGACTGGAAGTAGTATTTCCTGTTCACAATGGCGCACTACTGAGATAGATGGGTCCAAGACTCAAAAGTTTGCTTCTGAGGCTTAGTCTTCTTCAGTTGACTTGATGGAGCTGAAGGTTAGTAGTAAATAAGAATATGAGGGGTAGAGGAGATGTGGGGACGTGGGTACTGAAACTAATACACCAAAACAGTTAAAAGACAGGTAAGCTAAGCAGGCAGTTAGCTAAAATAAAAAACCCAAGGATTTGAAGCCATTGCACATGGGTATGTGCTTTCTGGGTGCACTATGAAGCAACTTAACAAAGCAATAGAATAATAAAATGTTAATAATAAACAACCTAGGTTTCTGTAGCACATGAGTTATGAGGTAGCTGTAAACTCAGGACAGAGATGGCAATGAAACTGTGGATAGGCGCAGATGACTAGCATGCTCAGATTGCTGGAGTAATGGCAATCGGGAAGACTTGGAAAGAAGCCTCAGCTATCAGTGATTACAAAAGATGTATATAAATAAATTGGAGGACTAACAGAATGCAAACCTGTCCTCAGCAAGTTACCAAATGCTTGGATGAAAGAAAACAGCAGCAAGGTGCCCCAATCTGTGTGAAACGTTGGAGGAGGGACACAGTGCATAGGAGGGTAGATGGTTTGGTTCCCCTTCTCCCCCAGTAGAAATTACAAAATTAGCTGATATGTGTACTTCAAGTGAAGTTTTTACACATCTGGAATCCTCTTGTGTTGCTGCTCAGCATGTGGTACAGAGATCATCCTGGTTTTTATAGTCCTCTAACCTTGGCTCTTTAGCCTCCAGGAAGAGATTCCCATACACTGTCCACAGGCCATCTTATTTAGTTGATTGCAAAGACTGGATACAAAATGTTTCACCGTGGTTCTGCCAACTTTGTGGAACAGTCAATTATTTAGATATTAGTTACTTAGTATGGGGTGTAGAACAAGTGAGAGCAATGGTAACTAAAAGAATACTGTTATGATTATTTTAATACTTTTCCTCTGTAATCAACAAAAAGTATAATGCATATAGACATTTTATGTAATGCATGTTTCATTAACTAAACTACTTAAACGGATTCATAATATATTTGTTTCAATTAGTTCAGATAATTGGCTCTCTGTTTTGATAGTGAATGTGCATGCATGAATTATTATATAATGTTTTTAGGGTCACAAGTTCAAGCAGTTAAAAACAAAGATACTAGAATTAAAGTTCTTTGGAACCTTAATTCAGCCTCCTTAGTGCATATGCATGATATTATAATTATGGAATTGCATATCGCTTTCCTGGAGGACCCATGCAGCATTCAATACACAGAACTGATACGTCTCATTTAATAATTATCTATCTAGCATTTACCCTCCTTGGCTGCATCCACACAAGCAGGGGCATGCCTTTTCAGCAGCACGAATAGTAGTGGCACAAATTTGTGTCTCTCTTTTGTGCTGCAGTACATGCCCTTGCCTGCGTGCTTTGTAGTGCGACACGTCCTGCTGGTCCATGTGCACCCCAGATGGTGGGGGGAGAAATACTGGGGCATGGGGTACCTCGGCAGGGGCTAGCCTGCACTGGGCTGGCTGCTCCCCTTTCTCAAGGCATGCTGTGCCCCTGCCAGCTGTCTGTGGCTGGCTGGGGTGCAGTGTGCCTCAGCATGGGGCTCTGTGGGCAGGGGGTTCATCAGTAGAGCCCCATGCTGAAGCACATGGAGACAGGGGAACAGTCACTCCAAGGCTGTTTGTTCACCTGTCTTGTTCACCCTGTACCCCATCCAGCAGGGAAGTGTTTGGGTGGGGCGTAGGGTACTTCAACATGGGGGTTCCACAGCATGTGGAATCGCTCCCCCACCTCTGCATTTTGTCCCAACGCCCACCACTTTGGCGTGGTTTGTGCCACATTTATTTATTTATTTTTGCTACTGGGAAATCCCGGTAGCAAATTTTGTCCCGGTGCTACAAATTAGCAGCACTGTGCACTGATTAAAGTGCAATGCATACAGTTCATGACACTGCAGAGATTTGCAGTGCCACAAACCTGACGTGCCTATGCATCTGGATCTAGCCCTTGTGTTCAACATGGGGCCCTATACCTTATTTTGCTGCCTCTATTCAACCTGTTCTGAAAATCAAAGTGTTCATTTTTACCTGGGCTTCTCTAAGGCACTCAGTGATGAGTGCATTGCAGACATTGGTCTTTACAACAGCACTGTAAAATAAGCATGTGATATCATCCCCTTTTACAAATGGGAAAGAAAAGCACAGAGAAAGCAAGGTAAAAAATAAGATATGGAACAACTGCCCAATCTTGGGTGTCTGCTACCTCATTTGTCAGAGTATTTAGTATTGTATAACAGTTTGTACACTCAAGTACAGTACCCATTAATTATAATACAATTATGTTTTAGTTGCAGCTGTGAGTGCTGAAAACTTCTCTAAATCAGGCCACAGCATTTCAAGTCAGGTATGCAGAAAATAAGGAATGTACAGTTAATGCATTACTGAAAAGCCTGATTATAAGTCACTTGCCTACTATTGTCCTGGAACTGTGTGGAAGAGGCAGGAATAGAAGTTAAAACAACCTCTCCGACCCCAGATATTTCATGACAAAAATAGTATTTCTTTCAATCCGTCAGTTGGCACCACCATTCTTTACAGAGCAATAGTGTATGCCCCAATGAATTTTTTGGCTGTAGTCCAATGTGAGAGTGACGGCCCTACCCACAGATAGGGCACACCCATGCACTAGCAGTGCTTTGAATCTGAGCAGCATAGTATATGATCATATTATTTAAAGACCATATGTCTAAGTAGAGGGGGTGAAGTTGAGTTTGGACAAGGACCTTTAATATGGTATTTCTTTACGTGGCATTTTAAGTTTGCAAATAATGTTCTTTTAACTGTTGGCTTTTTAGAAAAGTCAATTTAGGGAAACACCACTATGGGTGCAGACAGAAGTGACAATTTTCACTCAATCTGGCCACAGGAAGCAGTTTATAGCTGTGACCAAAAACAAGTGGCCAGTGAGGTATTGGATAAAGATGTTTAAAAATGTAGTATCTTCTGTAACTTGTCTGTGGAGCTCCTAGCTTATTGCTGTTTTCAGAATGGGAGGGGGAAAGGGACCAGAGGGAGTTCAGTTTGGGGTTTTTTTCGGCCCCCCTTGGAGGATGAGGCAGGTATGTTATCACCCTCCCCAAGGTGGGGGGGCTCCACCCACCCCACCCTTTAGCACCAGCTGCGGTGCACCAAGAACAAGCTCCCTCCGCTGCCTTTTCCCTCCCCTCCCCTCCCATTCTTAAAACAGTGAGTACTGGCAGAGAGCCACAGCCATTGCTATAGGAATCTGGCTGCAGTGTCTCAGCCCACAGCTGGATTCCCCTCCCTGCTGGAACCAACAGTGAACCTCTCTTTGGTCTGGGGTAATGTAGTAACTCAGAACACTTTACAGAAATCGTTCTGAGTTACAGCTGGGAGCTGTACTGATCCCTATATAGGATCAAATTGATATTCATTGAGTTAATTTTAAAAAGGTCTGGAACTTTGTGGGCAGCTCCACAGGACAATGAAACAGTAGATTTCATGTAAATTTGCTGCTACTGAGATTGGGGTTCCTCATTTTCAGGCTCTTCAGGAGACTGTTTTCTAGTTAGCACATGGATTTCTGTACTTTTTACATAAGTTTCCCTCTCCCTCGTGTCCAGCTTGCACCTGTGTTGGGCCTGTCTTCCGGTCTTGCCTACCTATTCCCAGTCTCTCCCTCCAGGCTTGCTCACTAAGTCCCAAATATCCCCTCAACTCCCAATTTCGCCTTATTCACAAACTGAATCACAGTATCTTTGACCAACCAATCCCAGTTGCCATCTCTTGGCTCTTTGGCTCCCCATTCAAATGTGGTCTACCTGGCAACCTCTTGTTGCTTCTTGCCCTAGTTTTCTTTGGCCAGCCATCTCAATTCTCTTGTAGTCTGGCTCCTGAAGAACATAAGAGCTCCCATTCTGGGTAAGACTAAAGGTTCATCTAACCTGATTATTTTAGTACCTGGAAGCTAAATGGCCCTTCTACAATGAGGCTGTAGGTTTTCCACACTGCCCCCCCCCCCCCCCTTTTTGAATTTCCACAATCTACAGGA
>NW_005841981.1:525750-538165 GCF_000455745.1 Alligator sinensis | reverse complement strand
GGTCAAATGACCCCAGCAAGATGCTTATCCAGTCTTCTCTTAATGACCCCCAAAGTGGGGGAGATCACCACCTCCCTTGGAAGCCCATTCCAAATTTTGGCCACCCTTACTGTGAAGAAGTTTTTCCTGATATCTGGCCTAAGTCTACTCTCTGTCAGTTTGTGGCCATTGTTTCTTGTTACCTGAAGAGGTGCCCTGGTGAACAGAGCATCTCCGATCCCTTGTTGCGTCCCTCTAATGAATTTGTAGGCGGCCACCAGATCACCTCTCAGCCTTTTCTTGTGGAGGCTGAAGAGGCCCAGGTCCCTCAGTCTCTCCTCATAGGGCTTGTCCTGTAAGCCCCTAACCATACGACCCTCCTGGACCCTCTTGAGTCTATCAACATCTTTCTTGAAATACAGCGTCCAAAACTGGATGCAGTACTCTAACTGCGGTCTGACCAACACTGCATAGAGGGGAATTATTTTTAACCTGTTCCAGTGTTTTCCTACCCTCCTAGTGGGAAAATCCTTCCTAATATCTAACCTAAACTTCCCTTGCTTGAACTTGAGGCCATTGCTCCTTGTTCTGTCATCTGCCATCATTGAGAATGTATAGCTCCCATCCTCCTTCGAACCCCAGTTTAGGTACTTGAATACTGCTATTAAACCCCCTCTCGGTCTACTCTTCTCTAAACTAAATAAGCCCAGTTCCCTCAGTCTTTCCTCATAAATCATGTCTGTCAGACTGCTCACCATTTTTTTTGCCCTCCCATCAATTCTTTCATAGATTCATAGACATCAGGGCTGGAAGGGACCTCGGAAGATCATTGAGTCCAGCCCCCCGCCCAAAGGGCAGGAAGTCAGCTGGGGTCATAGGATCCCAGCAAGATAAGCATCCAGTTTCATCTTGAAGGTGTTCAATGAAGGCGCTTGAACCACCTCCGGTGGCAGGCTGTTCCAGACCTTGGGGGCTCGGACAGTAAAGAAATTCTTCCTTATGTCCAGCCTGAAACGATCTTGAAGTAGTTTGCGACCATTCGACCTCGTCATTTCCTCTTTGTCCACAGCCTTTCTATAGTGGGGGCTCCAAAACTGAACACAATACTCCAGATGTGGCCTCACCAGTGCTGAATAGAGGGGAATAATCATAGATTCGAATATGTATTTCAGAATGGTGGCCCAGCTGTTGTTATCCCATCCCATATAGCTTCATACATGGATTGGTCTATCCGACGTGTGTACTGTCTATATATACAGCAAAGATGACCCTGGATAACAGTTCCCCATTTAAGTGCTGTTGTATAGTCAGGTGTTTAAACTTTTAGCTTGACATGTTATCCACACACATGGGGTCATACATTCATTATAGTAGTTCAAATCTGCACTTTCATATGGATTCATTTGGGGGTTCTGGATTGATGCCTCTACCTGAGTAGAAAATGTCTAGAACTACTTGAACATCTCCCAAGGGGACATTTGCGTGCCTATATGCAAATGCAAGGAGCTTGGGGAATAAATAGGAGGAACTTGTCCTCCTGCTAAACGCAAATAACTATGCTATCATAGAGATAATGGAGACCTGGTGGGACTCCACCCATGACTGGGCCATAGGTATAGATGGCTATACCCTGTACAGGAGGGATTGAATGGACAAAAAGGGTGGAAGTGTAGCTCTCTATGTCAAGGAAAGCTATGCGTCCCTGCAAGCTGACATTGGTACCCATGGTGGATGACTTGAGACCTCTGGGTTAAAATCTGTGGGGAACACGGCACAAGGGATACTATGGTGGGAGTCTACTACAGACCCCCTACCCAGGGTCAAGACCTTGACCAGGAGTTTGCCAGGGAATTAGCTGAGGCTCCATGCTTCCGGTGCATGATTATCATGGGAGACTTTAACTACCCAGGCATCTTGTGGGAGGAGTGCTCAGCCAAATCTGAGCAGTTGCAAAGCTTTCTCTCATGCGTGAATGACCTCTATCTGACACAGGAAGTCTATAGGCCAACGAGAGGTAAAGCACTGCTCAACCTCATACTGGCAACTGGGGATGACCTAATCAGCGACCTGATGATTGAAGAGAAGCTGGGTGACAGTGACCACAAGCTGATCACCTTCAGCATTTGCCCTAAAGCCGGCAAGTCAGTCGGTAATACAGAAGTCCTCAACTTCAGGAAAGCTGATTTTTTACAAGCTAAGGAAGCTTGTCAGTTTAGCCCTAAAGGGCCACAACCCAAAGGGGAGGGGAGTTCAGAACAAGTGGTTGCTCCTTAAGGGAGCAATCCTAGATGCAGAAATGAAGTCCATCCCATCTCAGAGGTAAGGCAGTAAAAGGGCACAGCAGCCCGTTTGGCTCTCCAGGGAACTAGCGGACCTCCTGCATCTTAAAAGGAAGACCTGCAAAAGATGGAGGACTGGAACCACCACCACCCAGGAGGAATACTCTGCTCAGGTCCGGACATGCAAAAAGCAAACCAGGAAAGCCAAGGCTGTGATGGAACTCCAGCTAGCTACAAATATCAAGGATAATAAAGTCTTTTTTTAGATATGTGGGGAGCCAGAGGAAAAGCAAGGGCAACATTGGACCGCTGCTAAACCGGATGGGACAACTGACAACCGATACCCAGGAAAAAGCAAACTTGCTAAATGGGCACTTTGTGTCAGATTTTCACCAGTCCCATGGGGCGCGTCTGCCTGCTGTGGGTCAGGGAGGCCCAGGTGAGGGAAGATTCCTTAGCTTCCATCGAAGCTGACCTCATGAAGGAACACCTTGACAGGCTGGATACCTTCAAGTCAGTCAGCCCTGATGGGTTACACCCAAGGGTACTTAAGGAGCAGGCAAGCATCATAGCTCAGCCCCTGGCACGGATTTTTGAGAACTCATGGTGCTCTGGTAAAGTACCTGAAGATTGGAAGAATGCCAACGTTGTGCCAACTTCAAGAAAGGGAGGAAAGTAGATCTGGCAAACTACACGCCCATCAGCTTGACCTCTCTCCTGGGAAAAAGATTATCAAAGAGGCCACCCTTAACAGACTAGCTGACGGCAATATCCTGAGGGATACCCAGCATGGGTTTGTTGCGGGTAGGTCTTGCTTGACCAATCTCATTTCCTTTTATGGCCTGGTGACCTATCACCTGGACAAGGGAAAAGAGATTGATATCATATATCTTGACTTCAAAAAAACCTTTGATCTGGTATCTCATGATCACCTCTTGGCAAAACTGGCTAACTGCAGCCTTGACCTCACCATGATCCGCTGGCTGGGGAATTGGCTCTGTGGCACGACCTAGAGGGTGGTGGTTGACGAAAGCCAATCGTCTTGGTGTGCGGCCCCCAGTGGGGTCCCTCAAAGCTGTATCCTGGGGCCAATACTGTTTAGCATCTTCATCAATGATGTGGACTGGCCAAGTTTGCCGATGACACTAAACTCTGGGGTAAAGCATCCACACCTGAGGACAGGAGGGTGATCCAGGTGGATCTTGACAGGCTCATGAAATGGGCGGATGAGAACCTGATGGTGTTTAACACTGAAAAATGCAAGGTTCTCCACCTTGGGAGGAAAAACCTGCAGCATGCTTATAGGCTTGGCAGTGCTATGCTGGTTAGCACTACAGATGAAAGGACTTGGAGGTCATGAGTGAGCACAAAATGAACATGAGCCTTCAGTGTGATGCTGCGGTTAGTAAAGCGAGCAAAACACTGGCTTGCATCCATAGATGCTTCTCAAGCAAACCCCAGGGCGTCATTCTCCCGTTGTACTCTGCCTTGGTGAGGCTGCAGCTGGAGTACTGTGTCCAGTTTTGGTCTCCACAATTCAAAAAGGATGTGGAGAAGCTTGAGAGAGTGCAGAGGAGAGCCACGCGCATGATCAGAGGTCAGGAAAACAGACCTTATGATGACAGGCTGAGAGCTATGGGACTCTTCAGCCTAGAAAAGTGCAGGCTCAGGGGTGATCTGGTGGCCACCTGTAAGTTTATCAGGAGTGTTCGCCAGGACCTGGGGGAATGTTTGTTCACCGGAGCACCGCAAGGGATGACAAGATCAAAAGGTCACAAACTCCGCTGCGACCGATTCAGGCTGGACATAAGGAAGAACTTCTTTACTGTCTAAGCCCCCAAGGTTTGGAATAGACTGCCACTGGACGCGGTTCAAGCACCCACTTTGAACGCCTTCAAGATACATTTGGATACTTATCTTGCTGGGATCCTATGATCCCTGCTGACTTCCTGTCCATGGAGCAGGGGGCTGGACTCTGATTCTCTGGGGTCCCTTCCAGCTCAAATGTCTATGACAGGGGTCGGAAACCCCTGGCAAGTATGCCGAGCATGGCACGTGAGGCCATTTTGCTTGGCACGCCACGGCCAGCCCCAGCTCCAGTAAGCTGCTTCCAGCGACGGAGCGCAGGCTGCTCCTACCAGGGGTTGCAGCATCCCAGCTGCCTCCTGGGAGCAGCCCGGGCTCCTGGCTGGCAGCAGCTCCCCAGAGCTGGGGCTGTCTGCAGCCGGGAGGCTCCAAACAGCTCGGCTGGGCCCTGACATCAGCTCCACACCTATGCATGCAGGCGCGCCTCAGAGCGGGCGGTGGGGGCAGGGCCTGAGACAGCACAGCCCCGGTCTCTCCTGTGCTCCTGGCACAGAGGCGATGAGCCCAGTGCAGCTGTTTGTAGCCAGCCCACTGTTTGCTGCAGCTGCCCAGAGTCTGGGCTGGCTACAAACAGCTGCACCGGGCCTTTCACCTCCGTGCCGGGGGGAGAGTCCAGAGCTGCGCTGCCTTGGGCCCCTCCCCCACCGCTCACTCTGAGATGCGCCTGCATGCATCGGTGCGGAGCTGATGCTGGGACCCAGCAGGCCTTGGCGCCAGGGGCTTTGGGTGGGGGGAAAGGAGCAGCAGGGCTGGCGGCAGGGGCTGTGGATGGGGGCAAGGGGCAGTTGGGCTGGGGGGCAGAGGCCTTGGGTGGGGGACAAGGGGCACAAGCAGGGCATCCTGCCCTGTACCGCTTGCCCTCATTTTGTTTTTCTGCCATGCCAGCACTTCGGCACCTTCCGAGGTAGGCATTATGGTGTTTTTTCGGCACTCCGGCCAAAAAACATTGCTTACCCCTGGTCTATGAAATCTATGAACAGTAGTCTCTGAATTGTCAAGATCCTATGGGTAGTTGAAGGGGTGCACATAGAAGCAGGTAGTCCCTGGATAAGGATGGCTGCTGCTTCAAAGAAAAGGAGCAATGGTGGAGCTAAACAAATGCAAGGATTTTTTCAAGGGAGGTGCCATGGAACATACCCAAACAACCCTCACAAGGAGTCATTCCTTGTGTAGGAAACTTCCCTATGAAGCCAAAATCTATTTGGCCTGCACCCATCCTGAAAAAGTACCAGAGTTCCCTCCTAAACCCAGAAGGGGATTTAAAACATTTTATTATAGGTGCCAGTGTGTTGGGTGGTGAGAGTTAGGAGCCTCTCTGCCCACTTAGCCTTTCCCACCCCTTTAGTTTGTTCAAAATGGAAATGACATCAAAAAACTTTTGCTTGAAAAGTTTGTTTCTCTTATCAGTTCCCAAGGCCAGCTGTATTATCCCCATCCCACTTCCTGAGCTGTTTGATTCTTTCAGTTCACTTTCACCTCCCTCTCTTCTAGATAATAATAAACCACTGTCAGTGCATTCCTGGGGTGCATATCATGGTAATCCTCACAAAATGTTTATCAGTAGGAAAATATTGTAGTTACCACTTTTCTCATTTGGGACTAAGGCACAGAGAAGCTAAGTGACTTGGTCAAGCATAGAAAGTAAGTCTGTGGTAGAATAGGGCATCAAACTAAGATTAATGCCCTAACCATTGAACCATCTTTACCCTCCTGTTCAAGATAATGGTACTATGGGAGTTAAAAATCAACCACATTGCAAAACAGCAATGTTTATTTCAATGCCAAATAAAGAAAGTAAAAAGGAACAGAAAAAAAGATTTGGGTCATAGTTTGATTCAATTGCTAACCTTTACATTTTTATCAGTCCCGTTTCCAAAATTTTTACAGATGCCCTTCAGAATACTTAAAGGTTAAAAGATATTAAAGACTATTTTTAATCAGACCCTTATCACGGCTAATCTTTTGGGTACCAACCAATTGTTACAAAAAAATGCATTTATCTTTGCAGTACTCTTCATGCACGTTTGCAGGTGTTAGAAAAATGAACTTAAGAGTATGCTTATTAGGTGGTGTTTCCTTTCTTTTCTACGTTTGCATTAGCTGCTGGGACACCATACTAGTAAATAGTAATGCTGAATGTCTTCCTGATTGGCAGTTCAGCACAAGCATCTTCCTCCTTCCTTTTTTCTTTCCATGGGGCATGTTTCCATCTCCAAGATTCACCAGAGGTGGAGAAGATCAGATGGGAATGTCTTTCCAAAACTGACAAACTATTATTTTGCTAGCATTTACAGGGAGTCTGAGTATTGAAACAATAATTACTTATGCTGGTTCTCCAGCACCTGATTCAATGATGTTCATGAAAAGGTCTTTAGCAGCTGTTACGCATCTGAGAATTTTCTGAGAGAAATGAAAGGGGACAAGGGAGAGTAGGTTTGTTGACATAATGAGTAAGTAGCGGCAGATGACCAAGAAAGCAGAGTAAAACAGGAAAACAACCACTCAAAGCAAGAATGAGCAGGGAAGTCTAATGGGCAAGTTACACAAGTAACCAACTTTTCCAAAAACAAATTTTCCACTTTCCTTACAAGCAGCCCACCAATTCAGCCAAATGCTGAAGCATACAGGATGCTGGGAGTCCTCTTGCAATCCACCAAATATCAGCTCAACTCACACCACTCCATTCTCTTGTATATTTCTGAAGCATTTAATACGACTGCATGAGTCCTTAGCTTTTGAGACATTCTGCAATGGAGAATTGGTTTTAAGTTTGCACTGCTATGTTTAATTAATAAAGGCTTTCATGATAAAAAATGGTTGAGAATTTTCCATTGAGATGCAAATATTGCCCAATAACATGAAATCCTAATACAAACACATTTAGCTCATACCTAGTTTCCCTGGTGAACTGTCCTCTAAAGCCAGTTCTTCTCTGATTTCATAATGTCCTAAGCATCTCTGCCTCTGATTCACTGGAGAGGATGCCAACCTTTATTCTCATGAACATTGTGTAAAATGCATCAAACATCTACCATTAAAGCAAATATTGTTCATGAGTACCCAGCCTAAAAATGCTCATGCCAGAAGTACTCAGCCTTGTCACAAGACTTCCCACCCCCCCATCCCTCCCACCTTCCCTTCAGTCTTTCAGAGGTATTCTTCACTGCCGTTTTGGGGATCTTCAGAATATGAATGACTGTCTCTTCTCCAAGAGTTCAATAGGCTTCAGTAAGCCAGGGAAACAGAGTAAGCTTGGTCTTCCAGCATAGCAGGAAGAGTTTCAGCACCATCCATGCCTATGGTGATCCTGGAAGCAAAGGATCTTTGATATAAAGAGATAAATTGTTAAAGATTTTGGCAATAAGTACCTTTTCTAATCCTTCCTCCCAGCCCTTCTATTAATATTAGCTTATTCTCCAAGCTTGAAACACCTTTCAGTTGATGGAGTGAGGCCTAATGAGAACGTTAAAGAGTAGGTAAATGTATTCCATATAGTACAAGTTGGGAGCCTCTACCATTCAAATCCATCAATACATTTTTGTGCCACGTCGATGGTTTATGATATGGCACAGCAGCACCCTGTTGTTAGTAGCCTGTATCTAAATGAGAACAGCTCTGACTAACACCCATGTTTTTGTTTTACTAACACCCAAGCTGCTTAATTACTGGACAGTAGCAATCTGGGAACTTGATTGCAACTAGTGATAGCTGTAGTCTTCTCCATGATGAGGGAAACTTATATTTGTGTACCAGTGCTGCAGATTTTGTGTAAGTTCTGTGCAGATGGAACTTTGTTTGGCTCATTTAGGAAAATATATTTTTGTCACTTCTGATTATTTCAGGCCCTTTGATATTTGATGCCTAACACGTATGCCAGTTACTACCAAATGCATGAAAACACTTCCACCATGAAGCTGAGAAGTCAAGAGAAAGTAAACAGTATTAGTTCATTAACAGCTGAGGACTGATTTGAACCTGAATGTAAAAATAACCATTGCCATTACTAAAGACATAGCTCATCCAAGATAGCTTTTTGTTACTTGGGGGGGGGGATTTTATTTTTATATTGTATACTGTGCTCTCAATCTTTTAAAGAGAAATTGTATAGTTATATATCTGAGAGCATCTGATATGATATCCATGATTTTGGTAGTGCCAGATGAATGCCACAAGTTAATTAGATTGTTGGTGTTTACTAAGCAGGGAACCATTAAGTACCCGATTCTGGTCCGTTTGTGAGAATGTACTTTGAACTTGCTCACTAAGTACAGACGGTCAGAAAGCCTGAGGCTGACTTGATTCAATCTTTGCAGGTTACACTAAACTGTGTAGATTGAACTGATAAGCAAGTGAACAGAAATTCTCTTTTGATTCTGGAAATGCTCCACATGCTTGTCAGCTGGAGCAGACAAATGGGGCCAAGGCTAGCCTACTCTCCCTGTGGATGGGAGAGGCTGCTAGCATTACATGGAATGTGGATGGGATCTGGGACAGAAGTTCAATAAACCAATTGAACCTAAATCAATTTAAGTCTGATACTACATCAGTTCAGGTTTATCTTAAACTGGTTTTGGCCATTTTGGAAGTGGTTTATGTGCACTGAACTTCTGGTGTGTTACAGATTTGAACCAGTTTCCAATCACTTCTCCAGGTTTATGTGTAACTTCTGTCTCTGACATATGTTTTAGATGCAGATGAAATAGGCTGAAGGATAAGCCTAACTAGATATTATTGCAATCTGTTTATTTCTCCAAGCAATCAAATACATTGCTACCATAATTATACCAGTGATATTATTTGCAAGTACAGAGGAAAAATAATAGCTAAAATGTCCTTACATCATTCAGTGTCTTAGTGCAAACAGCTGCTTAAGCCTATATATAAAAAAAAATATCCTAGTCACCTTGATCTTAGAGCTGTAGTTCAGAGCTGCATTTATGCCATAACATTTGACTCTGCCAGATGGGTACAACAGATAGACTGAAGTTAAAATTGATAGTTTTTTTTTTTACCTTGAAGTCATGATTTTTGCAGAAACTATTAACTTAAAAGAGAATTGTTTATGTGTAGCAGATAAAGAAGCAAAATCTATTTAGAATGAAAAAGAAGTTGTGACTGTGGTAATAAGGAATTAAGTACTTGAGTAAAAGATTTGAAAATTTTAGTCATCTCAGAAGAATTTTTATTTTGTGACAATATTTATTGTTTTTAGTCACTGTTTGATGAGGGAAGAACCACCTTTCTGTTGATATCAACCATGAAGTGCATTTCCTTATGGACTGCTTCAAGCTTCAGTTATAGGGAATCAGCATGCTAATTTTAGTTAAACTTGAGTACATTTAATGCTTTGATTCTTCACTTGGTAGATTTTAATACATTGTCTGCTGTAGTGCTTAAATGATTATTTAGAAAAAAAATACTCATTCTGGGACTAAACATCTGTTTTCTAGGAGCAAAGGTAATGTTATAACCCAAGTGATTGAAATTGCTGCATAGTTTCGTTTTATGCTTATATTTTTGGCAGTTAACATTAATTTTGTAGGTTCTCTAATCTGGGGTTTAGCTATGACATTTAAAGAGTTATTATTGGACTTTTAACCTTAAAACGCACACAAGTAGGGAATGGTTGAGTTCATACCAATTTTTTTTTCAAGGAATAGCTCTGAGATTCAGGAACAGAACAGCGTATTGACTTCTCTTGGTTCACATTTATAGATGGCTTTTTTAATGTATGTCTTCTAGAACCTTACTTTCACTTAAAAGCTTAGATTCTTGTTAATTTTTAATGTGCTATGAGGACCAAATACAGTAGCGGGTTGCATCCATCCTGTAGATAAGCAGACCTGTTATTCTGGACAAATTCCTATATATAAGAATAATTTAAGAAAGTCTGTTTTATTAACAAAATAGTGTTCTTTCTGTCTGTAGATAAGTACAAGTAGGTGGCAATATGCTATTGCTGGAGAAAAAGTAAGCAACCCTTCATACCATGTGCTTATTATTAGGTCAAAATGTTTCTAACACAACAGTTTTCCTTTGGAAAATGGACTTTATCAAAAAATGGGCATCAAGAAAATTCATAGATTCATACTGACCTGACCACAAGCCATGTTCTTCAACTCAAAGTAGTCTTAGATTTGGGTAAATACAGTAATATTTTCCCAGTTTCTTGGCAGAATAGAACAACACTATTTTGTGATGTTAGTAGAACAACACTAACAACACAAATGGCAAAATCAAAAATGGGGAAAAGAGAAACACAACTTTAACTTCATTCTTCATATGCCTGATTCCTTGTTAGTAATTGCCTTTGAGTCACTTGACTCCTGTGTTCACACAGAGCTGTTGGGACTCAACATTCTTCCCATGTGACATCCAGAGTATGATTGAAACCTAATTAATATTAGACCTATGACTAGGCCTATTGACTTCAATGGAACTATTCATGTGAATAAATGAAAGCATTTTAAGGCATATTCGTAGAGGACAATATTGGACAAAGGGGTTGAGTGAGGGATATGCAGCCGCAATCCCTTTTTGGCTGTTCTGTGCATGCGCAGTGAGATCTGAGCTCACCACCTGGTCGGCATGGGTTCATACTGGACCTCTGCATGCACAGTGAGCTCTGGCCAGAGCCACTGCTTTTGCCTGGCTCCAGAGCCCAGGGGGTGAGCACAGCTGCCACTTGTCCCCTCTTTTCCCCAGCCATTGAATTAATCGGGGGAGGAGAGTATGAACAGCAGTGGTGCTTATCCCCTGGGTACTGGAATCATGCAAAAGAGGTGATTGTGACCAGAGCTTGCTCTGACTAGTCAGTGGGCTCAGAACTCACTCCACATGCATTGCCAAAGGCAGGTGCCACTGGACCCCCTGGATTTACTTTTTGAAATGATTTAAGAACCCTGCTAAAATTCCTGTTTATAGTATTTCCTATAAGCTGTGGTTTAACTTCAAGTGTTCTTTCCTTCCTCCTAATGGAAAGATATGTATTTCCCCTTTCCAGTTACATAGGTATGACAAGTTGATACAAGTTAATTTTTACACTTCAGTTAAACCTGAAATCTGTGTAATTTAGGAGCAAAACTTCAAGCATGTGAGTGCAATGAGGAAAGGAAAACATTTATCTGGCAGTTATTGTGTGTTTTTTATATATATAAACAGATACATGAGTCCATAAACTGCTCAGAGGTTTGGAGTTTCCACTGTAAATGCAGATACGCAGGTGAGGTTAAGTTCAGTTTCTCATGGCTGTGCAGTTTGCTGTATTGGTATCAATACCACCTATGATCTTTGTATTTCTTTCTATATCCAGCAATGGTACAGTATTTTCTAACTTTGTACATAAGTACGCTTGGCTTGAAATATTGACATTTTTCTCTTCATATCCGGCTGGGGAGACATTAAAGTCTTAGGAACATAAAATGTCCCTGTTTATCTCATTTTATTTGCCAGAATGGTAGGTGCAATAGTGTGAACTTCAGATATTGTGTACAGGTTCTTTCTTTCAGCGGTAGTTACTTTAAGTCTTACGATCCAAGATTCAATATTCCCTTCAACAAAAGTCTTCTGCCAGAGATATGTTACCAACCATAAATAACTTTGCAAATGAATATCTGAATTAACAATAGAAAATAATAATAATTGACGTTCCAATATGGCTGTAAATGGCTTAAGTCACAATTTCTTTACCTGTCCTTCTATTTCTGCTGTTGTTTTTCATTTACCTCCCTACATGGAAGAACATGGGGAAAAAAGCTAGCCTTCTGGGCCTAACAACATATAAAGGAAATTTCTAGTTCAATGTCAGTTTCTTCTTGCAAGCATAGTTGAGTTTAAATGTCTAAAAATCCAACTCTGGACATAACAAACATTTAGTGGATAAGTGGCTCTTCCTTTCAGCTTTGGGCAGATAAATCCACTATTCATTTTAAATTTAGCTTGTTCCCTAATAATGGGGAATGCAGACATTTTGGGCATGTACAGACATTAGACTTAGACTGATCTAAGTGAACGTAGATCAGTCTAAACCGTAACTGTACCGAAGTTTGGTGTGCCTAGACCAGTCTAAAAATAGTGCAAGTGACCTAGAATAGAGGTTGTTTGAGGTACTCTCAGTTGAGATCAATTCAATACAATCGGTTGACCGATTGTATCAAACTTGTGTACTGTTGACCTATCAATTCAAGTTAGATTGCTGTCCCCTGGCATCCCCACTGCAGCGGGGAGGGGGGAGCAGGTGTGCACCCCAAGCAGCAGGAGGTAAAGAGGGAGCAGGCCTGGGGGGGGGGGGG
>NW_005841981.1:512072-525740 GCF_000455745.1 Alligator sinensis | reverse complement strand
CCGGCCCCCCCCCCGGCCCCCCCCCCCCCCCAGTCCTGACTGGCAGTTGGCTAGTATATTTATAATCCTCTTTATTTTTGCTTGAATAGACCACTATATCAGGGGTGCCCAAACTTTTTGCCTCATGGGCTGGATTGGCAATGTGCAGTCTGTTTGTGGACCATATCCAGCCAGTGCTCCCAATCTGGTGTGGGCACAGAGGACACAATGTGGCTGTATGGAGGTAGTGGTGAGAAGGCAGAATGGCACCAGGTCACAGAAAGGACCTTTACCTAGCCTCTGAGGAGAAGAAAGGGGGTGTGGCCTGGCATGGGGGGAGGGGTGTGGCCAGGCCTCAATCCAGCCCCATGAGGGGAAGATGGTGTGGCTCAGCTCCAAGGGGAGAGAAGGGGTATGACCCAGGCCTGGGGGCGGGGGCCAGGCCCCTTTGGGCCCCAGGGGAGGAAGGCGGCATGGCATGGCCCCAATCCAGAAGCAGGGGAGCATGACCCAGCCCTGCAGGGGAAAGGGGCTTAGCTTGGCTCTAATTGGCCATGCAGGGAATGGTGCATGGGGATTTGACAGGTGGGTGGCTGGCCATATTAAAGATCACTGCTCCCCTGCTGCCAAATTCCTGGACCTGTATAGAGCCTTGCAGGCCAGATAGGATGGCTCCATGGGCCGCATTTATCCTGTGGACCAGAGGCTGAGCACCTCTGCACTGTAACTATATGAAAAATCAAATAACTTAATAATTCCAAGATATTGACTAATAGTTAAGCTAACTGATCGTTTTTTTTCAAAAGACAAACTACAGAAAATTAATCAAGACCAACCATTGATTGTGTTAATTTTAAGTGAGATGATGACATTTTTTAGAATTTTCATATTTTTGTGACTAGACAGGGAAAGGGGTCTGATCCAAAGAATTCTGAAATCAGTGGAAAGACTCACAATGGCTTTAATAGGTATAAAGCAGCAGACCTGGGGCTAATCCAGTAGTCAGTTTTTCTTATTGTTTCACTAGAATTAGCTGAATGTCTTGAAACTGCAAAAGCATGCAGCAATATTCTAGTTTATCCTTACATTCTGTTAGTATCTTAATAGGAATACACAATGGAAACACTGCTTGATAGGTACTCAATTCTACTCTTATAACTGTGATTAATGTACATTACATAATGCAGCCTTGAATTAGAATGTGAGTATTGTTTCGTTTTTTTAAGTCATATGTATTTGTATAAAACACTTGGAGCTTTTAAACTGTTTTAAAAAGTTATAAGAAGGAAGACAAGTTTAAGGTAATTGTGTTCCTGTAACAATGATCTGGACTGAGAAAATGGCGGTGGGGGGGAAGGTTAAATTCTCCTTTAGCTCCATACGCAGAAAGGATAGTCTTTCTTTATCTCCTCTACTCATTGTAATTAGACCAAATGATTTTACTGTTTCCAATCACTTCAAGATGCTGGTATCACTGTGGATCTCATTTCCATGACACGTGGAATGTGGTTCATCTGATATTCGGCATATATTATTTTTTTTCAGTGCTGTGGCACTTCATTGCTTCCATTGTACCAAGGACTTTGTATAACCCTAATGTGGACTGGGCAGGTTTTGTGTGATGATATTTTGCTGATTAGACAAACTGAGATGCACATTAGGGTTGTGTGAAACAGCACCATTTCAATGTTGGCAGAGCCATTTATCGTCTGACTAACCTGAACTCGGCAGTGTCATTTTGGAGTTCCCCCAACTTGTGAAAGGAGGAGCTGATGATGTCTATTTTGCCCACGTGAATTATTGTCATTAACAATATTTTGATAAACTTTATTTTATCTATTAGGTTTAAAGTAAGTATAACAAAGTAGATGAACAGTGAAATGTAAGCATGCCCCTGCCAATGTATTTTTTTTTATCTCTTCAACATTTGCAAAAATTGACTGTTGTTTCTAGCACCATGTCTAGGTAATGGGGACAGTTTATAAATGCTATATTTTACTTAACAGCTGTAAAGAGGAGCATAGGATCATGGGAAAGTGGAGCTGGAAGGGATTCCATGAGGTCATTTATTCCAGCCCCCTGCTTAAGCCAAGATCATTCCTGACTAAATCATTCCAGCCAAAGATTTGTCTAACCTGCTTTTGAAAGTTTCTAGGGATAGAGAATACACAACTTTTTATATGTAGCTTGTTCTGTTTCTTGATCGCTCTCCTTGTCAGACAGTTCTTCCTAATCTCCAGTCTAAATTTCTTCTGCTGTGTATTTTGAGGCCAGTGCTCCTGGTCCTGTCCCCTATGGCAACAGAAATCCCACCTCCATCCACTCTGTAATCACCCTTCAGGTATTGAAGACTGTTATTAAATCCCCCCTCAGTCTTCTTGTCCTCAGACTAAATAATCTGAGTTCTTTTAGCTGTGCGGGCCGGGAGCGACCCGAGCCCTTTTCCGTGCTGCACGCGGGCTGTGGCCAGCAGCCCGGGCACGCCGGGTCGGAGAGGGAAGGCCGTTGAGCTGGAATTAGGCACAAACGCGTATCGGTAGTTTAAAAGATTGTTTACTTACACTGAGATGGCAGTGGTGTAGGCTGGAAAGCTTGCTTCTGGTTACAGACAGAATAGAAAACAAAACTCGAACCTGCAGGGCACGAGGGTACGTCGCAAAGGGTTCCGGCGACGGGAAGATGAAAAATACGAGGGTACGTTGCAAAGGGTTTCGGCGACGGGAAAATAAACCTGCCGGACTCGAACCCGGGTAGAAGAGCTCTGAGGCCGGTCGTAAGGGCTCACACGAAGTTTGCTAGGCTCCGTGGGTTCGGTTCTCTTGCGTGCGGGAAGGGATACGTCTGGACTGCGCTCGGCGACGGGGAGAGGCTAGAGGTTGATCAGACCTCTGTTGCCTGCTTTAAATGCACTGGGTCCGTAAGTATCCACAGTGCTTAGAGATCTTCACACAGCGTGAAGTCTCCTCCTCCCTTGTTCGTGGAGTCCTCAACTTCGGCGGAAACCACTCAAGCCTTTTGTACGGCTAGCAAGCCAATCACTAGCCGCCACGTGGGAATAATTTAGAACTGGCCAATAATGGGACTCGAATTAGCATACAAATGGCGGGAACTCTTTGCAAGAGCATTTCTGTGCTGCAACAAAGAAATGCACCCTGCAAAGAAAGCTTCAAATTGGCGGGAAATTCTCCCTTGCACCGGGGGTCTCTTTTGCAGCAGAAAACTCCACTGTGCAAAGCAGCTATAATTTAGCGGGAACAATTTAGCAGTGCCGAAGCACACAAAAACAAAAATCACACCCTTTGGGTTGTGACATTAGCCTTTTCTGGTAAGTCTTGTTTTTCAGACATTTTAACATTTTTGTTGCTCTCTGCTGGACCCTTTTTAATCTGTCCACATCCTTGTTGAAGTGTTGGCCCCAAACTGGACACAATACTCCCAATGAGACCTTACCAGTGTTGTATTGAATGGAATAATCACTTCTCTGGATTTTCAAGTGACATTTCTTTTAATGCAATATATTAACAAAAGTTAATACACTCCTGTTATTACAAACATACTTTCCCTCAGGAGCAGGATACCTATGTATGGCAGTACTATATGGGAGACAAAGTAAAGTAGACAGAAAATAGGTTTCCTGTTCCATAAAACTTTAGAGGTATCAATAAAAGGTTCGATTCCACAAAGGGATGAAGCAAAACATTTAAAGTTTTGTTAGAGAAATATGCACCTAAAGCAGTGGTTAGGGTAGTCATATGGGAATATGGGGAAACCAGTTTCAAGGGGCATTCTTTCACATTCCAGGTAAGCACCCTGTTGCAAAACTGTCTGCTTTCTGGGGTGAGTCTTTCTCTTACCCATGTTATGACCAGAAATTTTAGTCCTGGTCTTAAACACCCTTTCTCTTGCAAATATTGTCAAAACTGGTACTGTTCTGTGTAAAGTGTTGATAAGCTTCTATTTTCAAATTAAAAATAAAAAAACTTAATAAAAATGTCCTAATTTTCCATACTGGAGAGAAGCTGTCCTAAAACATGTCTTTGATTATTCCAGGCTCTGGGAACTTGACTATTGATTATATTTATCTAATTCAGAAGGGGCAGGGCCTGGATATAAACATATGTGATCATAGTAGTGTTATGGGACAACAGAATCCCTCTGCTTCATCCTTTGCAACCACGAGAACAATTAACCAAGACAGACGATAGTCTTTACTATTTGCTACTTGGCTCTGCTCATTTCACTGTTTCATATGCCAAATTTAAAAATGGTATAATTTAGAGCTGAGACTCCTTTAATTTGTTTTAGAGACTTCTCGTGGTCTACATTATGACATTGAGATGCAGCTAAATTAAGTGATTTGAGGAAAATTGCATAGAAACTCTGTGGCAGAGGTAGGAATGGAATTTGGGTGTTTCCAAGTCATTGGTTAGCACTTAAGCCACTGGCTAGTCTTTCCTTTCATTTCTTATTCAGCATAAGAAAATTGTTTCTGTGAAACAAGTTCAAACTTTTATTATTTCAAAAGTTAATATCATAGTATACATGCAAAAACAAACAACCTAACCCCACCAAAAAACAAAAAGCTGCCTAAAACCCTACACAATACAAAGTAATGGTTAAGCATAATATGTATCCAGGAGAGACCTGGGTGAACACCATGTGGGGAGAGCTATGCATATGAGTTTGCATTTTAACATGAATTAACTTACATTTTGTAGAGAAATGGATTTATTGGCAGAAATGTTTGCTAAAACCAAACATTTTACGGAAATACATTTTATAATGTTCATAATGTAAAGCAAATTTCTAATTTGTATTTGCAATGGATACGTAATTTTGTAAAACATAGAAAATTGTGTTTTTTTTCAACTTGAAGTAATTTGCTCTCAGTTCTTAGTTTATTGTTGCTTAGTCATATTACTTCAGAAATTTTGGAGTGACTGAAGGCACTCATGAGCCAGGCCTCCAAACCCCCCTAAAATTGACTTTTTAAAATCCTCCATGTTTTGCAGGTGTTGGTTGTAGCTGTGTTGGTCTAAGGACATAGGCAGATAAGGTTCTTTGGGTAAATGTGGTATTTTATTAGAACAACTAAGTTGGAAAAATTGTTCTTTGCAAGCTTTTGGGTACAAACACCCTTCTTCTGTTTGAATATAGGCACAGGAAGGGTGTTTGTACGTGAAAGCTTGCAAAGAACAATTTTTCCAGCTATTTAGTTGGTCACATTTACCCAAAGAACCTTGTCTACTTAAATCCTGGCATTCTTGAGTTCAATGTAAAAAACTCCAATTGGTTTGGCCAAGGTCAGGATTTCATTCCAAAGAAGTTTAAGAAAAATAATAAACTAATTGGGGTTCATTTTATTTACCTTTATAGTATTAGAGCATAGTCTGATCTGTTTTTTGCAGTTATGAATGCAAGAAGCTTTTTAAAAAATGAAAGCTAAAATTCTTATAAATATGTGAGTTTAGGAGTTGCTGCCCTAAGAATGTCAGGTATCTCAAGACTTGCAATGGAGCCTTTGAAGATATGAACTGATTATAGACAGATAATACTGAACATGCTCTGAAGTCATTTGGGCCTGAGTTCCGTAGTACCTGATATTCTACTGGCAATTCTACTGCATCATCTCAAATTTTAGAAGGTGTTTAAGGAGCTGAATATTATACAATCAATATTATACCCTCTGCAATATTTATGTTTTGTACAACTTCTGTTTTCCATGTTCTAAAACTTTTTTTTTATTGATTCTGCATAACTGTATCAGAGAAGCTGTCAAGTTTAAAGTTGGAATAATGGAGTGGAAGGCACTGGGAGCTTATTTTTCTTTTTGGTTTACTACCTCCTTTCACTTCCATTCTCTGTTGCTTCTTGTCCTCTTTTCACAGTCCATTGTACTCTCTGCCAAGTGGCTGTTAGCCATATAATAGTTAGTGGCTAACCACAAGAGAAGACAACTGGGTTTTTTCCCTTCTCCTAGGCTCTGAGCTCAGCTCCAAGACAAAGTGAGACTTTGTAAGGGTCACACTGAAGCTTTTTGGTTCAAGCATTTGAATTGGCAAGGAGAATTGGCAAACTAGTTATGCTGGAAATAAGAGTACAGATACAGGGGTATGTGTATGTGATGACAGGAAACGTCCCCTTTTCAGGATTCTGTCACTTGATGAGTTTGACATACATGAGAATGGCAATGTATTGATAGATTCTGGTTTTTAGAGGATGAGAATCTACTAGTAAATCTGTAATTAGGTCCATAGGCAGCTGCCTGCCCCATAAACATATAAATAAAGTCACATTTCTGTGTTTCATAGTGCGGATCTGATGCTAGCATATGGCCCAGAAGCTTTTAGGATTCTTTTCTGAAAACAATTATGCATCATTAATACTCAGCCCTTCTGGTAGAGAATAAACCAGTGTTTTGGAGCATTCCTTTAACCATTACCTTTCCTCTCTATCTCACTTTCCGCATTCCTCTTTATTGTCAATAAAAGTGACATGAAAAGCAATCCAAGGTTATTTAGAACACTCATTTTAAATAACGAGCATCCATCCCATTACATTTTTTTCCCACTACAAAATGACATTTGCAATCAAGGGGTTATATTTCATAGTGATGCACAGGGTATTTACGTGGATCACTGCCATTCATACCAATCTTTGTGAATTGCCTTTCACCTTTACCATCTTTTAAATATTGATGGATTGGTAGGATTCATTAATATTTTAATGGGCAGTTGGGCTGCTATTTGGGGTACAGAGTTGTAACTGGCCAGTAATGTGTCCTGAAGGAGCAGCAACCCAAGGCTTGCTGTTGGAGGGGGAGATGTCAGCTGACATGCGAGTTGAGCAGCCAAAAAATCACTGGTTTTTGGCAGCAAAAGAAAAGGAAGTAACATCACTACCAGTACAAGTGAAGCACTGGATGGTGCTTTTGCACTGCACGTCACAGCTGTTGGAGTTGGAAGAAGGTGTGTGGATGTGGGGGGTACAAGCACCCCCATACTTCCATTCTGGCACCCCCATACTGTTATGCACCACCCAGGGTTTATGCCCCACTTGTCTATCCGTTGCTATGCTACTCCCTGTGTTTCCTTTTGTACATATGCATGTTTACAGAGAAATAACTATGTACTATAGGTGCAAAAAGCAAACTATAAATATTCATATTATGCATGCTTGTGTAGATAATTCCTTTAAAAGGAACTTTCTCCCTAACATACCTTTTTATTTTAAATATAGTTGAGAAATTATTTTTTCATACTTGGGCTGGTTATCCCCTTTAATTTCATGGTTGTAGAAATTGATGAAGAATTTAGATTTTCTTCCTGGAAATTCTTTTATAAAATTGCATTTTAACATCCTCCTCAATTTCTCTGGATTTGTCTCTTTTAGGGTTACGATCATCCTAAAGCAGTGATTTACTGCTCATTCTGTACCTCTAAAATTTGTAGCTTATTGGTGTTGTGTATGCTTGGATTTATCCCTCTACAGCATATTTAAGGACTTCTGCCAGTGTGAAATTGCCTATTCCAATTGCCTGTGCCATGCAGATGGCACTGCTGGACTATAGTACTCCTGGCAGGAGCAGGAAAATGTTACATCATTATTATTATTATCATTATTATTATTGTTTTTGTTGGCAGAAAAAGAAGCTTACAGAAAAAAAGTACAACAACCAAATGTATTTTTTTTTAGTCAAAGTTTAGTTTGGTTTCTATAGCCAATTATTTCATGTTTCTTAGAAAGCTTGATATCAGTTTTGTGGCAGGTTTCCTGGATACTGCAGCATTCTGTTGTGACGGATTGGAAATTCTGCTGCAGTTTCTTTTGAAAACATTTAATTAATTAAATATGCAGATGTGGAATGCAATCCATGCACTACCCTGTATTTTTTATTTGTATATTAAACTCTATTAATTTTATGTTTTTCCCTCATTTTCAGTTTCCAAATTGTGAAAAACGGGTTTTTTTTGTTATAACAGCACGACAGTATCATAGAGATTGTCGGGAATGAAGCTGGAAGTTTTGACTGCCACAAAGGAAATTTTGGGGGCTTTTGGCACCTGGAGAGGTATTGGAGGTTATTTGGACTTGTGCAATAAGTCCATTATGGGGATGTTTCTGCAGAAATGATCAGCAGTTAAAGTTAACAATGCTGACATTTGAAATTAGTCATCTTTGGGTTTCCGACTTGGAGATGATTCAGGGCAGTTTCTCTTTTGTACCTTGAAGGCACAAGGTTGTCTTGTATTTGTATTCACATTGGGTGCACGTTCATGTCTAGGCAGTACGTAGCAGAGTATCTATGCAAGCTTATGAGTCCATGTTATAGGGATAATAGAATTGCTACCTGTCCATAAATGACAAAAATGACACTTCGTGTGGCTAGAAAGTTGCAATTTGAGTGCACAGAGTAAAACAGAATTCTGCTTTCACTGTGGAAAAACATGGGGTCCAGAAATAAACCAAAAACTACCATTATACATCTCCTTGCTTTTTCCCACTAAAAGCCCATTCTTGGAGCATCTTAAAATAAGAGGTTGGCCTCTTGAAAGATTATTAAAGTGATCATCATTGTTATAAATCAGTTGGAGGATACATGGAGAAAGAACCTTCAAGAATTATGGTTGACAAAACATATACGGTAGACTCTATGTTCAGAAGCATGCTAAAACCTTTCAATTTTTACTTCTATTAAACAGTTTGAGGTTTCTTACTTCAGATTCCTTCACAGGGAGAGAGAAACTCTTGAGGACACTACTGAGATGCAAACCTCATTTTCATGAGTCTTTCAGGGGTTCTAGTGTTGCTTGAGCATTCTTCAGCTTAGTATTGTGCAAACAGTGTTTTCTGAAGAGATTTAAAGTAGAGGAAACCTACTATGTACTTCACTATGTGCTTTTGACAGGACCAGCCAAAATTTGAATTAACTCATCAAGCTTTTCAAGTTGCTTCAGAATTCTTCTGTACAGTACTTCCATGGCCCTTTACTTTCAGAGTAGGACCCAGTTAAGCAAGCCTTAGATTGAAAGCATGAATACCAGTAGGGCTTAAATATGCAATATACCTGTAACCCATGCCACCACACTAGGCTGGGTGATGCACTGGATTTTGGGTCCTCAGAGTGCCGGTAGCCCTGGGAACCCCCTCAGGAGCAGATCTTCTGACCTGACGTGTCCCATGGAGAAGTGTTCCTCACCCTTACCACCCAGGAATTCATTATGACCCCAAGGAACACATTTGTTTCTTTAACATGTATAACCAATATATATACAGGAAAAGGAATAAATGAGCAAAAGGAAAAATATAATAGCAATAGTTAATAGTAAAACTAACAATTTGGATAAAATTTACAACTGCAACATTAGGTAAATAATTCCAACACACTGGGTGGTTCCACTTATGTTAGACAACCTCAATGACTACATCCACCTGGTTATAACTGTTTAAACAGTTCCCTTCCAGTAATTCACTTGATTTCCTTCTACTCACAATCTACTTCCCATAACAATGTGGCAACACAGCTATAACTATGATCCACCACCAGATGGCAGAGGTGAGGCTTCTGCTGTTCTGGGGAAAATGGTCTCCTTCCTGGTAGCACAGTGAAACAGGCTCTGAACAGCAACTGCAGGCAATAGGCTCCCTTTTGTTTTCTTCTGGAAATACACTTCCTGCAACACTAGTGATTAGGTGTCCCCTCACACCCCTATGCTGGTTTGTTTTCTCACAAGCCACTCCTTCTTGGGGCTGTCTTCTCCCATCACATTTGCCCTCAGTCTCCCTCTGCAGGTCTCTGACCCTGCAGCTCTAGCCTTCCCAGCTCAGACAGGGGCTTCCTACTGCAGGACTCTGATGCTTCTCTCTGCTCCAGGAAGCCTACCAGCTTGCTTTCCAGCCCCTCCCCAAGCTTTCCCTGGCACCTGTGTCCTTGGTTACACAGCTCCGAACCTGGTGGGGAATCAGCTTTGCATGGGATGACACAGGCTGTCCCCTGTCCTGATGTCTGCTCCCTGGGCAAGTTTTAGCTCAGTCGCCCCTGGCTGGGGGCTGAGTCTCTGCCCCCTCTTGCCAGGGCTGGAGATGGCTCCTCCCCAGCTTCTTCCCCTCTTTCCCCTCCCTCAGCTTTTTCTTATGGCTCAGTAGTAACCGATTAGAGCCCCTGGCTTAAAATGTGGGCTCTGGTCACAACTCAAGTGTTCTAATAAAAAGCATGCACTGTGCATTGCATACTCTCCTGTCTGGTAAAGTTTATGCACCCTCTGCAAAGTTGCTGCCCTTTTCTTGCAAGGCAGATAAGCACAGCTCATCCACTCAGCTTGCAGCCACGCAGCTGTTACATAACAATATGCTGATACAGCAAAAGCCGCGTTATCCGGCACTTTACCAACCGGAAAGCTCCACTAACCAGCATCTGTCAGTCTTCTGAGGGATGTGGCAAAAGTGAAACCAGAAGTCCCACTTCTGGTTTTGCTGCAATGAGCCGAGTCCCACTTGCTGTGATTCTTCCTTGTGGACCACAGCCCAGGGCAAAGCAGGCTGCATGGGGCCCCCCTCCCTGTCCCCTGGCACACTGACATGGACGTGTAGGGCACTGGATGCGGCATATTTGATTAACTGGCATATTTGATTAACTGGCATCCCCCATTCTCGGGGGATGCCAGATAACAGAGCTTTTGCTGTATATACAAAACAACCTTTATAAAAAACCTAAGCATCACTAAATTTGCAGACTTCATGTATGTGTCCAGATGTAGTGAGTATTGCACTCGGTAATAAACTGTTAAATAAAATAAATTGTAATAACCTATTTGTATTCATGGGATTCTGGCTCTCCATGTGAAATTTGAGCCTTCTCATGGATAAGTTGTTTGTACAGTTTTAATAATCAGGGCTTATGTCTTTAGTACTGAAGGTCCTGAATTCAGTAACATGCACAAGCGGGGAGACTTCATGTGCCCAAATACAAATTTGTATTGTACAGTGTAACCACACAAATCTGGAAAGCTTAGGACTGAGCACCTGCTGGAAATTTGAAAATTTCCAGCAAAGTGGGGTGGTGGATGGCGGTGGCAGCCACCATGTGCAGGCTTCTTCCTCTGCATCCAGGGAGGGCAGGGGGAGTTACAACCGGTCCCAGAGCAATGGCTGCACGTGGAACGGGATAGTGGATGGCTGCAATAGCCGCTGTGTGCAAGCTTCCCTCTCCACATTGTGGGTGTAGGGGGAGCAGCGGCCAGTCCTAGAGCAACAGAGAGGGTTGGTGGATGGCGGTGGCAGCAGCCACCATATGCAAGCTTCTGCCTCTGCGTCTGGCAGTAGTGTATTTTTTTGTAAAGTGCCAGATTTTCAAGAATTCCTATTTTTTATATCCAGAATTATGAGGTTATACTGCATATACATCTCTTATTACATATTTAAAAACACAGCAACTTGTTCTTATGCTGCTAAAGCATTTGAAACTCCTTTTCTTCTCCTTTGGAAGCCAAATGTAATAACTAACAATAGATTTAGGATGTTTGGAGAAGCATCCAAATGCTATATAGAGGTTTATCACACTGACAATTTGACAGTAATCTTGATGGAAGATTTTGTTTATCCTTTTAATATATAAAATGATCTAATATTAGAGTAATGGTTTACCCATGATGGTCCAGTTAAGGATCTGTGTGGATGAGATATTTTACTGAACCAACTGTATGGCTGGGAATAGGTCACCTGAAGCAGAATTCACTGCATTTACAAGCTTGTCTAGGTCTATCCCAAAGGTAATGTTGGTCCAATAAAAGATATCACCCACAAAAACCCATGGCTCATGTTTATTCTGGTCATTCTTTGGGATTATATTTCTAGTGTTCCTTGCAAGTCACCATATCTATTAGAATTCTGTTATGGAAATGGAAATGTTGTAAATGAATGCATGCTCAATAACATTTTTATTATAATTTTAGGCCTATCACACTTAATGATGGCAAGTCGCCCTCTGGTAAATCATTTTTTTTATCACACACAATGGAAAAGTGGTTTTATCCAATTTAACGGCCTCATGTTTTACAGAGAATGAAAAACAAACAAAAAAAAGGGAGAATGAACCATTAATATTAAAAAAAAATTACCCCTCCAGAAAGGGTTTGGAAGCTGCTCCAAATATAGGAATGTGTATACAAAATGACAAACTTCTTTGAGCCTTTGCAGGAGAGAGAAGAAACAGAAAATGGGACAACTGGAGCAGTATTAGTGGACACTTTAGGAGTAGCCACTGGAGGACAGTCAGATGTTTGTTGTCATGTTAATTAGATTCGTTCCTTTGAGGACAGAATCATTTGGACTTGCTTGGTAGGAGAGTTAAGGAGGCAGACAGTTGATTTATAGGCTGGTGGACGATATACTCTGAAATGTACTTGATGGTGATGGGTATAGAAGGGTTAATCAAGGTTTCAGTTCACACCTCAGTAAGAATTTATATCTTAGAAATTATACTTGATTGTAATTTTCTTTGGAAACCAATATGACAACCAGGGAACCATTAGCGCATACTTGGGAGCATTAAAGGCATGAAAATGGAAATGACTAAATTATAGTTTTCAGAGTAGTGATAGAAAAATGTATTGCAGAATGATAAAGATATAAGGTATGGCTTCTCAACGTTGAATCAGAAGAAACTAGACATGCATTATATGAAAGTGTACTGGGAACATTCTGGTTAAATAGCCTTTAAATTTTTTATTGATGAATCTAACTCCTGAAGCAGCTTGAAATAATTCCCATTGACAGTCATGACTCTAATTATGAGGGCACAGCTAATCAGCTGAAAGCTGCCCTCTTGCTGAGTTCTGTCAATAAACTGTCTTGACATCAACATTTTTTTTCTTTCTTTCTTGTAAGTCAGTGAGAACTATGGAGTTCTCATTTTCTTTTCTGGGCTTGGGCAAACTTAGTGTTATAATAGGATAAGTGACTTATTTTAATGCCAGCATCACCAATCCAGCTGGTATTTTTTGGAAGGGAACTAAGTTCGGTAGTAGTAGGGCATATTTTATAATATGATATTTGCTAGCTACAGAGGTGGTGAGGACCCATCCTTGCTGAGCAAATTTATATAGCCTTTCTTTGTTAAATACAGTATACATTTTATATAACTTACTGTATAATTGCCTTGATTATACAAGAAAAAAGTGTCTGGGATTAATCAAAGCACTCCTAACTCATTGATTTTAATAATCATTATTTTCCCCCTTACAAAGTGCAGGTGCTTGGTTTGAGTGTGAGAATAACTATGCTTATCTTCAAGCTTTGATTAATATCTAATTCTGTTGCATCATGTAAAGAGCTAATCAGATATTTAATTTGGTAATCAGTTTCTCAATTTGATTAGTGACATATTAATCACTTAAACATATGGCATTTTTAATTTTATGTTTGTGACTTTTATGGCACAGCATACTTTGGGGCAGTGGGGAGAGGTGCAAGGGCTCTCTGGTTCCTGATGGGAACTTATGGAAGCATTGTGTCTGAGGCAGGGGCAGTGTCTTTGAAGAGCCCTGGGGAGAACATGCACACAACAGAAGTGCAATTACTTATACAATAGAACATGGGTTCTAATGTTTGCTTTTCTCCACTGGATGGTTCAGAATGGTAGGGAAGGATAAGCTGTGATGCTTTTCCTACTTTTTGACTAGGAGTTCAGTG
>NW_005841981.1:472737-512062 GCF_000455745.1 Alligator sinensis | reverse complement strand
GTGTTTTGCATGTTCTGTTTCTAGAAAGCAATATTTCCCAAAGTATTGTGTACCAATACATGCTGGTTTAAATCAGTAGAAATTGTGAGTGACCACCTCTAAAAATTAAGATAACAGTAATTAATTGATTCCAGTGTTTTACCCTCTAATTAATGAATGTAATATTCTGATACTGTGTATTGTGATCAGAAGTGAAACACTTATCAAGAGGGCCAAATTTCATCTTATACATAGACTACAGCTATTGTTACCATGACTAGTAGAACCTTCCTTCTTGTAGCCCCCATGTAAGTGTTCGTAGGCTGCCTGTCCAAATATGTCTCCCATATATTCTTTTATTCCAGTGATTCTTATTGCTTTTTTTCTAACGAAACAATCAAAACTTACTTCATCAACTTGCCGCTTAAAGTCTAGTCTCCACTACTCTTCTCCCCTCTTTCCTTTTCTGAACACTTCTTTACTGCTTGGATCTCAAGGGCTCTTACTATGTCTGGTGTTTATGAAGAATTAGGAGAAGAGAGCAATCCCAGAACCACAAAGTGTTAGGTATTGTGTGATCTTTAACTGAAACGATACAGTGTCTGAGAGGCATAAATGGGATCATGCTGAGGAAAAGTTTGGGAAGCACTAGCATAGAAGAATGCTAGCTGTTTAAATGTCTATTTTATTTGGGCTGAAGTACTTTTACTTGCGGGCTGAAGAAAACAGCCAGAAGAAATGGCAAGGGTAACATCTGGCAATTACTGTTTAATGTTTCAGAAGGTTGACTAAGTCCTTATCTGCTTCAAATAAACTAGGTATCAGCAGTAGCCAAAAAATACACTTTTTTTTTTTCCATTTGGGCTTTGCTAGAAGTTGGCAGTTATAGATCTTGTCACAGTTTTCCAAATGATGAAGTCCATGCTGATGATAGGCCATGAAGCTATTTTTTGTGCTTTTCTCCCGGAAACTGGGATGGGCCTGAGGAATGGCAAACTCTTAGAGATGCATGTCTGAGGGCTGGGTTAGAACTTCTTACTGGAGGGTTATAAACCCTGTTTTTCCTTTTGGTCTGAAAGTTCTTTGTCCAATTGTGTCTCTGGTCATGATTATTCTTAATGAATACAGGTATTTCCTAAAGAGATGGCAATGAATTTGTTTTTAATTGGTTAGAGAGACTCTGAGTTGACTTCTCAATATAGTCTTAAATACTTTTCTTTTGTATATATTTTTAAATAATATCTGTTTCTGTAATTCTTGGATGCTTCATATATACAAATAGAAAAACCTGGATGAAGTCAATAAGAACAGAGTCAGTGGTTTGGTTTGGTTTGGTTTGGTTTGGTTTGGTTTATCTGCCCAGTTAGCCCTAGAAGTTTCTAATACAGGGCCAGTTTGAGTCTGTGTTAGTGAGGGATTGAGTGAGATATGGCAGAGGGGCCCCTCCAAATGACACGGACTGCCGGAATGCTCTCTGGGGGAAAAAAGAAGTGGAGAGGGAATATCCCAAACTGTGATATGATAATGCCTACAAGGTGGCATGAACCTGGTAACAAGATGCAGTTTGTGGTCCCTCTAGGTCTGGCTGTGAGTTGCCAGCCAGAAGAGAAGAGGGTAAATGCTCCATCTCATTCAGTACACTTGAAGTCTTGGCGGTATTATTACTCATTTGGTATCAGTAGTCCAGGAGCACAAAAGCTGGAATTCTGCAGAATGGGAGAAGTCCCTGAATGCTTCCCTTATCTACTCAGAGGCCACCAGAGGCTGTGGAAATGCTACTGTAATAAATATTTCCATCGAATGCTACAGGTATTTTTGTCTTACAGTAAACAAGGATACTTGCTTATGCTGACTAAATGATGTATAGTAATGAGTATTCATGCACAAAAGGGAATATTTTATCAGCCTTTCTAATAAGTAGGTATCTCCTAATAAACCTAATGTACTCTAAGTAATTAAAAGCATGCCGGAAGAAAATATAAAAAGTTAGTTTTTAGCAGTGGTGCCATGCTTAAAATAACCTGATACTTTTACCACATAATAGATAATTCTGCATCTTTCTTATAAAGAACAAGCTAGAGTTATAAGCTCACTGTAGAGACCATGATAATGGCATGCAGAGTGGCGTTGACATCAGCCTGGTGGCTCTTGCCATCACTGGAATCACACTAGTAGTAACCATTTAATTCTAATGCAGTAAGATAGCCTGGAAGTAAATAATACATTTTTTGTTAGCAAATATTTAGCACAACTCCAAACTACAAACTATATTTACATAATAATTTGTCACTTGTATACTTATATGGTGTGTAAATGGAAATAAAGGGAAGAAAATGGTTTAAAAAAGATGGAATGTTTGCATTTACTTCAACTATTAACATACTAAAGGCCTTTAAATAAAAATAAAATTTAAACAGGTTTCAGTTTTTAAACATTAAGTAAGTTCGCATGCAGTATTATAACAATATTCCATCAGAGCTATTACCTTATGTAAAAGAAAGTATATGAAGGGGAATACATTTTTCTCAATACTTAGGTATGCAAAGCATTTAAAAAAATAATTGAACATATGAAGTGAACTTTATGTAAAAGGATTTGAGCACCAATACACTGGGCCAACTGTTCTGCTGTAGCTCTGTTGATATCAATGAGAATGGAGTCTGTGATTCAAATTAAGGTGTGCCAGGGATGAATTTGGCCTCCTCTCTGAGGCAGTAAATCAAAAAAAATCAATTAATTACTTTTTAAAAATAAAATCTTTATGAATCAATGTCGCATAGCTTTCAAATACAACATTAGCAATTGACTGAAAGTAAAGCATGTCATAAGCAACTACATGAATGTATTTAACTTTGTTCTTTCTTTTTTTTATGGGATAAAGATGATTAGGCTTCCTAATCAAATGGCACCATTTGGTCACCTTTGTCTTATCATGCACTCATTTGCTGGATCATTGATAATACTCTAACTGCTTTATCAAATAATGGGAATGCACTGGCAAGCTTACTGCAGGAAATCCAGTAAACGACTCTCTCCTGACAAGAAAGAATAAAAAACTGTGGAAGCCTTACTATTTAAATCTAAATTCAGTTACATTTTTATTTATATGTATAAAGTCAAACAATGAACTGGGAAATGGGATATTTAGAAAACTGAGAGACCAAGTGAGACAGAAGCAGCACTTTAACTTTGGAATTCAGTTAAAGATGGCTGTACTGGTGGTATACAATATAGTTTGCCGTGTGTGTGTGTGTGGTAATGTGTGTGTGTGTGTGTGTGTGTGTATATGTGTGGGTATATGTGTGTGTGTGTGGTAATGTGTGTATGTGTATATGTGTGTGTGTGTGTGTATATGTGTGTGTGTGTGTGTATGTGTGTATATATATGTGTGTGCGTGTATATGTGTATATATGTGTGTATGTGTGTGTGCGTGTATGTGTGTGTGCGTGTGTATGTATATATGGCAAACTCTGATTGTGTGTGTGTGTGTGTGTGTGTGTGTATGTGTAACTGTGTGTGTGTGTGTGTGTGTGTGTGTGTGTATACACACACATATGGCAAACTATATTGTATACAACCAGTACAGCTATCTTTAACTGAATCCGTAAGTTAAAGTGCTGCTTCTGTCTCACTTGGTCTCTCAATTTTCTAAATATCCCATTTCCCAGTTCATTGTTTGACTCCTCCAATTTTGTCACAGTACATGCTGGTAACATCAGAACTGCAATGCTGCTACTACTATCCATGTAGCACAGTTCTACAGTGTCAAACATCAGTTCCACAGTGTTATTAAACAGACTGACACAAGATCATTTGTTTTTATGCACTGTCTCTAGGAAGGAAATATTGCTGTCTGATAACCAGATCCTCAGTCTGGAACAATAGGCATTTTTACACATGCAAGTGCCACAGCGCTGGGCACTTGGAAAACCGCCCAGTGCTGCATTGCTTGCATTTGTATAAGTGGCAAAATGTGCATCAGTGCTGAGAAAATGGCGACGGTGTGCTTTTGAAATAAAACACATAGAAGGTGTTTTATTTCAAAAGCACACCGTCGCCATTTTCTCAGCACTGATGCGCATTTTGCCACTTATACAAATGCAATTGTCCAATTGCAACTGCTGCCGTTTTCTGTGTGTTGATGCACATTTCACCACTTTACAACCGCATGCGGTGTAGCGCAGTTTGCATCAGCTCACGTGTGTAGCAGACTCAGTTAATCGAGTCTACTCCAAAGCAGTGGATCTCTGGCGTGTCATGGGACCAAATGGTATGTGTATAAATGCCCATAAGACTAGGGACAGAAGTTATACATAAACCAGTTTAAGTGATCAGAAACTGCTTTAAACCTGTAATGGAACAGAAGTTAAGTGCACATAAACCAATTTCAAAATGGCGAAAACTGGTTTAAGGTAAACCTGGTTGAATATAGTGTCAGACTGAACTGATTAAGGTCAAACCGGTTTATGGAACTTCTGTCCCAGACCCCTTCCTGGCTCAAGTTCACAGTCCTGCAGCATCCCAGGATGCTTTGCAGCGCTGGGCTGAGCTGTGCTGTTTGCTGTAGCAGAGCAGGGTTGGCACTGCCCCTCTGCTCTCTAGCCAGAGCAATGAGGGCTGGATGACAAGGGGGTGGGGGTGGTAAACGCAGCTGCAGACACAGCCTGGTCTACCTGGTTTGGGTGGAGCAGCCCCTACCAGACTTTCCCCTGATGGAGTGGAGGGGTGGGGTTGTGAGCCACCAGGCTCAGGTGGAGGGGAGGGAGAGGGGTTTAAACCCTTTCCATGGCCCACAGGACTCCAGCCTGGGGCTTTTGGGGGTGAGGCTGCCATGTTTCTTCCCCCCCTCACATTCAAGTGGGGGAGAGGACAGCCCCTGCCAGGGTTTTCTCCCTCTCTCCCATCTTGAACTGAGAGCAGGAGGTGTGACAACACCCTGGCTGGGGCAGGCAGGGTGATGCGGGGAAGTGGGGTTTAATCCCCACTCCCTCTGCGCCCCCACCAACATCGGACACCAGCCAGCATCTGCCTGGCAGGACCACACCAGCCCCTCCCAGGCTCCCCACCCTGCTCACTGCTGAAGAGGCAGAGGGCATAGCCAGATGCCAGCTCCAGGTCAGCAGCCTCAGGTGAAGGTGGGGAGGAGGGTGGTTTAATCTCCCCTCCCTCCCATCTCCCACTGGTGTGGAACCCCAGCCAGAGTTAGTTTGGAGGGGACAGTCCTTCCCAGGCTTTTGCCCTTACTCCCCACTGAAGCAGGGAGCAGGGGGCATGGCCATGCCCCATCCATGGCCAGAAGGTTGAGGTGGGGAAGGGGGGTTTATAACTCCCCTGGCCCCAGACCCCAGCCAGGGTTTTTTGCGGGGGCAGTCCCTCCCAGGTTTTTGACCCACCCCCCATTCCATACTTGAATGGAGACTAGGGGACTTGGCCACACTCCAGCTGGGGGCCAGCAGGGGGAGGTGGGGAAGGGGCCCAGATTGAGGCCTGCAGTGAGGGAGGGAGCAGGGCAGAGGCAGGAGAAAGGGGCCCTGGACTCCAGCTGGGGTTTGCCTAGGGGGGCAGTCCCTCCCAGGATTTTCCCACCTACTTGCCATTCAAGCAGTGAGAGTGGGGGCATCATGGCCAGATACCAGCTCCGGTCTGGCAGCCTGAGGTGAAGGGGAGGGAGGAATGGGGGTTTAATCCCCCCTCCCTCCCATCTCTTACTTGCATGGGACCCCACTCTTCCTCCCTCTTTTCACCTCACGCTAATGTCCTGGGGCTGGCATTTGGCCTTGCCCCCTGCTGCCCAAGTGGTGAGTGGGGGGGTCTGGGGCCAGAGTGGGGTTAAACCTCACCTTTACTTCCTCACACTGCTGGCCATGACTGGGTTCATGGCCATGCCTCCTGCTCTTTGCTCAAGTGTAGAGCAGGGGTAGGGGTGGCAAAAGCCTGGGATGGACTGCCCCCCTTGGGGTCCCATGTAAGTGGAGGGAGAAGGATTAAATTTCGCTTCCTCCCCTCCCTTTGCCTCAGGCTGCTGGCCCAGGACCAGCAACTGGCGATGCCCAATGCTCCTTGCGCAGCAAACAGTAGTGGAGCCTGGGAGGGGCCATTGCACCCCTGCTGACACTGCTGGTGGCTCATGAGGGTGCTTGCCAGCCCTGTCCCTGCTGGCGGTGGCTCATGTGGGTGGTCGCTCCAGTCTACTTTTGGGTCTGCCTCTGAGCACACGGGGGACCCCACCACCCCCCAGCTGGGTTATTGGTGCTTTCTGGGTCTGGGGGGGCACCTGGGGTCCCCCTGCAGCCAATCGCTGAGCCGGGGGGGAATGGGGGGGAGGGGGGTCCCCTGTGCACTCAGCAGTGGACCCAGAAGTGGACAAGAAGTACTTCTGGCCCACTTTCGGGTCTGCCGCGGAGCATGTGGGGCCCCCCCATGGTCCTGTGGGATGCTCCATCCGCCCCACCATCGCAACATTCACGAGCTGTGCCTGGTACCTTGAGGTAATTAGAAAAAAACATTTAAAGCTGTGTGTATGGCCAAATTGCTGATTCTCCGAATCAGAATTGAATCTTCAGATTTGGGTTCTGCTGGAATCGAATCAAGATAGTGAGCCAAATCA
The DNA here is from genome assembly GCF_000455745.1 of Alligator sinensis. Taxonomy (NCBI): domain Eukaryota; kingdom Metazoa; phylum Chordata; order Crocodylia; family Alligatoridae; genus Alligator; species Alligator sinensis. The sequence continues at coordinate 505,476 of NW_005841981.1, read as the reverse complement.
GCGGATTGAATCACTGTCCCCTGAATCGGGTCGAATCCGAATTGAATGCAGCCCTCTTGCGCACCCCTACTAATTATGCCACACTTCAGTTACAGAAGAGCCTTTTTATATCACAGGGATAATGCGGTGAGCTGCTGTCGGATAGATAGAAAATATGTTGTACTCTTAACAATGGAGGGACAGTTCAATACAATTTCCAATTTTAAAAGAAAATCTCTTAGCAAATTGTTCTACATAGCATGGTTTTGTTGACCCAGAATGAAGGAATGACTTGTATCTGCCTAGAGCAATTTAGGCATCATTTCAAGCTGATGTAAGGAGAGAAACTAGGAAAGTAATTTCCTTTTCGTCAGTATTATAGGATCATAGAAATTGTAGATGATAAACCCTTCATCTTGGTCATTTATTTCATTGATGATATTTAAAATTTAATTTTGGAGTACTATTATTTTTGTTACACTTAAAATATTTTAAAATTGACTCTTGTCCACAGTCAATTTTATGTTAGAACAATACCTTCTAATGTTTGTTTCCAGTGACCCTGTTTTGTTTCCAGTATAATTTAATTTGAATGACCAAAAGAAGGGAAACATTCAAATATCTGGTTTACAGTGACAGTGATGTGCAAGAGATGTGTGAAAATCTGCCAAGTTCAATACTGACTTGAAATGGTGTATTCTGAAGTAATATATTAACTGCTCTTACTTTATCAAGTTGTGTGAGGTTTTTTTTGTGAAGCTTCATGCGTCATCTGCTATTCGAATTGAACTTTGAATTTAAAGTCCTAGAAATTAAGGTGTTTAAATTTTGCTATTCAAATGCATATAATTGCTGGGTTCACATCAAGCTGCCCTATTGACTATCATGCAAGTCTCAACTGATGGGTCTCCTATAAATCTGATGTTTTACTGTATTACAGAAGAAGAGTGCATCGTTGTGCCCATAGTAAAGAAATTCAAGCATCTACATCATGTAATGAAAGAACACTTCAGTTATAGTTAGCTCAGGGTCAGGCAAAATATTGCCTGCCAGGCAATTCCATCCAGCTTGTGGGGCCCCTTTGTAAGCCTTGGCCCTCACTGCCCCCTTATAAACTGGTGCCTCCATGCAGGAGGTGCAGCTCTGGCTGCTAAGCAACCATGCCTCCCACACCAGCCTGGCCTGGCCTGCCCCCCAGCCCTGAGCTAGGGGGTATTAGAGATAAGAAGCCTCTGCCTGACAGAGGCTTTTCCTTGGCCATCCCGTGGCTGTTCCTGGCTCTCCCTGCCTGCGAGAGTGGGAATTCAAGTAAGTGCCCCACCGGGCTGGGGCCAGGGACTCCCATTGGGGGAAAGATGGTGGGAGCATGGGGAGCCATGTGCTGTGGGGATGGGCTGGGTTGGCCCTGCATGCTGCAGGAGTGCATAAGTTTCATGCTATGGGGCCAGGTGGGGCTGGCCCCGCATGCTGACACCATATGCAGCTGAGGATTCAGGCCCCACACACACTCACACCCCTCACCATAACCCCATAGCCCCCACACACACTCTCTCACATGCACACCAACACCCTCCTAGACATCTCACCCCCATCATATCCCCAAACACATGATCCCCCACAACCCCCACACACAGTTCCACCCCCCCACCCCAACCACATACCTCACATCCAGACCTTTCCCACCTCCCCCCACACCCACTTCCCAACCACACACAATATACAAGAGAAAAGTGTATTTTGAGCTACTATAGAGGTGCCTCTAGATGCACTATGCAAACAAATCAGGACAAATAAATAAAAATAAAAAAGTTACAGTAGATTTTTTTTTTTTTTTTTTTTTTTAACATACGGTTTTTTTTTCCTGTTTCAGGAAGTACAAAGGAGTACTTCTGGGGCAAGGGAAGGGAAAAGGTCAGGGGTTAGGTGGCAGGATTTCTGGTCCCAAAATGATGTACCTGTCAGGGGACAGGGCAGCCCTCCAGCCAAAATAATTGCCCACCCCTGAATTAGCTGGACTGTTAGTCATGTGATTTGGTAGTGCAGGATCTTTTTGGCTCTGTCTTGTTCCCTGTGTGCTGCTGAGGAGTAGGGGAGGCTGCAGCTGTTTTTCCTCAAATGCCCTGTGAGCAACCAGGCATTTGAGGAAAACCAGGGAATGGAGGCAGGGAGTAAATAGGAGGAGTCTTGGCTATACCACATTGATCACTCACCAGTTAGAATAGATGGTTAGGTGTTTGAGTTCTTGTGTGTAAAATCCTCCAGAAGTTTGGGGTCTTTGATGGGAGTTAGGAATTAAAATATCTTGGAGGATGTGGGCCAAAATGACATTTTTCCCATAGGAGAAAGTAAATTCTTGGGGAAAAAGTGTGATGGAGTTGAGCCTTCCTTTATTTCCTGTTTTGTTCTTGTAGTACAACTCTATGCTGTCATTCATTCTGAAATTTTAACATCTTAAATGTCATTCAGCTATGTTAAGAATAAAATATTTTGTTCTAACTAATCATTGATCCTCAGAGAAACACAGCAAGTCTGAAATGTCTCCTCTTTATCATGGCTATATTATAGGGTGATTAAAATTTTTGTGCAGTGGAGTTGGACTGCCTGGCTGTCTTTCCCTTAGATGTTGCAACTTGATCTCTGACCACCTAACACAACATTAGACAGCTTGTTTCTCCTCTAGTATAAAGCTAATTTGAGGCCCAGTAAAACATTTTTAAATATGATGCAAAATATGTTACCACTTTAGACGTGCTTTAAAATATAGTATACAGGGAAAAGCATGGGTTTTGTTTGGTTTTTTTGGGGTTTTTTAAATCAATTACATGCTTTATTGCTTACTGGTAATGGTTACATAATTAGAATGAGCAAAGTGTGTTAGACCTGTCGTGTATCTCATTTCTCTATTATTAATATTTAGTTACACCCCAGTATGCTGAAATGTTCAACAGAAGTGGACTGGAGACCTGGATTGTTGTGAAATGTGTAAGATGTAAGTAACCCAAAAGAGAGCTTTGAAAATAGTCTGAGGATGAAATTTGCTCATGGTACAAGTAGTGAATGAAATGCAGGGTCTTCTATATACTTAAACCACACATAGGGATTGTCTACAATGCTGTCGAGACAGATGCTGGTGCAAGGGAGCTTGACTATGTCCAGCCCACGTCCCATCCCTCCAACTCTGTAAGTATGCTCCAAACTGGAAATAGACAGCAAGTTGGTCCCGGGAATGAGCCTGGAGTAGCTTCACTAGCAGACATCTAGTATTAGAGTAAAGAATTTGAGTCTGGGGCTCCTTGAGCTTTCAATATTGGAATCAATCCCTTAAAAGTCTCCATACAGACTAATAGTTTTAAGCCATCCTAGGGAGCGGGAGTAGCAGTAACACTGGGATTCCTCAAAAAATTCTCAGAATTTGGTTTGCTAGGAGGATCATTAGTTTCCTTGGTGTGGACCGACTGAAGATTGGTACTGATGGTTGGTGCAATGTGAATGCTGATCCATTGCCAATCCGTAGAGATGTGTGTGTACTGTCAACACCACACTGACCTTGGGTAGGGAAGAGCCCTTATTTAACGATTTCCTTTAATTTGTTCTTATCACTTATACATACTAGATATTACCAGTTTAGCAAACAATGTGTGTATGGAGAGAGAAAACCTTCCTTTATAGAATTGGAGAAAATTAGGGTTGGAAGAGACTTCAGGTGGTCATCTAGTCCAACCTCCTGCTCAAAGCTTCACTGAAATTACTGAAATTACCTTTTATTTATATTAATGTAGCTGACACCAGTGTTTCTACTGAATGTCTATGTCCCCATATTGGGAACATCAGACACTTGAAGAGCTTTCACCATTTTCTTGGTCAGACCATCATTAGAAATGTAGTCAGTAGTAGATAGTAGTTTCACCTCTGTCTTCTACTGAGGAGATTTTCCTTTAAGCAGAATACGGAATCCTAACCATACAGCCTGTCAGTCCTCAGAGATTCATGGAGGTCCAGGCTTGTTCACAATAAATTTCTACTCATTTTAGTTGACTTTGAGTCTCTAATACTACTACTGTAGCAGAAAACTCCAGCCGAACCTTGTTGGCAGGACCCCTACAGACTTGAGAGTCCTTTAGAGTAGGACTTCCATGGTGAGAGGTGAAGTGTCAAAACATAATAAGTTAGAAGCTAGGAACTGGACCTAGTGATGGACATTCCTTCCCACCTCACTTGTTAGTTGCTGCTGCTATCTGCCTGGTTTTGGGGATAGGAGGAATAATGTTGGAACAATTTGAAAAGTACGTTGTTTTTTTTCTAGGAGACGCTTATTGATCCATTTGTGAGCAAATCCTTCAGACTGGAATATTAGAAGTATGACTTGACCTAATGATGTGAACCATCAATACATCTACAAATGTTTACTCTTCATTGACAAACTACAGCAGTTTTCTGTGCTGACATCAGCTTTGGGCTGTTGAGAGTTCAGTCATTTAAAAATGCATTTTGTCAAGATGCCTATTAACTCTGTTGGGATGCTTGCTGAGATTTTTTTTCTGTAATTTCATTAAATGGGTTCTCTTAGTTATCTTCAAATATAATTTTTTATTGATTTTTGTTAAAGGAATTGTCTTTTTTGATATTTGAAAAATGGAAAAGCCTCTTTGACTTTCAAAAATATATATATATTTCAGTTTATGGCATTTTATCTTAGGAGTCCTGCAGTTGTTTTTTTGCTAGTTGACTATGTGTGTTCCTATAACTACCACAGAGACTTTTCTCCCTATTTTTATTTTCTTAATTTTTGGCAGTAATTGAATATGTTTGTTTTTTTTTCATGCAACTCAAATGGAATGATTTAAAAAGATATTTTAATTCATTTGCCTAGACTTCAGAAATAATGTAGTCAGTCACAGAAATATTTTACTTTGTCACTCTTTTTTTGAAAATAAATGTTGCTATATTTGCTATATTTTTCCTTCAGAAATGGGAAAGGAATAAGAAATTAGTTTATATGGGACTAGATATTAGAAGCCAGTGCTAGTACATTGATCTTTTAAAAGTGAAAGTGGTATACGGAATCAGTTTAAATAAGTTTATTTTTAATTGAACGTTAAATTAAACCAGAAAAGCAAATGCAATTTTAGGCTGCATCAACAGGAATATTAAGTGTAAGACAATGAATGTGATAGTGTCACTTGGTACTAGTTAAGCTTTATGTAGAATATTGCATGCAACCCTGGGCTCCATATTTTAAGAAAGATGCAAAAAATTGGCAACAAAAATGAGGCAGGTGACAAAAATGATAAGGAAGATGGAAGCCAGTCATACATGGAAAGGTAGAGAGAACTAGGCATGTTTAATTGTTTTTTCTCCAAACTAAAGGGGGACCAGTCTTCAAACTTTTGAAAGGCTGCCATAAGAAGTTGAACATCCTTAGAGGTTTTTTAAGACCTGGGTAGACAAAGCCATGGCTGGGATGATCTAGATGGGGGACTAGATGACATCCTGAGGTCCCTTCAAATCCTAATTTTCTATGATTCTATGAACAACTTTTCCCCCTTGCTGTAGAGGAAAACTGCAGTAAAGTGGATTTATATTAGATAACAAGAAAAAGGTTATTGTTAGAACAGGTCAGCACTGGAATAAACTACCCAGGGAAATTGTGGAATCTCCTAAACTGCAGGGTTTCAAGAGGAGACAGATTAAGCATTGGACAGGGTTTTTTTGGAAGTAGCATTCTTGTATTTGTGCAGGGGGTTGGATCAGAAGACCCTTGAAGTCCCTTTCAATCCTATTATTCTATTGTAAGGTTGCATTTATAGGGAAACCCAAATCAAGCACAAAGTTTCAAACTGCTATAGGAAAAATGAAATAAGTTATAAAAGACCTCAACTCTTCAGGAAATCATGATGCACAACTGTTCTTTAAATGACATGGAAGTTGAAAAGAAAAAGAAAAAGATATCCTGGCAATGAAATGATTCAGTGGTGGAAAGTGGGTTTGTATGAGGAAACTAAAGGAGTAGGGTAAGTGAGGGATGAGAGAATGCATTGTTCCAGTGCTGGGTGGACTGCACAAGCCACTTGAGTGCTACAGATACATATTGATGAAGGGAAACAAAATATGGTGTGTTATACATGTACACAGTCAGTTTCAGGGTAGTGCTAGGAGTTGGTTGTTGGTGAAATAAGAGAATTTAAGACCCATCAGGTATGCAAAAAGGAAATGCGAGAAAAGCTGTAGACTCCATATTTTACTAACGTAAATCAGAGTGAGAAGAGAGATTTTCCTTTTCTTTTCTGCTTTTTCCCTTGCTTGAGAGCCAGTTCTAGGGTATCTTAATTCCTGCAGATGTTACATAAAAATACTGGCAAAAACCTAAAACTTTAACTTGGACTTTGCAATAAGATATAATTAGATATGTGACAAATAAGTACCTATCAGAAGTAACACTTGTTTGTTTTACACATCTGCTTCAGGCACTAAAGACTCATGAAAGGAAAAGTACTGTTTCTACTGCACAGCTACAATAAATGGACAATGTACTGGGGGTGATCTGTGGGGACTGAAATGGAAAAGCTGTCTTATAAATACCAGAACTGCTTTAAGCCTTTTACTTCAATCTGGAGAACATAGCTGGTTGGGAACATTTGACAAAACATTTTTCTGCTGGAAAGTAACAATCCAGCAAAAGCAAAACCAGTCCTGGTATTTGGAAGTAGGAGATCCAAATTTTAAACCCTTCTCTAAATAGCAGATGTGGTCTATATACATAAGCACTGTCGATCCCTGCATGTGGTTTCAAAATGCTATTTCCTTTTAGGTAACTGAGCTGGACTGGTACTGATGCCTCTAGCCTTCTCCATCCCCAAGCATGTGTAAGGAATATACTTGCTCCCAGTGTAGCTCAGCTAGCAATAGTTTCCTTTTATTACTGAATACCAAATAAGTCTTAATTTGCTTTGAAAAGAGCATCAAAAAGGATATTTATTTGGATTTAACTAGTTTATTGGTTATTTGGCTAGTCTTCTCATTTCTAGAAAGATGAGTCTTGTATAGGCAGCAAGCGAATGTTTTTTCTTCTTATTTTAGCTTCCATGTGCATACCATGCAAAACTACTATATAACTTGTGCTCCCTAAAGTTGTTGCCGAAAGTAGAGAAGCATTATATTTGTACTGAGTCACTTTATCAGAAATAGTACCTCTTATATTACAGTACGTAGGAAAAATAGACAGCATTATATACAAGTTCTGTATGGTAAGTGGTATGATATGTAGTTGGAGCAGATGGAATAGCCAGGGCGAAAACAGGAGTCATTGGACCTAAAGTAATAAAAAAAAAAATGTAACAAAGCTCCCCGTGAATTTTAGACCTTAAAGGACTGCACGACCAAAATAATTAAGGTAAGATGGGCATTTAGCACATGCTGCAAAAGGTAATCATATTTTTCATTTTATACTTGCAGGTCATTAAATGAATTTATCAACATGGAGAAAGCCGATAGCGTGTATGTCAGGAACATTTAACACATTCCCCAAAGTTCAATATATAGGGATAAATTTAAAATTCACCAGTATTGCTCAAATGAGTAAGAAAAGGAAAGGGAATCACTGTTTACTTTATCGTACATGGGCAATTGACATACTACCATACCCATGTAAATTACTCTGTTCAGTTGCCCTTGAGTGTTTGTGATGCTCTCTACTGCTCTCTCATGGCAAGAGTATCATTCTGACTTCTGGATCTATAGGTTGTTGATTATTCAGATGTACTTTTTTAATGATGTGATCATAAAGAATATGTTTTAAAGACAAACTACAAGGAAAAAATAGTCAATATAAAAAGCTACTGAGATAAATTTAGCCCTAATAGAAGTAGGCATATTTCCCATTAACTTGTATTGGAATTGTACCTGCTTACACTGGGACTCAATTTTTGGATTGTATTTTAGGTTCCATGGCTTTATAATTTTAGGTTTTGTTCATATTTGGGGGGTAAGATACACATTTGAGAATGCATGAGTGTGTTAAAAAATAAGAAATTAAGCAAACCATGACTCCTATTTTGTGGTAGCATTGGAAACATAATGCATAATAATGATTGGATTGACAGCATGATAATGTTTCTCACAGATGTTTTGTCTGTGAGCAGTCAGTGCTCTTTTTTCTGGTAAAATAATGTCTTTGTTATATATTATTTCTTGTCATGTTCTCCAGAAAAGAGGCTGTTTCAGTAAATACAAAGACAACACTAAAGATCTTATTGATGTTTCGTGAAGACATATATAGTGTATAGTGTATTTATCATTAAAATGATATCATTATGGTTCTCGGGAAAAGTTGGATGCTGAATATACACAGCAACAATTTAAAAAAAAAAAAAACGGGTTGAAATTTACTCTTCACAGAGGTCTAATGCCAGAAATATATCTCGATGAAATGGTATTTGCTAAATTCTGTAAAATACTGAACTGCATCAACTTCCAGTAAGAAACAGTGAGAGATGAAGCTCCTTGTACTTTGCATAAGGAGCTGAGTACCCATCACAGTTTGGCCCAAACTGTTGAACTGAATAGTTTAAAAATCAGTATTGGGAATTGAGATAAATATTTCATTTTGCACGTTTTAAAAAGAAAACTTTGGAATTGTTTTTGATATTGCCTTTCAGTTGTATATAGATTTACATACAGCATCTAGATCTGTGTGAATAGAAATTCTCACTGCTATAAACCGGGCTAGCCAACCTCTTCCCAAAAGACTGGTGCACCATACAAAGCATTAAATGTTTTTGCTTATAGAGCAAATCTCTGATATTGCATTTCTTTAGATCTCATTTCCTGCTCGCTGTTTACTTGCCCAGAGTGTAACTTGGAGAGCAGTTTGTCATTGTGGTGACATTTGTTTATAAACATGTGTGTGTTAAATGCAAAAGAACTACATTAATGAAACATTGTGGCTGATATTTACACACACATAAGTCAGGACATTCAAAGTAATGATTCCCACAACTACCATAACTAGTTTCTTGGCTTATGCTGGGAACAGTAGCTTGTATTACTCTCCATGTAGGCATTTATGTCTAATTAAGTACTCCTGGTATTAAATTCTCTGGTAAGATAACCTGTTTTCTGTGTTACATGCAGCATCAAGTTTTGCTGAAATTTTAATGGAATTGTAATTTACCCAACAAAACAAGTCAATATCTTACCACAGTGGTTCTTAACCTTTTTTAGACTCATCACCCCTCTTTAGACACAAAGCACCCCTCCATATGAATTGAGTGAAACTGCATTTCAAAAACGACCTTATTTTTTACAGTGCTTACCTCCTTGGAGAGGGGCTGTTCGGTGGGGCAGGGGAATTGCCACGCAAGGACAGCTTGAGCCTATGCTGCATGGGGAACTTGATGCAAGTAACTTGGGGTGGGGGAAATAGTGTAGCCCTAAGGCTGGATTCAGCAGTTGAGCTTTTACAGTCCTGGGGCTGCACTGTGAAGCACGTAAGCATTCAGGAAAATGGGTTAACCCTTTCCTAGATTGGGTTAAGATGATCTTGATCTAAGTTAGTACGTCTCAGGAAATGCATTAACATAGATTGGGCTGCCATTTTGGGGGACAATTTTAAGCCCTTTGTATTCCTACATGATTGGGCATTTAGATAAACCTACCCTGGTTAGGTCAATTTAACTATAACACCCTGTCTTACCATACTTGCTTTATTGAAGTTAGGAAACTACCACCTGTCAACTCACCTGTTCCCTGTCCCTGTCCCACTCGCCTCTCAACACTTATTGATGTGTATGAGGAAATCCATCCCTTTGGTTATGGATCATCTTTACCTGATTAGGAAATATTCCTTTAATTAATGCTTATAAAGAAGTTGGGGAAGAACTGCTAGTGCTAGTTACTATACTTCCTTTGCAGATTTAGCAGCATGAGGCAGACAGTTATGTATCTCTTTTCATGATTTTTCTACCCTAGAAGAGTGTCTAGCATGATAATTATGTCAATATAGCTCTGCTCACAGAGCACATTTGTACAGGACATGCAGCATATACCAATAGAATATGTTTTCCTACTGATATAGCTGCATCATCTCTTGGAATAACATAAGCTAAGAGAAAGAAAATAACTCTTCTGTTAACATGGTGACACCTACCCCAGAAGTTGAGAATGTATTTATGTGGGCTAGAGGATATAATTTTTCACTTTCCTAACTGTATTTCCAAACAGTTTCCAAAACTTTGTACTGTAGACCTAACCTCAGACTACTCAATAACATTTTGCAAGATCAGAGAGATGAGTATTTGCAGAGGCAGTCTTTTAACATAAAATGACAGTAGTGTAATTAGGGCAGGGTTACTGAGGCACCAACCTGGGGAAGAGGCAGAAAAGAAAAAAATATTTCTGCCACAGCTGTTCAATCACACTGGCAGCCAGAAGTCATCCCTGTCCTGGGTGCCTGCTAGGGCTGTGCAAAGCTTTGGCCCCTGATTCGATTAGGAGGAGATTCAGCTTGATTTGGTGGCTGAATCTCCAAATCTGAATCGAATCAGAGGACCTTTAATCTCTCCAAATTGAATCGGAACTCTCTAAATCGATTTGGAAAGATTTGGAAATTTGGACATAGCTTTACATGTTTCTCCTACATACCTCTAGGTAGCAGGGGCTTGTGAATGCTACGATGCTGGGGCGCATGGAGCATCCCACAGGAGTGCAGGGGGCTCCCCAACAGTGCTTGGCAGCTGACCCAAAAGTGTACTGGAAGTACTTCTGATCTACTTCTGGGTTCACAGTAGAGCACGTGGGGGGGTCCCTGCCACACTCCCATGGGACGCTCCATGCGCCCCAGCGTTGCGGTGATCACGAGCCATACCTGCTACCTCAAGGTATGTAGAAAAAAACTTTTAAAGCTGTGTCTATGTCTGAATCGCTGATTCTCTGAATCAGCATTGAATCTTCAGATTCAGCCGAATCGAATTGGGCATAGTGATCTGAATCAATGAATCGAATCACTGTCCCTGATTCAGGCCAAATCCTAATCAAATAGGGCCTGTTTCACGTACCCCTAGTGCCTGGCTGTGTTATGCCTCTGCAAAATTATGTAGGTTCTGTGCAAGTACAAGGCATTCAATGCATCATGGGCAAGTTATGGTAGATACAGAATGAGCCCTTCAAATATTTTGATATTTTTTTTTATATATTTAAAATTTCACCTGAGTTGTTCCAGTAATGCCTTCTTTGCATTGTGCATATTAGGTCTTCAAATGAATTCAAAGAGTATAGGCACATTTGCCCAAGGAGATATTTTGTTTTAGTTATTCATTTGGATTTATAAAACACAGAGGAGATGATCACACAGTAAAACAGAGTATATACAAGTACCTCTGTCTTTTTATAGATGAAGGGGAAAAAGGTGCAAACCCCCAGAATACCAAAATCCTCTAGCAAGTGCCCAAAGGGAAAAAATGCATTATATCCAATACTGTTGCACAGATTCCATCTATATGTATGTGTGTATGCATTTGTATGTACACAATTTTTTTTTAAATTCTAGAATTTAACATTCCAAGAGCTCCCTACAACTTATCATTTTCCTTCTAGTGGCTCAATTTAAAGGTCCAGAATATCTAACGAAACCTTTTCCTCCCATTTTTTTAAAACCAGATGCAGTTAATTTTTTATTAATTTTGTACACTGTGGTGAGTTATCTGGCTGAATATTGTACATGTGTACATATTTCTACTACTTAAGTTGAACCTTCCTTGAATAAATTTTTGTTTAGAAATGTTGGCTTGGGCATTTCATCTCATTGAGTACTAAATTACATTTATAGCAAGTTTCAAGTTTTTACATGATTCATCAGCACACACGGTATTAGGAAAAAAAATCTTAAATAGTGAAAAATACTCTTTAATCCAAGTTCAGGTAACTTAGAAGTAACAAAATGAAATTTTAATAAACATTTTTCAAGAGAATTCACCTTTGTACTAAATATGTGCTGGAGGTATTTCAGCACAAATGGCTATTTCTTTTTAGAAAGTTACCAGTGTGACTCCATTGAAAGTTCATCACATCAGTTCTTCACATAACTATTGTTAGCACAAAACTAGAATGAAGTCTGCATTCTGTATGTAAAAACTACTGTGTCTCAAGTAGCTGCCAGGTGCATTAGCTTTGTCAACTTAACACAGATTCGTTGCAAGTGAAGCTGCCTGCTTCATAAAAGTTCAGATTGAGCCTTGACACTTAATCTAAAACTGTAGCTACAGGGATTTTCCTGGAGGTAATTTAGAGTGATTATTAGTTGATTAAAGTGGTTCTCTGTGTCAGCTTCAATCATGATTTGGTGTCATGTGGCAGTCACAGTTGATCATTCTGATTGATATTGGTGTGCAATTGAGTGTTTTCTACATAAATTGGAAAGAGCAGCTTCATAATCCCCCCTCATGTTTTTATAACAAAATCTTCATTCCACAGAATAACTAAATGCTGCATCAAAGTACTGCCCCACTCACCTATTTTTAAAAAAACTTAGAATGCCATATGTAGAAAATTCTTAGTGTGCTGAGTAAGCTCATGAAATATAAATAGGCATTCTCCAATATGCTTTTGATACATCTAAAATTCCAGTAATATAACTGAGTTGGATATCATCCTACTGACTATAAACAGTGGAGCTGAATTTAGAACACACTAGGTTATTTTGAATTTAAAAGTGAAATAGACTGCTGGTTTCAGTACAGTAAAGGCAATAATCATTGTAGTAACGAATAGCCCAATCACTGGTGTGCTATGCTGTAAATACATCGGGCTTGCATTCACTGTAGCTTCCCACTTGCTTCTATTATTACGGTGATCTTGTCTGCTATTCTGGGTGATGTATCCTGACTATTAAAGATTAACAATAAATAAAGGTCAAGATTCAGGCTTTCTAATGGGCCTTAAATACATGTCTTAACTGCTTTTCTGAATTAGCAGTGCTTTTTTCAACTGAGGGTAAAGTGGATAACTTTTACTTCACATTTCAAAATGTATAATATAAGGTTAATGAAGCTGATAAGAACATTCATCTTAAACAAATAAAAATTGACTTCAAAATTAGGACTATAAAATGAGTTATTTTTGATGATATTGCCAATTAAATCTTGAAAATCCTATTTGTAAATTAATTCAAGTGTCTGAATTTCAAACTCAATTCTTTGTGGTCAATAAGATATAATTACTTATTTGTGAACATTGGGGCAGCTATATGGTATTGGGGCAGCTAAATGCTATGAATTCTCAAGTTTTCATAAGTTTTTAGCACATTATTTTTATATGAAAAAATTGTTAGAGTTTAGTATTCAATACTTGTTACGTTCATCTTTTAAAATATCTACTAAAGGAATGAAGGCAATAATATATTATTTAGGTGACCAAATACCCAACATAATAATGAACTGTGCAGAATCAAAAAATTGAAAACAGTTCATGTATTCAGTCTGGAGATATGTATTTTAAAAGTATGTGATGAATATTTTTTATTCTATAAAGAGAGATCTCAGGCTTCAGGACCCAGGAGGTGAGAGGTGGCCAGGGAATAGAAACTAGTGGCAGCCATCAATGACAAACATTTGGCTAAGGGAGTATAGTCAGAGAAGAACTCAAGAAATGTGCTGTTTCAGTATTGGAGACTTTCTGGGACTGTAGACTTTCACAATAGAACTCCTTGGGAAATATGATGGTAATATTTTTGCTTACATTATCCTATATAATTACCCAGTGTCATAGTTCTCAATAAACAGCACTCCATTGTGTCCATGGGACAAATAAAGGCAACACAAATGTAACAAAAAATACAGGAATTATAAACTAAACAGGTTGGCACAGAGCAGAATCTTATATCACTTTACATGCCCAAATGGCACTCGCACAACTGTGTAAGTGCTGTTTTGGGCACTTATTTAGTTCTTGATTCTCTTCTAGTTAAGCATGTACAGGGCTGATGTGTGCTTGCAGTATGATGTACTGTGATCAGGCAGGTACACAGCTCTGTATGCACATATATGGGAAAGTACTCAAAATTATAGCCAGGCAAAAATCCATGACTAATGGGCGTTAAAGAATGGTGGAAAACAGTCCTCCCATAGCCTAATGGCTAGAACATTTACCTAGAATGCAAGAGAGCTGAAAGTTTACAAATACATAATACTAGGCCCGCTTCATCCGAAGTAGGTTTGACCCTACCTTTTCTACTTTCAAGCTCAGTGCTTCAACCGTGAGGCCTCAGGTTAGGTAGTATCCAACTATTCTCCTGTTCTTGCATCAGGAGGAAGAGAACAAGCGAGAAGGGTGTTTGGACCTGTGAGATGGCTGATATCCTGGAAAGAAGGGGACCTGGAATCTACCAATATGGCAAAACCTTCTGTACTGCTCTCTATCCGCTTTAACCAGTGACTACTGAAAACAAATTGCAGCGATTCAGCTTGAAGAAGAGAACAGGAGAGGGTACTAGTTGCTGAACCTATGAAGTGGTGGTTAGAGTAGTGCGCTAGGAAGCAGGAGATAAAGATTCAAATCCTGTTAGATTGGCTAGAACCTGTTTCCTGTGTGAGTACCCTATATCTTGGGCTAAGACAGAGGAGGGTCATCATCTTCCTCCTCTGGTGTCCAGTGCCCAGCTACAATTCTGGAACTTATACATGCATGCAGATATGGACCTGCCTGGCCCAAATGCAGCCTACTGAGCATATGCAGTAGCCACACAGATACTTGTGTTTCACTGCCCACAGTATCCATAGAGGTAAGCCAGAAAATCTGTAACACATATACAAAATTGTTTGGACTTTGCTCATTTTGTGATTGGTCAAAAACATTTTTTAGAGTGGCAAATGTAGGAGTAAACATTAGGAATTGAGATGACTAGTGATGATGGTATGTAACTAAAAAGACACATATATATTAAGTATCTATTCATGTCCTACTAGTGAGATGGATTTGTATGTTTGTTTTTCAAATGTACCTGTGTATCAGGGACTTGATATACTACTCTATGATACCAATGGAAAGACCCACCTTCTGAATTCAGTGGGCTTTCGATGCCTGAGTGAAGAAGCTTGTAGGCTGCTTTGATGGGCTCTTTTGGAAGGGGGCCTCCCTGGTCTTCTAAAGTTCTAAAATGACATGTCATTTCCCTTTTTTCTACACATAATTTTGGAATTGTTACTCACAAGAAATTTCAAGTTTTGTTTTTCGTTGGAATGAAAACCTTTGGAATTTTAGAATTTCCTCTGGATCAAGAATTCCAGTTTCTAGCAGGTCTACTTATAGGTCTACCTCTTTCATGAGTGGTTCCAATGAATTTTGAACTCAGAAAATTGTCAAAGTAGTTAAATCATTCCTATATACATTGATTTTCTTTATCAACATTAAATTTCATGTCAGTTGCCCATTGCTTACCTAGTTTATAGTTCTCTCAAGTTCAGCACAGTGCGGCTTGTTCTGACCTATATAATGGGTTTCATTTGCAAATTTTGCCTGTTTTTGCAGCACTTTCACGGTTAGACAGCTATAGGCAATATTTTCCTTGTTTTAAATAATTGTCTGGTACCACGCTATTAATTTTCTTACTATTACAAAATTGATAATTTAGTCCTATAATCCCTATAATTTTTGTCTAATCAATTTCTGACTATAGCAAAAATTTACTACTTCCTCAATGAATATTTGATCTCAATAAATGTTTGACTTTGAGCCCTATGTTTGTCAACTATGGTATAGTCCCTCTGTAAAAAAAAAAAAAAAATGCTTAGTTTTTACTTCTTTCTCTATATATTTGTTTGTTATTGTTCCTGTGAGCTCATCTCTTTCTAGTTTGTGCTTATAGGTATTCTGTGGCACGTCCTGTGTGGATGCATTTTTATTGTTATCGATATCAAATACAAATGAAAATAAAGAAATTAATTCTTCTACCCTTTTTTAGTAATTGCATAATTTTTTACTTTTTTGGTCCCATAGATTCTGTCTTTTAATTCTAATTTTTTGCTTTCGTACTGTCACTCTTCAATATAAATTTCATATTTTATGAAGTTGGCTATGTTTGTAACTTATGATTTTTTTTTTTATCTTGAAGTTTCTGTGAGAAATGAGTGGCAGGTAGGTGATCCAGGTTTTTGCACTGGTGTGAATATTTGGATATTCAATACATTTTGTTTTTCCATTTCCATATTTTTCCATTTTATATGTTTACACATGAGTGATCGATCATGGCCAATTTTGATGAAGGAAGAAGGATCTGCTGAAAGACTCTTTAAAGCACATTACTGTTTAGAGATTCTGATTTCTTTACAAGTTTTTATGAGCTCTATTATCAAGAAGCAATAGACTAGGACAGGCCACTGTGAAAATAAAGGATAGAAAACAGATTATTAAAAAAAGAAGTCAAATAACCTCTTATCAGAAAATGTCTTAGTTTTTTTAACCAACTGATATATAGAGAGAGAGAGGTTGGCAATTTAGCTGTGCATTGATAAACTTAATTATACAGCATTGTTGGTGCAGACTAGATCTATTTTGCATAATCATGACACCCCAAAATGAGGCAAATCTGTATATTAAAATTCCCGTCACCCCTATGTACTGTATAAACTCATTGTAATGAATCCCCATGGAACTGGGAGAAAAGCTGTAGTTAATTTGCTGCATATTATATAATAAAAAAAATCTGGTCCTGCTGTTGGGACTGTTAAAAGTATAAGTTTGTTATAAGCACAGTTTGTTGTAATGAGATTCTAGTGTATTAGATTTGGAACCCTGTAATGAAGGATAAGATTGCACCTTATTTGAGGCTGTGCTACCCAGAGTGCCACTATATCAGAGTTCAGTCAAAGATTTTAAAAGGAATAACAGAGTATTTGTATGCGCCAGTTGTTGGGTTGTCTAGGCTGAGACATTTTGAAGCAACATGTTCTTTCAGAATGTAGAAACTCAGCACTTTATGAATATGTGGTGTCTCAAGTTCAGCAGAATCACCACTTACGTTACAAAATCTTTTCCTTCATGTATAACTAGTATGCTATAACTTAGGCAAAGGAAGAGAAGGTGGGGCAGGGCATATTATGCTGGGCAGATTGTTATGAAATAACTAATGCCCATCTCTGCTGTGTTGTGCTTACAGAATCATAGATGCTCAGGGAAGGCCTCATATATATTCTTTTTACCACAGTTTCAGAGCAGCAGAGGTCTAGCCTCTTTTCCCCTGAAGAGAAACAATAAAAACTCTTAGGGAGGGGTAATCTTTTTCATATGCAGTGTTTACATATCGAGTGGACACCAGTGTTGCATGTCACATTTGCAAATATTGGTCTATACCAAGGGTTGTCAACCAGGGGTATGCAAGAAGGCACAGTCATGCGGAGATGGAGTGCTGCCACACACCACCCCAAGCTGCCGCGCAGGCGTCACTCGCCAGACTGGATGTGGAGGGCGGAGGAAGCTTGCATGTGGTGACTGCCACTGCTTCACGTTCAGCTGTGTGCCACCCTCCACAGCTCCACGTCCAGCCACACACCACCCCTCACCCCCTGCCCTATATCCAGCTGTTGGGGGTACACTGATCCAAAAAGATTGAAAATCCTTGGTCTATACCACTGCCACAAGAAGGTGAAAATGACATTGCTTTGTGTTCCGAGAGATGAACCTAATTAGAGAACTCTGCAATTTTTCTGGGAGGATGGAATTTTAATTTGCAACAAGGTCTTGATCGGTCAAGGAACAAAAGGAAATGTTGTAGTCACTATGAGCTGATAACCAGATTACTTCTGAGGTATCAGGAGTGGACCAAAGTAAATAGACTGGGATGTCATAATAGGGCAAGTGCAGGTAAACGCACAGTGGGATCTAATATGTGACCCCCACAATTGCACTTCCTGCTGTGCCACATGTGCACAGGTAGGTAGCATGATTGTGGGATCATGAGTCAGATCCCATTACACCTTATTGCAGGCGCAGATGGAGCTTGGACTCCCCATGACTGGGATATGGGTTCAAATTACAGGGCAGCTTGGGAGGGGGCTGAGCCCCCCATAAGAGACGAGAGCTTCCCCAGAAGAAATGAGAGCCCCCAGTCTGCTCTGGTCCTGAAGTGGTGGCAGCAGTTCCTTCCAGCTTCTGGCTGCCATTACCGCAGACCCCACCCAAGAGTTGGAATGTAATTTGAACCCTGGCTGAAATATTGCAGAAGCTGCAGATATGCTGGAATGCCCCCATGGCATGGAGCCCTATCATCTGGGAGCTCCCAGGCTCTGGGGTGCATGTGACACCTCCCCACACCTGGGAGCTCAGGTCAGCTAATGGGGCTCCCAACCAGATGGGCCTGTGGCCACATGTTCAATTAATGGTGTGATAGGAAGCAGATACAAAGTTATTACATAAATATTGTTGATTAACTTTGTAGCTTATTTCACTTTTTATTATCTCATTAATTGATTGAACATATGGCCAGGTGACCACTTAAGGTATAATGACCTGGTTAATTACTCCTTAAGGGTAATGTGTAGATGGGGCTATAGGAAAGTAGCTGAATTCTTGCAGCACAGTTTTAACCTAAAGCACATATTTAGGTCACAATTAGTTTGTACGCTCAATTTTTATCTTATTTTGCTTTAAGTTTTAAAAAAATTGTGGTATATCAGAAGAAAAATAATTTAGTTGATGCTGAATAGCAATACTTGTCAGTTGATGAAATGGATATGTCATTTTGCTGTAGACAAAATTATTATTTAAAAAATGCAGTGAAAATTCAGCCTGGATAAATAAGTGTTTTCCTTCTTTAGAAACATCTGCACAAAGTCTCCAGCTAATGAATTACTGACTTTTAATTTTTAAATGTTGCTTAGTGACTTTCTTTTTTAAAAAAGGTAAGCTCCATCCAGTCAGACTGAAGCATCTATAATTGTAAGACAATACATTTATTCCATTTTATATTCCTTAAGTGAGATATTCTACAATGATCCACCCTGGATTTGCATATCTCAAGTCCTTAAGGACTGAAGGTCTGCTCTAGATACTGCATTATCCAGGTGCATTTTTCTGCACAGGGGAAATTTTACTCGGATACAGCCAGAATTTTGTCAGTAAGGTGAGGGGAGGAGGGAAAAATAATAGGGAAGCAGTAGTTTTTATCCTCAATTGTGAATCTCTTGCTCTCAAAGCTTAGCTGCCAGGGTTTCAGTTTTGCTGCAGAATGAGACTGTTATAAAGTTATTCAGCTCTAGGATGACTCCCTACAACAAACCAATGAAACAATTGTAATATTTTAAGTCATTTTTATACTTTTAGGGTGAAGTCTGGATGTTGCCTTTTCACCATTATTCTTTGAGATGCATTTTAATTTAATTTGGTTTACAAGAGGAATATTTATGTCTTCCCCTGCTTTTCATGCTGAAATTGTAGCAATTTTATTACAAAATCTGCCTTCAAATTCTACACCCAAATCAAGCCTCCTACTTGGTATTCTGTCATATGAAGTTGACACACAAAAATGTTCCCACACAGAAAATCTGCAAAATATCAGCATATTCAAATATAGAACAGGATAGGTTCTTTAGTGTGAAAAAATGTGGAAAGAGTAGGCGAATGGACAAAGAACTATCCATGCTACCCTGACAATTCAAAATATTACGGAAAAGAACAAGGATTCTAGGTTTCCTCATGCAAAAACAATTCATAAAGATTGAGCAAGCAGGTCAAACTTTCAGTTGCTGTAAATTAGAATATTTCCACTGATTTTTTTTTTTTTTTTTTTTTTTAATTGGTCCCATGCCCGTTATCTCATAGGATCTGGCTGATGAATTTTCTCTCTTAGGTTCTTGGAATGTGTCAGAGATACTTTTTGGTACAGGTGATGGAGAGACCAAGTAGGCGGTATACTCTGCTCAATATGCTGGGGCAAACTATCTTAATGTCATGGAAGAATGGGAAAAACAATAGGAGTCCAGCCTGGCTAGACAGCAGTTTCTTCATTTAGTTGAAACTCAAAAAGGATTAGCCAGAGACACGAAAAGTAATAAAAGAAAGTATGTCAAAAGAAAGAGGAAAACCAGAGTGTAGGTCCCTTTCTAAATGCAGAAGGCAACCTAGTTGTACAAAGGCAGCTGAAATATTTAGTACCTTTTTTACTTCAGCCTTCACTAATAAAGTCAGCAACCAGATCATGAGTGCAATTGGCAGCAAAGATAAAGAGACAAACAGCCTAGAGTAGTGGATGAATGGGTTAGGGGTTACTTGGAGAAGCTAGATGCCTTGAAATTGACAGGGCTATATCGGGTACATACTAGGGCACTGAAGGAATTGGTAAAGGTAATGCATAGCCAATGGTTGACCTCTTTGAGAATGTGAAAATCAGGTGAGGTCCTGGTTGACTGGAAAAAGGCATAGTGCCCATTTTAAGAAAGAGAAGAAGGAGGATCTAGGGGATTAAGTAGATTGATTAAAAAAATATGCATAGAGATGGTGAATCCACCAGGTAAAAAAACTGATGACCAAATTATATGTAAAGGTGTTACTTATTTGTAAACTAATGGGAGTGAATGAGAATCAACGTTTCTTTAGGAAAATAACTATAAAGTGCAAATGCAAACTAATATTAAATAAATTATTTAACTCCAGAGTGTCAAACTGATGTTGTGCCCTGGGCTTGATCTGGACTGCATTCCTTTCTTTGTAGGCCATATCTAGCCCAGGGCATGAGGAAGTGGTTGTCATGGTGGCAGCTCTGGGTCCAACCCAAAATACATGATGGCAGCTTCGCTGCATGCCTCCTGCCAGAAGGGCACCATCATGCACCCTTTGCTGTGACAGCAACTCTAGCTCCAGCATGTCATGTGTCAGGGGCCAGTATTGATGGACATAGGACAGAAGCAGTTGTGATGGATGAAATGGTTCAAGAAGTGATTTGGGTTGTGTTAGGCCTCACTTGCTCACCTGCTGCAGATTGCCATGTTCACCAGTGCCTTATAGTCCTAGATTCTGCAGCAGGCCACACCCCTTGCCCTGTTCCCCTACTCCCCACAACTTCTGGTGGCCTGTCTGTAGTCCAGTGGGCTGGATAAAGCACAGCTCTGTGGGCTGGATGTTTGACCCCACCTGATTGTAAGTAAATTCCAATTAAATCAAAGTAGTTTTAGTCATTCATTTTAAATCAATCTACCATGTAAGATCAGCAGTTTTTGCAGGGTTTTTATTTTGCAGCTCTTCAGATTTAAAATATTTCTCTTAACCTTAATGAACTTCCTCAAAGGAAATATAATTGCAAAGGATTCTATTGGCATCAAGAAACTTAATCCAATTTATCATAGTGTAAATCAGAAAATAACAAGCCCCAGTATATATCTGTAAGGAACAAGCCCCCCCTTGTACTCCATGGTATGTCTGTATTCTTATAATGCCTCTTGTCTTATAATTATATTTCATAAGCTTAGAGTTAGGGAGCTTCTTTTTTGTTCTTGTTTTTAAAGCACATAGCACAATGGAATTTTGCTAAGTAAATAACACAATGGAAACTTGCTCAATGAATCTTGAATTACAATAAAGCAGAAAAGTAATATGGTATTTTATGAACTTAGCAAATGAATACAGCTATATTCTTGTGATCTTAGATTCCATAATTCCTAGTTACTTCACTAAGGGCATTGAGAAAAGCGCAGGTATTGGATTTGGAGTGTGGAGAATTGACACCAATTTGGAGCCAATCCAGGGAGAGAGGCTCCATCTTCCTCTGCTTTTCCCTGCCTCTCTTCCTTTGGCTCTGCCTCCCCTCTCGTAGGTCTGTTGCTGTCTTTGGATGGGAGGGGGGAGAAGATGGAGGGGGGGGGGTTTCTTAGCCCTGCTGGAGTTGCGGGGGTATATTGGAGTCCACCCAAGGTGATGGGCTCCAATCCACCTGCCCCCCAGCTCAGCAGGGCTGAGAACCCCAGAAGGGACCCAAAAGAGGTCCCAGAAGCGACCTCCCTCCCCTGTGTTCTCCCCTACCCATCTAAAGACAGCAGCTCGAGCTGCTGCTGTCGCAGCTGGAACAGACAAAAATTAATGAAGTCCTTCCACTTAGGAATGGCATCATTTGAACTTTCATAGAATAATAGAAAATTAGGGTTGGAAGGGACCTCAGGAGGTCATCTAGTCCAACCCCTCCTGAAAGTAGGACCATCCCCAACTAGATCATCCCAGCCAAAGCTTTGTTTGGGTATCCTGGTCCAGTGTTTTACTACCCTCCTAGCGAGAAAATTCTTCCTAATATCTCACCTAAACTTCCCTTGTTACATGAGACTTACTCCTTGTTCTGTCATCTGCCACCACTGAGAACAGTCTAGCTCCATCCTCTTTTGCACCCCCCTTCAGGTAGTTGAAGGCTGCTATTTAATCCCCTCTCAGTCATGTCCCCCAACCCCCTCAACATATTTGTTTCCCTCTGCTGCCTCTCTTCAATTTGTCCACATCCTTTCTGCAGTGGGGGCCCGAAAACTGACCACAGTATGCCAGATGTAGCCTCACCAGCGCTGAATAGAGGAGAATAATCACTTCCCTTGACCTGCTGGCAACATACGTACCATTGCAGCTCAGTATGCTGTTAATTTTTTGCAACAAGTGCACACTACTGGCTCATGTTCAGCTTATTGTCCACTGTAACCCCCAGGTCCTTTTCTGCAGAGCTGCTGCCCAGCCAGTCAGTCCCCAGGCTGTACTGGTGCATGGAATTGTTCCGTCATAAGTGAAGGACTTTGCACTTGTCCTTGTTGAACCTTGTGAGATTTTTTTTTTTTCCGCCCAATCCTCCAATTTGTCTAGGTCACTCTGAATCCTAGCTGTACCCTCCAGCATTTCCACTACTCCCCACAGCTTGATGTCATCTGCAAAATAGAGGGTGCACTTTATGCCATCTTCCAGGTTGTTGATGAAGACATTGAACAAAACTGGCCCCAGGACCAACCCCTGGGGCACTCCACTCAATACTATCTGCCAAATAGATATGGAGCCATTTATTACTAAACTCTGAGCCCGATGCTCAAGCCAGTTTTATATCCACCTTACAGTCCATTCATCTAGCCTGTACTTCCATAGCTTGCCTGCGAGAATATTGTGGGAGACAAAAGCCTTGCTAAAATCTAGTTATACCACATCCACTGGTCTTCCCACATCCACAGAGCCAGTCAGCTCATCATAGAAGGAAATCAGGTTGGTCAGGTGTGACTTGTTCCCGATGAATCCATGCTGATGGTTCCTAATCACCTTCTTCCCCTCCAAGTACTTAGAAATGGATTCCTTGAGGATCTGCTCCATGATTTTTCCATGAACTTCATAACCTTTCATGCAATAAGCGTTAATTTGTCACAGATCGGAGGGCTCCCCATTCGTTCTTTTGGTTGGGCATGGCTTTAGTGCGATTTCAAGGGGCTGATTGCATGACAAAATGTCATTTCTGTTTGCACCGTAAATTATTCTACAACTTTATAAAACATAAACTTTATTGGTTTAAGTGGAGGGAAAAACCTTCTTTTCTTTCTTACACTGTCTCTTGAAAAACAGTATTCCTCAAATTACCAACTAATTGTCCCCCCCAAAGTGTTCCAGATATAAAACCTAAATGACAAATACATTTTGAGACATGCCATGATACTTACACTCATCCTTATACATGCTGGCATGTGTCAAAACAGAGATATCAAGGAATATTTAGGAATTTTTTTTATTGAGTCCATCATGTAAATCTGGCATGGTTGTCAAACCAGGATTGAGGGCTACTAACACAAGATCAGGCTCCTTTGTCAGTAAATGACAGGATATGGGTCAAAATACTGATTTTTATTTTTATTTTTTTGTGCCTTACAGACAGCAACACTACTTTTTAATACAAGTGTAGTTGTCATTGCACAATTGAATTCAAAGGAACTGTAAGAACTGTCCAGCAGTCTGAGATTCAGTTTTGTGTCTATAATTGATTTGACAAACATCAATTTCTTTTGGGCCTGTATGAACATACCTAAATGGGCCATATTCATATTATCAGTTCACTGAGAGATTGTTCCAAAACTCACTGAAGTCGGTGAACATTACATTGGGCTTAAATGAGCTGGTAGAAACAGCAAAATCTAACTACAATAACTATGAAGTTTATAATATTTGCACCTTTCTTACTTCAATCATTTTTATGTTCATCAACTACAATGCCAGATGTTGACTGCTTTTCACCAAGAGCCTCTTTCCCCCAACCTATAACTTGTCCATGAAGGGAGCATCCATAATATGACTGCTTATGGTTCAGTATAAAAAAGGCTACACATTTGTACATGTCTATCAGTCTTAGTACTGACTTAGACACCAGAGAAAGTGTTCCTGTGCTCTAATCTTTAAGAATTCTAGCCAGCATTGAGAGGCAATAGATATCAGGAGAGCATGATGCACCTTTAAAAAATGTATAGGAGGAGCCGCAGCTAACTAAAGTTATGGAAGAGCAGAGGCACTCTTCCTATTCTGATGTGGATTCGGTCAATCCAAACCACAGGGATGAATTTGTCTGAATATCTCCAGTCACTGTTACTTAGGTGCTACACCTCCTCACTCTCCCTACAGGCTCTATGATGAATACCCCAGTATAGAAGTACATAAGCAGGATGCTCAGTGGTAGTGAAGAGATGGAAGCTATAATTTTGGGCTTCTGTGTATCATGGCAGGGACAGAAGAAACACCTAGATAAAACGGAATAAATTTTAGCTGCTGTTTGTGGCTCCACTTTGGTCCCGATTACTGTTTATTAACTGTAGCTGATAGGATATGTAGTGTTATTAGTGACTCGCTGGTAACCCTTAGGAAGAACAGTGGTGCATGCAGTGTGTAAACAGAAAATATTTTGAAGACTAATGCTGAACCTTCATCAGCTTCTTATCCCTAGTGCAGATATGAATTGTGTCTTCTCTGTTCCTGTAGTACTATACAAGTGCCAGTCAGGGAAAAGCTTGATTATTGCGCTATCTTTACTAGATTAAAGTGGAAAGTGCCAAGAAAAGAGCATGATTCTGTAGCTGTTTTGGGTGAACTCTTGATTTCCAGTTCATAATATTGTTTATGCATCATATTTAAACAGTCATGGGATTAAAAATATCAAACAAAACAAACAAACAAACAAAAGAACCCCACAAAGCCAGGAATAAACCCAGGAACAGAAACCATTTGAGCCATTTGTCCTATTTTTTTCCTCCCACAGGGGAGCCCTTGTCACAGTGGTGACAAGCAGCCATAGCTGGTTGCCTTGCCACTGTTGCAAAGTTGGTTGTTCAGCAAGTATCTTTTTCTCCTTACTTTGTGCCTTACTTGAGTCATCTCAGCCCTTATTATACAGCTTTATTTGCTTATTTTTTGAGACGGCCTCATACCTTGTACCTTTTTAGACTGCCCTCATAAAGTCCAGTAAAAATAAAAATGGCTATCATTTCTACTTTGTTTTTACATGAAATATATCTAAAAAGTTCATTTAAACATTTGGATACAAACCATTTCCTAAATTCCGAAACAGTTTGTGTTGAGATTTTCAACTTAAATAGACCAAAATAATAATATTTTCCCCCCTTCAATTTAATTTTCTTGGCATTTGGTTTTGTGGAAAAATTGAAAATTTAGGATGAGATTAAAAAAATTGAAGTTATCATTTTATTCATGTAACAAATTCTATTTTTGGCTCTGGTTTCTGCTTGAATTAAGCAAACATCCTTCCAAACTCTCCCCAAAAGTACTTTTATTTCCAAAGATACCTAAGAAAAACCACAGTCTTTTGTCTTCAATAAAAGCTGTTTCGCAGTATTAAAGGTTCTATAAGAACAGTATAAAGAAAAATCTAGCCAATAACATGTTTAGTTCAACCAAGGAATAGCAGATAAACCTAAAAGTAACTAGAAATGAACATTTGGATATTTAAAATACAATAGATCAATACTGTTTAAATTGAACAGAAGACTAATAATATATAACAGCGTCTGTACTTCCATGTTCTTTCTCACATTTATCACATGTATACTGTGTCAGAACGTCTGAGCTCTGTAATACACGTCTTAAGACTACACAGAACAGTACCATTCAGCGGCAAAGAGAAAAAGTGAATCCTTCATTATAGATATGTAATATCTGACATGCTCCTTGACTCCAATTCTGTGCTTATTTTTTATTTTTATTAGTTCCTTTCCCTATTTTGTTTTTCATCCCAAGCTCTTGTTGGAGTTGTCATGCCAAGGCCTCATGCTTTCCAATGCCTTTATCTCTTCTGAATGCCTGTTTATAATTTATGTACCCAGCTGTGGTGAAAGCATATGCTATTAAGAGGCAGGAGCAAGGTGAAGCTTCCTTGCTGAGACAAATTACTTGGGGGGAAGAAAACAGAGCATTATACAAAAAGAAATGTACTTGGCCAGTATTTTTCTGCAATTATCAACAGTGTGTTTAATAGGTGCTTTCTTCTTCACAGTCGAGATTCTCTTACAGCTTGATCCTGTAGTAAAGTCAAAGTCCTGTGTTTACTACATAAGTCTCTGTAGGGCTTTAACTTCAGCATCTGCTCAGTGTAGGGGTTCTTATTTTCCAGACTTTCCTCCATTTTAACACTCTTTGCCTTGTATTCTCAGCATGATGTTAAGCCCACCTTTTGTACAAGCCATCCCACAATAGGGAGTAAAAACATGAATTTAAAACAAACATGATCTTACCATTGGGTATGGCAAGATAAGAGTTTACTGTGCAAGTCTGGAAGACAAATTCAGTGAGGGAGGGAGTACGATAGACTGTCATGACCCACAGATGATCTCTGGCAAAAAGGAGGCTTGCGTGGAATGGAATTGGAACAAGAACACAGACAGATGCAGAACTATTCTGTTCAAATTATTATATTATGACAGGAGGAATTCCTGCAAACATATGCCTGGGCCCCAGAGGAGGCTAAAACTCTATTTCTTTTTTTCTTTTCTTAAAGGTTCAGTCATGTCCAACAGAATTCTTCTTGACAATAGTTTATATTCCCATTCCAGACAAAATATGTTTTAGACTATGGTACTATTATTTGCAAAGGTTCTCCCACATTTAAGATAATTCTTGATTCCAAGGAGTGGAGAATCACCAGCTGAGCAACCTGGCATATGACCCTGCCAGATATATGGGACTCTAGGACTGTTTCTGTATCTCTCAGACAATGTTTTCATGTCAAAAGGTGATTGTTACATGACATTATGGTGCTCTCTGAACCTTCAGAGCATGACTGTTCTTGGATTGTACGTCAACCTTCTTGGAGATACTGGGATTAAGGTCAATTACTGACATGGTTGTATTTACTTTTTTCCAACTGCCATTTTTTTCATTTTTAATCTTGATGCCCATTCCTACATGCACAAAGCCGAAATTTGAAAGGATCATTTAAGTGGCACTGCATCCAGTTATTGGCACGGTTGGAAAACTTTTATTACCTGGGGGGGGGGGGGGGGAAGGGGAAAGAGAAGAACTAGATATAGACATATTGAGAGAGGATATGTGGGGTTCTTCTGTTTGGGGGAGGAACAACTTGGAGATGGAACTGAGAACGGGATTCTTAGATTTAGACTTAGTTATAGTCAGTGCAGTTACCCTTTTGTGAACTGATGTAAATTAGAAAAGAGTCTCTGTAGTTCACGTTGGGATCAAATAGGGGAAACAACTAAATGGAGAGGAAACAACAAACACAAAAGGTAAAATTCTGCTCCTTTTGAACTCAAGAAAAATTCTGCCATCAAGTTAAAGCAAAACCAGAGATTTACCCGCAAGGATTAGATAACTTGAAAATTTGCTGTAAATGTTTCAGAGCTTTTTAGAAAGTGATCTTAAATGCAGCTGGAAACATACTTAGTGGGGTAAGGCAATGTTAGTACTGAGCCATGTTTTAGTAGTTGCTTGGGGGGAAGTACTAAAACATCGTGCAGTAGCCGACCATACTGCAGCGTATGGGCAGCACACAGTTAGATTCATCGGCTACATTGCTGTAGCACCACACTATAGCTGGGCTGTGTGCTGCTACAGCAACATAACTGGCAATTATGCGTAGACCCACGTGATTGCTATGTCACTGTAGCATGCTGTACAGCAACACAGCACATTGCTACGTTGCCATAGGGCAATGTGTAGACATGCCCGGTGATACAAATCACTTCATCCTGCCAGGTAATCAGACCCAGGAAGAGAATTTAGGTTTTCAATACTATATTTGCACCAATAATAGTATCAGCAAGCATGCCAATGAAATCTTAAGCTAAGAAATTTATCTATACTATTCCAAAGCTTTAGTACTCTTTCTCAAAATAAGCTTGAGGTACTCTCCTGACATGTGTCCCTTACTGGCCATGGACAGTAGTGGAATCCCCAATGAATCTGTCTTTTATATTTACCATTAATAGTCTACAGTATCTCACTGTTTAAACGTAGTTGAAGTTCTGTATTTACTCATGCATGTTAAGAATAGTTTTTTGGTGAGGTAGGAGAGGGGTGTCAACTGTATTTGAGCAACTTTCGTAGACACTAGGGCTGGAAGGGACCTCGTAAGATCATCAGGTCCAGGCTTGTTTATTGGAAAATTTTAAGTTCTGGAAATTCTTCTTTAATCATTTGGCAAAGGGGTTGGCAGAGTGAATACTGTAGTTATTTTAAATGAGCGCTATAGCGAAACCACAGTAAGCGAAACTGCGTTACGTAGGGGTTGCCTATACATGTTTTACTTCCGGTTGCCAGGCATTTTAAATTGAGACATGGATACTGGATAGTTAGCTTTCTGGTTATGTGTAAGCAGAGGCATAACAGAGCAGCTCCATGTCCTGTACAGCTATAGCATACTGTGCTGCTGTCACCATATTTTTATGCTTCCTTCCTTTCCTTCCCTCCTCTCCACCAAAGAGACTATTCCATTACACTGAAAAGGGGGCAAGGGGACTAAAAAGCCTCCGTGGTTGAACAGGGAACTCCAGAAAAGACTGAGAACAAAGAAAGAGACTTATAGGTGGTGGAAGTGGGGTGCAGCCACCATAGAGGAATATACCTCCCTGGCGCGCTATTGCAGGAAATCAGTTAGGCAGGCCAAAGCAGGGCTGGAGCTTAGGTGGCTACAACAATCAAGGACAATAAAAAGTCCTTCTACAGATACATAGCAAGCAAAAGGAAGGCACAGAGTAACACAGCATCCTTGCAGGACAAATCAGGTCAGTTGGTGGCCAACACAGGGAAAAAGGCAGAGCTCTTCAATGAGTTCTTTGCTTCAGTATTCCTAAGTACTGGCCAAGACCATTCCCCCAATTTGAACATAGATAGATGTCCGGAAGACACTAGACCACCAATGGTTAGTGCTGACTTAGTTAAGGAGCACTTGGAGGGGCTGGATGGGTACAAGTCAGCAGGCCTGGATGACCTCCATCCACAGGTGCTGAAGGAATTGGCCAGTGTCATAGCTGAGCTGCTGGCGCAGCTGTTTGAGCGCTCATGGAGCTCTGACCAGATCCTTGAGGACTGGAAAAGGGCCAACATGGTGCCCATTTTTAAGAACGCGAGAAAGGATGAGCCGGGTAACTTCAGGCCAGTCGGTCTTACCGCTATCCTTGGGAAAACACTGGAAAAAATCATTAAAGAGTGCATTTGTGAAGACCCAGCAGGGGAAATGACGCTGAAAGGAAATCAGCACGGGTTCATCACATGTAGATCCTGCCTGACAAAATGTATAGCCTTTTATGACCAGGTAACACACTGCCTTGACACTGGATCTGAGGCAGATGTCATCTACTTGGACTTTAAGAAGGCCTTCGATACTGTTTCGCATCCTATTCTCATAAGGAAGCTAGCAGGTTGTGGAGTGGACACTTACACAGTCAGGTGGGTGGCAAACTGGCTTAGGGACCATACGTAGAGAGTGGTGGTGGATGGGTTGTTTTTGACCTGGAAGGAGGTGGGCAGTGGTGTCCCACAGGGGTCAATCCTTGGACCAGTGTTATTTAATATCTTCATCAGCAATTTGGATGAGGGTGTGGAGAGCATCCTGTTCAAGTTCACAGATGACACCAAGTTATGGGGCAAAGTTAACATACTGGAGGACAGGGACTGGATTCAGGCTGATCTGGACAGGTTGGGTCAATGGGCAGAATTAAATAGGATGCAATTCAACGAAGACAAATGCAAGGTACTCCACCTAGGGAGGAGGAATGCCCAGCACACCTATAGGTTGGGGGATGACCTCTTCAGCAGCTCAGTGGTTGAGAGGGATCTTGGAGTCATAGTTGACTCCAAGATGAACATGAGATGACAGTGTAATGAAGCTATCAACAAAGCCAATCACACCTTATTGGTTGTTAGCAAATGCATGACCAACAGATTGAGGGAGGCGATGCTCCCCCTCTACGTGGCACAAGTCGGGCCGCAGTTGCAGTACTGTGTCCAGTTCTGGGCGTCACACTCCAAGAGGGATGCGGAAAATTTGGAGAGGGTCCAAAGAAGGACCACTCGTGTGATTAGTGGCCTCTGTACAAAACCCTAAGAGGGGAGGTTGAGAGATCTGGATCTCTTCAGCCTTCACAACAGATGTCTGAGGGGAGACCTTGTAGCAGCCTATAAATTTATCAAGGGAGGACAACAGAGAGTTGGAGATGCACTATTTACCAGGGCACCCTGAGGATTAAGTAGAAATAATGGGTACAAACTAGTGGAGAGTAGATTCAGGTTAGACATTGTGAAAAAATTATTCACAGTAAGGGTAGCCAGAATCTGGAACAGGCTGCCAAGAGAGGTGGTACTATCACCTAACTTGGAGGTCTTCAAGAGGAGGCTAGATAGGCACCTGACTGGGGTTGTCTGACCTTGGTCCTTTTCCTGCCTGGAACAGGGGGTCAGACATGATGATCCTTCGGGGTCCCTTCCTAATCTACAATCTATGAATCTATGAAAGGGCCATGTCCAAATCTAGGGCCCTGATTGCCTTCCACCCTTCAGTTACAATACATATACACAGTAGTGTATTTACCCAAACTCAAGATTACTTTGAATTTTTAAGACAACTCCCCAATAATTAGATTTTTTGCCTCAAAAAATTATAAATTTATTATAATTTTCCAGGTAGAGAATCTAGTTATTGCAGGATCATCTTAAATTTGTCCCCCTCACCACTGCAGTGGGGAAAGCAACAGCAGAGGGGCAGGGAGTGGGGCACTTGGGGGAATCAAGCCCTGACCTGACCCAAGCCTTTGTCTCTTGCACCCTACGGTGACTGCCTCCCTGCCACCTGCCCCATCTGTTGCTTGCCCCTGCAACTGCCTGCCTTCCCCAGTACCTGTGCCCCCAGTGCCTAACTCCCCTGGTGCCTGCACCCACTGATGTCTACCTCCCTCTGCCACCACTTACCCTCCATTGTGACTCTAGTTCTGAACCTGCTCTGACACAGGGCATGGAGCACATGTTGGCCCTAGCCTGATAGGAACAGTTGCCAGAGTGGCAGCCACAGCCCCAGGAAATGGTTGGAGGCAGAGCTGGGGCTGTGGCCAGAGCTGCCACCATCATTTTGATTTGGGTAAATACAGCATTCCCACTGAACAGCCTATCAGCCAGATCCACAAGTCTGGTTGCAAACCCTTGTCCACAGGTGACAAAATATTTCCATAATGATGCTGTGTATCATTCTGCAAAATATCTTTTTTGTGGAAGAATTCCCTACTCATATGTCTGTTCTGCTGTTAGTACCTGCACCTCTCTGCTTGCATCTTGTAGTGCAGGGCTGTGCGAATATTTCAGGATAGAGCTAAGGGCTTGGCACAGCTTCATACTCTTCTGTCAGTTCTCCACTGTTGTTGAATTAATTAAATTCCCTATATTAATGGTGGATCTGCCTGGCATAAGAAGGGTAAATTAGCTGGAGCTAGACTTTTACTAGTACCTGCCCTAGCTGGTTTAAAGCTAGCTGTATAATATGCTGCAGTCATTTTGCAACTGCATTGCAGGCATTCCTTAAATGGTGTTGGCCTCAGAATTATATAGACAGAACTGGCTTCCCTGATACCTTATACTGCCCTCAGAACAGAGTTTAGCTTTGGGACTATTTGTTCCTGTTTTGTCAAAGTCTTGTCACAGTATAGACTTGAAAATCTGGCAAGGATTCCCTTGGGCCAGCTTCTCTTGTTCTTCAGAGTCCTGGACTGAATTATATTATTCCCTTTATGTGTTCTCAATCCTGATGGCAATATAAATATGTATTGGTTACTTGTTTCTTGTATACATACTTGGCAACCTGAAAATTAAGAGACTTAGGTGAATAAAAAATTCAGGAATGCGCACAATTTGTTTCAAATGCAAGAGAATGCAGTTGGATAGGGTTGTGTAATGTTACTATTATGGTGTGCATTGGCAAATTTGAAGACACCATTACTTTGGAAACACATAGTATTCCCTAAATCAGGATAACAGTTTTAGAAGTTTTATGCTGTCTTTACCATTAAAATTGTTTCCTGTGAAGCATTGTTGTACCAATGAAAATAGAGCAGCAGTATACACCCAAGGCTGCGTCCACACCAGCGCAGAGATTTGTTTCCTTGGGGACAAAAAGCAGTGGCCCACTTTGTGCCACTGCTAATTGTCCATGGGTACACTCATTCCACACGCTCTCTGGTACATGGCAGGTTAACCTGGGTGGGGTAGGGGAGGCTGGGTCCAGCAACTGTGCTGATCCCAGCATCTTTACCTGGGGTCCTGTGGGCCTCAGGGAGCTGTGGC
>NW_005841981.1:464083-472706 GCF_000455745.1 Alligator sinensis | reverse complement strand
CATTCTTCCAGCTGGGAGCCTGGCTGTCAGCCAGAATGTGGCTCTGGTAGGTGAGGCTCCAGTTTTGGGTGGCATGTGCTGCCACCACGTGTAGTGCCCTGCTTTTTAAGTTGAGTTTTTTTGACCCTGGGATCTTTTAGGGTCAGCCCCTCCACCCCTGCATGCGCTGCAAGGTAGCAGTGCAGGGAACATCTGCATGTGCAGTGTGTGGAGTAACTAGAAACAACAGCCACAAACTGACAGAGCAGATTTAGAGTAGGCATTAAGAAGAACTTCTTTACAGTAAAGGTTGCCAGAGTCTGGAGTGGGCTTCCAAGGGAGGTGGTGCTGTTACCTACCTTGGAGGTCTTTAAGAGATTACTTGGCAAACACCTGGCTGGGGCCATATGATCCCAGTGTTCTTTCCTGCCCAGGGCAGGTGGTCAGACTTGATCTACTGAGGTCCCTTCTGACCCTAAAAATCTATGAAATCTATTGTTATTCTGGAAATCTTCTCTTTGTTCACTACCAGTTTAAATAGATATGTGTTCCTTAAACATATTTCTTAAAAGATAAGAGTGAACCAGATGAAGTTCAACATCGAGAAATGTAAAGTGCTTCACCTGGGGACAAACCATCCCCAACATACCTACAGGGTCGGTGGTGCTAAAGTGACCAGTACCATGACTGAAAGGGACCTAGAGGTAATAATAGAACACAGTATGAATGAGCCATCAGTGCAACGCTGTAGCCAGCAAGACAGATAATACTCTGGCATGCATCAATTGATGCATCTCAAGCAAAACCAAGGAAGTTATTCTTCCACTTTACTCAGCATTGGTGAGACTGCAGCTGGAGTACTGTGTCCAGTTTTGGGCACCACACTTCAACAAAGACATGGTAAACCTTGAGAGAGCCCAGAGAAAAGCCACCCTTATGATCAGAGACTTGCATGGCAAGCCATATGAGGAAAGGCTGAGGGACCTGGGACTCTTCAGCCTAAAAAAGAGAAGGCTGAGAGGGGACTTGGTAGCAGCTTACTGCTACATCAGGGGAATACATCAGGGGCTTGGCAAACAACCGTTTGCCAGGGCATCCTTGGGGAAAACCAGGAGTAATGGCCACAAACTCCAGGAAGACCATTTTAGGCTTAACACTAGGAAAAACTTCTTCACAGTTAAGGTGTCCAGACTGTGGAATAGGCTCCCTCCAGCGGTGGTGCAATCACCTACCCTAGAAATCTTCAAGAGGAGACTGGATGGTCATCATGCTGGGGTCACCTGACCCCAGTTGCCTTTCCTGCCTATTGCAGGGGGGCTGGATCCAGTAATCTTGCAAGGTCCCTTCTAGCACTTACAATCTATGAACAATATCATCTATCAAAAGCTGATAAATTGGTAGGATACATGTTTAAGGTTCTCTCTGTCACAACCCAAGGGTGTGATTTGATGTGTGCGCGCTTCGGCACTGCTAAATTATTTCCCACCACGTGGAGCTTTCTTTGCAGGGTGCATTTCTTAGTTGCAAAGAGAAATGCACGGTGCAAAGGAGTTCCCGCCACCCGCATGCAAATTTGTGTCCCACTATTGGCCAGTTCTAAATTATTCCTACGTGGTGGCTAGCGATTGGATTGCTAGCCGTATAAGAGGCTTGAGGGGTTTTCGCCCAAGTTGGAGGACTCCACAACCATCTGGAGGAGGAGAACTTCACGTCTCGTGAAGATCTCTAAGCGCTGTGGAGCCTATCAGACCCAGCGTATACCTTGAGAAGGCTATAGGGATCTGATCAACCTCTGGCCTCTCCCTGTCACCGAACGATCCCTCGACGAACCCCTTCCCTGCACGCAAGTTCCGCAGAGCCTAGCAAACTTTGTGTGAGTGTATTCAGAGCTCTTTTCTCCAAGTTGTTTTCTTTGGTTGACACGACGGGCTCGCATGTTTAGAGCCTTCAACCGGATTGGGCTAGAGGTTCGTGTGGAAGGAACTCTTGTCCGCCTCTTTTCTTTTCTGTCTGTAACCGCAACTCAAGCAAGTTTTCCTGCCTGCACTGCGACCATCTTCGGTGTAAGTAAAATAATCTTTAATCAACCGCTAAGCGTCCGTGCCTAATTCTAGTCCGCCGGCCTGCATTCCCCAACCTGTGTGCCAGGGCTGCTGGCCACAGCCCGCCGTGCACCCCCGAGAACCTGGGACCGCTCCCGGCCCGCACACTCTCTCTCTCTTGCTCTCAATAATAATAAGAGAAAGGAAGAATAGTTTAGTAAATCTTGAATAAACAGGTGGGATTTACACTCAGCTGTGCTTTGGAGGCTTTATTTTTCTCTCCGTGGCTTAAGCCTTTTTCCCCCCTGAAGATGGAAAGAACATTAGGACTCAGCATTGTTGAAGTTTTTCTTCCTTTTGGAGTAAAGTGGAAAATTGTTAATGCCAACACATGATTATGAAAGATCCCAAATACAGATGGTCAATAAAGGGAAGACATTTTTAAAACTCCCCTTTTTGTATATGTGTTAATATTTAAAATAAAGGGAGGGAACCCCTTCAACTGGCTCTACATCTATTCAAATGTGGTGGAATGATGAAATTCACAGAAATATGGAATATTTTCCCCCCAGGTATATTCAAATGTATGTATTCTCAATGTATGAAATTTCAAGTTTCAAGCAGTTTGATTTATTTAAAAGAATAAGAAAGATATCCTTATAGTTTGGTTAAATGCTTATATGGACAGTTACTGTCCATTTATGATCCCCTTGCAATTTCATTTGAAAATTAATAATTTCTCATCTATACTTCAGCATGTCAGTCTTCTTAACAGGACCTTAATAGAAGTCGAAGCATCTTAGAATTCTTGTTGAAATTATGGTAGTTGTTTACAGCCCATTGAGAAGTCTTTTATACAGATTGGAATGACAGAAAACTATGGAAAGTTATATTCACTTCAGAATTAAAGATTTTTCAAGGTTTGGACCAATTTACAGAGAAAGATCTATGAATATACTAAAAAAAAATTGTTCTGACCAAAGTGTTGCCAGAAAGAGAGAGAATTTACAGCAGTAGGTATTAAAACACTTTTGAAGTACTGCAACTTAAATGGAAGGGAAATTGCTATGTAAGTAGAATGGGTCTTGCATTAAATATGATGTACAATGGTGAAAAGGACAGAGATTAGCGCTACTTAAGATATTGCATTAGTGCAAACTTTATGCTCTTTTATGAGAATGTGTTCTATAACAGCATGCCTAACATTATATTTCAGGTATCACAGTTTATCTCCCAGCATGACTTTGGAAGCTTTCAGAAAGAGAAACTATAGCTGACAGAAGAATACAATGATATAGACTGAGACTTCTTAAATATTATGATGTTATTTATAGGACAGCAAGAAGAAACTTGATAGAATGGAAGAAACACCTGAGTTGTTGGGGACAGGCAAGTTCTTCCCTAAGTTTATAAGAGCAAGGTTTTATCATACATGGTCTCATGTTATGTAGCTTTATAGATCTAATATGCCTTTATTTCAATTTATGGATTAACTGAGACGCTTCTGGTTTTTTATTATTTGAGAAATAATTTCACTGTAGTGCTTTTCAAGAATAAGAAAAAAAGAATTTCCTTGGGAGTTTAAATGGACGTTTGAGGCTGCTTTAAAATTCAGATTATATAGCGGTTCCTTGGCCTGTAATATGGATTTAATTTATTTTTAAGAAGTCATGCTTTCAGCTTGAGAGAGAGAGATCCATGAGAGCCTTTCATGATTAAACGTGATCCCAAATAAGTGGGGTTTTATTATTAAACAAATTGAGCCCAGGTTTACTGTGAATTGTGCGTCTGGATTGTTTTGTAGATGAACCCTGTTTGCTCCATGTATGCTGGAAAGGTTCTTATGATTTTCAGTGAAATGAGGGAAATTCAAACATGGAACTCAAGACAAAGTTCAAGAGGTATGAACTAAAGCTGTACGAAGTTTTGGTTACTGATTCAATTTGGAGGAGATTCTGCCCAATTCAGTAGCCGAATCTCCAAATCCAAATCGAATCAGGAGACCCATTAATCTCTCCGAATCCAATCGGAAGCCTCCAAATCGATTTGGAGTGATTCGGCCACAGACACAGTTTTATATGGTTTTTCTATGTACCTCGAGGTTCCAGGTATGGCTTGTGAACGCTGAGATGGTGTGGCGGATGGAGCGTCCCACTGGAGTGCAGGGGGAGGGTCCGCTTCCAAGCGGATGAGGGACCGCCCCCCATGCTCCCATGGGATGCTCCCATCTGCCCCACCATCTCAGTGTTCACAAGCCACGCCTGGTACCTCGAGGTACATAGAAAAACCACATATAAAGCTGTGTCTATGGCTGAATCACTGATTGTCCAAATTGGAATTGAATCATCAGATTCAGCTGAATCAAATCGGGACAGTGATCCGAATCAGCGAATCGAATCACTGTCCCCTGAATCGGGCCGAATCCAAATCGAATACTGCCCGCTTCGCACACCCCTAGTATGAACCTACATGCATTTAAAATCAACGGTGTACTGGACCCCTGTAAACCAAGACTGCAGGCCTTATTCAGTCATTCACTTATCTTTGTTCAGCTGAATTGGAAACTCTCCTCCCTTCATTCTTCACTCTTAACTGAAGATTCAAGGGGCATGGTACAAAAAACAAGTGGTCTGGGAAATACTCTAACCATCAGCCTCTACCTGTGGCATATGTTTCTACTGCAAAATAACAGGAGGCAAAGAGTCCATTGGTTACAACCCATCCTATGTGAATGTGGAGCGTCTTGGTAACCATCAA
The DNA here is from genome assembly GCF_000455745.1 of Alligator sinensis. Taxonomy (NCBI): domain Eukaryota; kingdom Metazoa; phylum Chordata; order Crocodylia; family Alligatoridae; genus Alligator; species Alligator sinensis. The sequence goes on along the minus strand of NW_005841981.1, from coordinate 467,928 downwards.
ACCACCCACTGGAAATTTGAACTTAGTGATCAATCTGGAAAAGCAGCATGCTTATCTACACTTAGGCAGGTTAGATGTGTACCTTTTAGACTAACCAGAGCATGAGAGTGTAATAGCACAAGCTTTCTCTAGAAGCAGGCAGTGTTGCTGTTTCTGCAGAAAGTAGTGCTTATCATATTGGGTACAACACGTACTGGGAATAATACACACCAGTAAACTTAAAATAAGTCTGATATAAATTCTATGGAATAGTACACACAATAAACAAGTAAACAAGCAAATATATGACTCGCTTGAAAAAAATGGTATTCTTTCTTTTAGGTTCTTAAAACTAGTTCAGGCAGTGGCAACTAGAGAAGTGGATTCTCACATATTGAATGTGTGACAGTGATATCATGTGCTGAAAACTGTTACAAGTGGAGTAAGGTATTCCAAGCAGTTGCTAAAATACTTTGTTCTTCTGATTAAGTTTATTAATTTATTAGAGATGAATATTGTATGGATGAGAAATAAAAAAAAAAGGAACAAATGAATTGAAGTTAATTCTGGTTGGTGACCCCACCCAAAAATATTGCCTGCCTGTTAAATATTTATAAACTCCCATATATCATTCACCAGTCATAATGGAATGGGCATTGCAGGCACAAAGCATTGGAAGTGACTTCCTTGGTCATCGAGTACAAGCAACCACATCCACAATCTTTCATAAAATACTCAGGCTCCGTCCTAATAGCAGTTTGTTTCCGCTTGATACCCACTTTGATTTGTCACATCATTGTCCTTTTTTTTGTCTGTCCTTACTGCTTTGCCATTTTATGTGTTTCTAGACAGCAATTGTAGCTTCTTTCAACACATTTTCTTTTTCTGTTAGGATAGGCAACATTCTTATGGCGTCCATTCTTATGGTAGCCTCTCTATTCCCTTCATGTAGTCCTTCTCTGCACGTTTCAGGTTGAATTAATCTCTCTTGAACACAGGCTCTGAATTGCACTTGGAATTCCAAATGAATTCTCACTGGGGCTATTGTACATGAGGATTAATATTTCACTATTTCCACCTGGAAACACTTCCTTAAATGCTAGAGTTGCATTTGCCTTAGTCACAGCTGCATCACATTTTAATGCTTATTCAGTACCATTGGTTCTCCAAAACAGAGCTGCAAAATTTAGATGAGTAGTCTTTTTCACAGTTCTCATATTTTCTGCTTTAAAGTACAGATGAATTTGAGCTGCAAGGTTCAGATCTAGATCTGGATTCAAACTTCCTCAAAATCTGGGGACGTTTAGACCTGAGAGTGACAAACTTTTGGGCACAAAGCATTCTAATTTCTCTATACAGTTGATTCAGTGAAAAATATCACAGAAATAATCCCCTGCTTCCGGTATATTCAGAGACAGTTTTTTGATTTGTGCACATCACTTCTTTGGAATAGGTTAGAAATATCTCTTTTGGAAATCTTAGTATTGCTGTAGTTGTTTGAGCAGGGAATTTCCTCATTCCACCAGGTCTGACAAGTTATAGATCTGGTTGTATTTAATTTTCAGAATTATGAAATTTGCAAAAAGGGAATATTTAAAAAGCTCATTAAATGTCTTTCCTTTTTTGGGCATACTATACTTGTGGTCTTTCATGATCATGTATCATTATGGACATGCATATTAACTTGATTTATTTTAGGTTTCTGAAAAGAAACTTTTCCACCCTTATTCATAAAAGGTCTAACATGCTTCAAAGTACAATGTCTAATGCTGGTAGAAAACTTTGCATGTTCTAAGGACCAGGCAAATATTAGCTAACTGATCAATTAAATTAAAGAACTAAATCATTTTTTTCCAACTGTGAAGCAGAATATTCTTAGCACACAGTGCAACAACTGTAAATAGACTGCAAATCTCTTTAGGAGATTCAAAAGGCATAATAAAAGATTGTGTCTGAATACATTTGAATGAGCATCTTAAAGTAGTATCTTAACGTGCATAATGATTCCATGTTGTCTTCCCACTTCCAGATATACTGCTCTCTGTGTTTACAGATTTTTGCATTCCTCTTCTGTAAATGACCTATCAAAATTTGATTTAAAAACAGTTCTCATTTAGTACGTATACATATATATTAATTTTCAAGTGGGGGGGGGGAAAGAAAAAAAAGAGGAGAGTTTGCATAAATCAGATTTAACTTGCTGTCATTGTCCTATAAATGTTTTGGCAAATGATTCTAAAAAAGTCTCTGTTAAACTGGGTTCCTCCTGAATTGTAAAATCTTTAAATAAATGAATTAATTGAAATGTCTACCACAGAGTTTTCAGTAATTTTTCCGCAGGGTTCCCAAAATACAGCAAGGTTGTCAAGTCTTCTAACATTTATTTATAATGAGATAGGAAGCCAATAGGGGGTTCTAAACACTTCAGACATCTCACTTGCCTCTCATTTCATAGAATCTACAGTACAATGACAGCAAGAAGATCTAGCGTTTAAAAGAGAAAAAGCTACTTGGGCTTTCTCTCTTCATTTTGTGTTTGGAATTATGATAGAGAATGGGATTATAGCTAGGAAAGAGAGGATGCAAAGGTGGTGGGGGAGTCGGGGAGAATGAGAGGGGCTCACATCTGCATACAAATAATCTCTAAGGGCCTTGATGCATGGCAATTTTGAGCAGCTCCTGGAGCTCTTAATACCTGAATTGTCCACCCAGTAACACCTGAAATTAGTTTTAAGCACTAGTTGGGCAGCTCAAAGGTATGCCACTCCAGGGCAGGATTATCTCTGATCTGTGTTATCCAGTTTGTTACATTAAGGTGTAGGCTATAGTGGCTATACCTTATGTTGCAGGGCACCTCGGTGCTCTGCTCCTAGAGAGGAGAAACTGCCAGGGAGAGTGCCCTGGCAGAACATAATGAGCACAGCTGTGGGTTGCCGGGGCAACTAATAAGAATCAGCTGGCCAGAAGGGGGCAGGGCCTGGCCCTCATAAAGCCCAGGGCTGAGGACAGGCTGGTGGTTCTCTGCCAGTGGCCAGGGAGGTGGGAGCTCGGAGCTCCTGGGGCTAGAATGCGAGCATTGCAAGAATCGCTCTAGCTGAGTGAAGGATGGCAGCTCTGAGAGGTTTGAGTACCATGGTTCTGCCAGGAGGCTTTATGTTTGAGTTATAGCCAGGAGGCTCGAGTTTATGTTCGGCTTTGATATTACACCGGTGGTTTGGGTGAGGCTATAGGGGTTGGAGGAGGCCTCATAGGGACCCACAGGGGGTGGGACCCTAGTGCCAGGAGGGTGCAGTATTTGCAGGGGGAACCCCAGTGGTATGGGAACCCCGGCGCCAGTGAAGGTGCAGCTTGCGGGGTGCGTAGACCCCAGCCCTGGAGCGGGGCGGCTTTGAGAAGCCCCAGCACGGGCACAGCAAGCCCCAGAGAGGGGGCAGTGTTATGAGGAAGCCCAGTAGGGTCACAGCAAGCCCTAGAGAGGGGGCAATATTATTAGGAAGCCCAGTGTGGGCGCGGTGAGCCTCTGAAGAAGGGCTAGTGCTGCGACAAACCCCGGAGCAGGGTAGAGTACTGCGGTTGCCCCGGTGAGAGGGGGTAGTGGCACGGTGAGCCCTGGGAGAAGGGGGTAGCAGCGCGGTGGGCCCGAGAGTCAGGCAGCATTGCCGAGAAGTCCCCAGAGCGGGCGCAGAGAGCCCCAGACGGGGGGCTGTATTTTAGGAGCCTGAGTTCAGGCGACATCGCAGGGAAAGCCCCAGGAGGGGGCGCTATTGTAAAGGCCCCAGACAGGGGGGCAACACTATAGAGAAGGCCCCAGAGAGGGGCAACATTACAGGGAGGCCCCGAGTGGGCTCAGAGAGCCCAAGAGAGGG
>NW_005841981.1:459723-461006 GCF_000455745.1 Alligator sinensis | reverse complement strand
GGGGGGGGGGAAAGAAAAAAAAGAGGAGAGTTTGCATAAATCAGATTTAACTTGCTGTCATTGTCCTATAAATGTTTTGGCAAATGATTCTAAAAAAGTCTCTGTTAAACTGGGTTCCTCCTGAATTGTAAAATCTTTAAATAAATGAATTAATTGAAATGTCTACCACAGAGTTTTCAGTAATTTTTCCGCAGGGTTCCCAAAATACAGCAAGGTTGTCAAGTCTTCTAACATTTATTTATAATGAGATAGGAAGCCAATAGGGGGTTCTAAACACTTCAGACATCTCACTTGCCTCTCATTTCATAGAATCTACAGTACAATGACAGCAAGAAGATCTAGCGTTTAAAAGAGAAAAAGCTACTTGGGCTTTCTCTCTTCATTTTGTGTTTGGAATTATGATAGAGAATGGGATTATAGCTAGGAAAGAGAGGATGCAAAGGTGGTGGGGGAGTCGGGGAGAATGAGAGGGGCTCACATCTGCATACAAATAATCTCTAAGGGCCTTGATGCATGGCAATTTTGAGCAGCTCCTGGAGCTCTTAATACCTGAATTGTCCACCCAGTAACACCTGAAATTAGTTTTAAGCACTAGTTGGGCAGCTCAAAGGTATGCCACTCCAGGGCAGGATTATCTCTGATCTGTGTTATCCAGTTTGTTACATTAAGGTGTAGGCTATAGTGGCTATACCTTATGTTGCAGGGCACCTCGGTGCTCTGCTCCTAGAGAGGAGAAACTGCCAGGGAGAGTGCCCTGGCAGAACATAATGAGCACAGCTGTGGGTTGCCGGGGCAACTAATAAGAATCAGCTGGCCAGAAGGGGGCAGGGCCTGGCCCTCATAAAGCCCAGGGCTGAGGACAGGCTGGTGGTTCTCTGCCAGTGGCCAGGGAGGTGGGAGCTCGGAGCTCCTGGGGCTAGAATGCGAGCATTGCAAGAATCGCTCTAGCTGAGTGAAGGATGGCAGCTCTGAGAGGTTTGAGTACCATGGTTCTGCCAGGAGGCTTTATGTTTGAGTTATAGCCAGGAGGCTCGAGTTTATGTTCGGCTTTGATATTACACCGGTGGTTTGGGTGAGGCTATAGGGGTTGGAGGAGGCCTCATAGGGACCCACAGGGGGTGGGACCCTAGTGCCAGGAGGGTGCAGTATTTGCAGGGGGAACCCCAGTGGTATGGGAACCCCGGCGCCAGTGAAGGTGCAGCTTGCGGGGTGCGTAGACCCCAGCCCTGGAGCGGGGCGGCTTTGAGAAGCCCCAGCACGGGCACAGCAAGCCCCAGAGCGGG
>NW_005841981.1:455387-459234 GCF_000455745.1 Alligator sinensis | reverse complement strand
TCATAAGGCTAGGGTGCCCCAAGGCACCCATGGGTGCAGGATAAGACCCATGAGGGGTCCAGGAGTTTACGTGCCCAAGGAGATGCAAGGCAGCCTCCCAAACCTACTGAACATCAAAGACGTGGAGGGCGAGAATAGAGGGTGCCCTTGGGCCAAATTGGCACGGAGAGGGGGCCTTAAGGAGATCACGGCCCTCCTATAGGACCCCGCCGTGACACCTTAGTATAAACACTCCACCTTCCCCTACCTCTGCTGCTGGCCCGGATTGGGACCATTACACTGCCCCCTCCCCCCCCTGTCTCCAGGCCTCCCTAATACCCTAGATCCCTGCTCACTGCCCCCTTGCCCCCTCATCTTATCTGTGGCTGCCTCAGCTTATCTGTGCTGCCTTTGCTGCTTGCTGGGAGCAAGCAGGGAAGGGTTAACCTGCTTTCCTGCCACCACTGCTGCTGCCATTGGTCTCTGAGCTGAGCTCAGTCCTGAGAACAGCAGGAGCCTAGCAGTGGTGGCTCCAGGGCCTGGGTAGGCAGGTTAACCCAGGTAGCCCAGAATGGGAGGGGAGTTGGTCCAGGGCCTTGCTGGCCTGATTGTATGACTGCTCCAAACTCGAGCTGGCACTAACATTGACCGACACTTGAGGAACTCAGTAAAATGTGTAATGAAGCCTAAACTTCAGGGAATACATTGTGCTGGAGACCATGAATTCAAGTTTAACTTTCTTTGCACATTGGACAACCCAAGTCTCATATTTATGCACTAGAATGCAGATAAATATATTTACTGCTAAGATAACAGAGATTGTACAAGGTCACCTGTGGCAGGGGCTCAGAGTTGTACTAATATACTTTTCTCAAGTATCACTACTAATAGATATGTTTGGTATCTATATCTGCATATCCTTCCTAGCCCCTGGCATCCTGAATATTAATCTTAAAAATAATGCATTTAATTTAAAGAGATTTCTCTGCTTTGTTTGTGATTTTAGATTCTGCCTCCCCCTCCCTTCTAGGATTTCTCTATGAGAATTCACTTTTTTCAACATATTTTCTTTTTTTTTTCACATGATTGACAGCCTGGCCTGATGCTTTAGCAGAGCTTTTGAGTCAAGGGAAACAAAGCAGTTCAGCTAACATTAACACACAGTTACAGTTAGTAAAACTATGAAAGTGAATCTGAAAATAGGCAAGAGATGTTTATAAGATTTGCTCATGCAGATACTTAGCCAAGAAATCTATAGCTGTTCAACACATGGAATACACATTTTGGGCAAGTATAATGAGAAAGTCACTCATAAAAAGTAGTCACGGAGCCAAAGCATGCCTCCATGGGAAAAACCCATGGGGGTGCCAAGAAAATGTGAGTTTCAGCTGAAGGAGTTTCCTAAAAGTTATCCTTTAGGGGTTGGGTTTCCTTTACTCATCTTGCTAGTGAGCCATTGGCACAGCCTTCTTAACCTATTCATTTCCTAAGATCCTCAGAGAGCTGCCACTGTACCTGGGGAAATAGAATTCAGTTTAGTGCCGCCACACTCCTTTTTGGACTATGGTTTCCTGTAGAAACACAGATCCCTTAAACCATGCTCATATTCCTTTACCACACTGACTTTCTTCCTCCATGTTTAACACAGCATTTTATTCAATATGATAAAAGCATAAAGTTGTTATTTTAATGCAGGAGGATACCCTTGGGTATGTAAGTAGTAGTACTGGAGAATGGCTCTCTCTGGGATCCTTTCTCTCTTGGCATGCTCCCATGAAACTAGAGGAGACACAAGATCTCCAACAGTGAGTGGTGGGACTGAGAGAGCTGGGTGGGATAGCAGTATATTGGCACACGGTCTATGTATGGCCAAAGATACTAAATTTAACAACGCATGTGATGAGGTTCATTAGTATTATTCCCTTTGGAGTGAGTGTTGAGGGAAGGAAAAGCAGGATAGGGTTCATAATTTTGTATTATTAACCACTTCTTTCTTTACAAAATACTTAGCCATGTGAGACAAAATTATATAACATAACAGATATGGTGTGATGAGGTGTTGCTGTAATGCTTCAAAACACACACTTCCTCATAAGATGGTGTCAGGTATCTAGTCCACTAATTGTGTGGGTGGTTTGTTTGCTTTCATCCTACCTCCTGTTTTGCTAGTTAAGCAGCTTGTGTCATTCTTTCATTTTGGTTTGTTTCCACAGTGGGTCCTTACAATCTCTTTTGATAATTAGTAAGTGAGTGGAAACAGGGAATTAGTATAGTATTTGCTGTTTATGTACTGCTTTTGTAGCTTAAATGCATGTGACTGTGATTTACCTATTGTACGTGTGTGTCCCAATTAAGCCTTTAGAAATCTCTAATGCAGTTTCTCCACCTTTTTTAGACTTGAGGCACTCCTCATTTGGCTTGAGGCACCTCTCCATGTGTTTTGTGAATTGAGTAGTATCCCATTAAAGAAACTAATTTATTTATTACAGTGCCTATCTCCTTGCAGGGGGGCTGGCATAGGGGCAGAGCAGCAGCCAGGCAGAGACTAGTCTGAATCTACACTTGTCTCCTCATACCTCCTTGCACCTTGCAGCAAACTCCCTTCAAAGGAGTTTGCAAAACCACAGGGTTCCTCAGCACCTTGGTTGAAAAATACTGCTCTAATGACTTGGCTAATTATGTGCTCACTGTACTAACAAAACTAATTAGCTGTAATACAAATGAACAGTTTTACAGAGCTGCACAAAATAAGTGTCCTAAGCAGAAGGAGGAGGATGATTCAGGGGAACAGTAACAGGATACAGATAATTTCACTCTTTTGCTGATGTCCATTTAGCCCAGATTAATAGTGTGTAACTAGAAATAATTGCCATTCAATGTCTATTTGACTTCTGTGAAGAAGATGATTTTGATCTAGTTCATAATGGGCACATGTCTAGTGTCCTCATCAGTAAACCAACATCACTTTTTTCACTCAATCTCAGCAGAGGCCAGAGATATACATTGGCATATAATATGGAGCCATTATATTATCCTGATCACAAGATCAGGATGAATTAAATTGACAGTGCAAAGTAGAGAGGTTTGCACTGTTGCAGCTGATACTGTGGACGGAGGGACTTTTCATTTCTAGAATTGCTGCTTGAATCTCATTCCCAAGTAATACTTTTTTAGTAAATATTATCTAGGCAGAAATATATGCATTTATAGCCTTGGACTGTTTGGTGTTTTCCGTCAGCTGTTTATTTATATGTAAAAAGTTTGGAAGTTGAATGTGACAATTGTATTTTTTTCTACATAAAAAAAATTGTAGATGGATGCCAGAAGTCTTGAAATAATAAAAAGTACCCAGGATCACTGCCGTAGTTTGTATATGAAATCTCACTGCAATAGAAATGTCAGAAACTTGCTGAAGCAGCAAAAGATCAGTGATGTGAAATGAAGTTCAGTCAATGAAGAGCGATAAGTGTAAAGATCAATAATCAAGTGATTTGTGAAAAGCAGTTGACAGTGACTGTATGTTTGGTTGGGATGTGTATTGTTGAAGTAAGTAACATTGCTATGCTGCAGGATTAGATATTCAAATTTCCTTCTGAATGGTGAGTGTTAATTCTAAATTTCGTGATTAGGATTGCTTTAAATCAACATTCTCCCATCTATGATTATTCAATCTAAATTAGGAAGAGAGAGGAGGGTGGATTAAGCTCTGATCTGTAACAGCCTCAGGCAAGGTCAACTTGTTCAATTGTTTACTTTTAGACTACAATTTGGATGGCTTTAATTTATTCCAAATTTCTTTCATTAGAAAAATCTTTTCTTAACTCTCACACCCAGAAATAGCAAACCCCTTCCCCCCCCCCCCCCCCCA
>NW_005841981.1:454034-455356 GCF_000455745.1 Alligator sinensis | reverse complement strand
CAAAAAAGACACCCCCCCCCCCCCCCCCCCCCCGAAAGAAACCCCTTAAAAACCAATCTTGTAAAACCATCAATTATTAGAATGGAAGCAGTAATTCATCTTAGTTTTGATTTTGCTATTTTACAAATCTTGCAGAGAATTAAAAATAGGTGATTGCTTGTGCATTGAATAGGTTAATAGTAAATATATTACAGCCTTGCACATGAGAGTAACTTACTTTTACCACTCAAGTATTGGAAATAGTACTTGTTTATGATTTACTGTTTCCCCCTCCATTGAGAACATAATCCTGCAAATATTTAGTCATGTGAGAAGTCCTTTTTCATGTATGTCATCCAGTTGAAGTGTATGCGATTGCTAATCTGAGTAAGGGTGTACTGGATTAGATTAATTTAGATTAATTAATAAAGGAAACTCATTTCTACTCTTGTAAAATGGAGGTTTTTTAGATACTAAAAATGCTTTAAATGTTCTTTAAATGAAGCAAAAAAGAGGTAAAATTAGAAAGTACTTGTTTCTATAAGACCTAGGAAAAAACTGAAGAAATGATGTTGACTGGCTATGTGCAGAGCTATTGTAGGGATTTCCAAACTGAACTTGAAAATGCAGAACTGATTCCACTGCCATTTACATAAGTTTTATACTAGTGTGACTCCACTGACTTCAATGGACAGATTCCTGATTTACATCTGTGTGAGATTAGACTTCAGCTTGCAATCTTAAGAAAGCAGATGGGTTTAGACATCTGTTATTTAGTGTGATGTTTTCCATATTGTGGAGTTACAATGGTAAATTAGTAGCAAAGGTTGTACACCTCTTTCTATTATAAATCCAATTTTTACACTTTTATAGCTGCTTCCAAAAAGCTTCTTTCCGATTGAAATTTCGTACGTTTTATTACAGACCATTTTATTAAAGGATGAGATTAATCAAATGAGGTATTTCTTAGATACAAGGATTTAAGAAATGAAATGGATTAAATTTGATTTAAATCTTCTAACCTTTATTTTTAAACCGTGTCTCTAAAACAGCTTATTCTAGGAATTGCAGATGAATTTTATTCAATAGCCTTCACTGACCTTCAGGGCATAGCAATAATTTTGATGCTAATATAAGGAGTTATTTGAACAATTAAATCCTCTGACAAATCTCAGACATTTTATAAACTTCTCCCAAAGTCTAATAGAGTTTATAAACCTCTCCAGTTGAATCAGCATGGTTGAAGGAATTTAGAAACTTCTCCATAGTCCTTACAGAGCTTTAAATCCTGTCATGCATGAGTTCTCAGAGGTTTTCAACAGAGTTTCTGCCTAGCCAGGCAG
>NW_005841981.1:440713-454003 GCF_000455745.1 Alligator sinensis | reverse complement strand
AGGGAGATTGCAGGCGGCCGGCTGAACTAGAAGGGCTTGCAGCAGTTTGCAGACTCAGCAGCCATAGTGGTAGCAGTCCCCAGAAGATCAGTGCAGTGTGCAAGTTTTGTTACAGCAATAGCTCCATGTCTCTAGTCTGTGCATTCACAACACACTGCAGTGGGAGAAGCACTGAAAGTCTGCTGCTTCAGAACTTTCCAGAGGAAAGGATCATGTCGCTTGATTCAATTTGTGTCTGTGTAATTTTCTCATAATTTTTCTAAAATGCATTTTTGGATAAAATTTCCTTTTTTAAATGGTTGAAGGCAGGGTAGAAATGCATCTCTTAAACCAACTAAATCAGAGAGAGACATGGTTTCATGAGCTCAAGCTCACTTCATCTGATGCTGTGTTCTGATGAAGTGAGCTCAGGGTTCTGAAACCGTATGCATCTCTGATTTAGTTAGTCTACAAGGTGCATCTCTACCTGGCCTTCTGCCTGACTTCAGATTAACGTGGCTAATTACTCTGCTTTTGAAAATGGAGTTAGGCTGAATTAGTACTAACATTTTAAAATGTGGTGATGATATATGGGACCTAGAAAGAGAGAGGCTAGAAGGAAGCAGGATAATGAGAGGCTCCTCAGAGCAATAATGGACCAAGATAGCCCCACATTAGAAAACTGTGGAACAAATGGGGGCTCTTTTCCCTTTTTCAGTAAAAATTTAAAAGATTTCTTCCTATTTCTAACACTTTCCTTTTTCTAGAAACAATATGGCAATGTTTTTGAGCATGACTTTTGTCAGGCTCTCAGGACTTTCTATTAACTTCCTACATGTAGGCAGGCATTACTGAATATCTTGTAAAAACACTTAATATACTTGGCAATTTCATACAGACACTGATTTTTACAAGGCAAACAGAAATGAAACCCCACATATTAGACAGCAGTGTTGGCTTGAGGCCTCTATTCTGTACCAATGCCTTTCTCTTTTTTATTGATTTTCATACATTCAGATAAGAGCTGGGCAAAATGTTTTGGTCAAAGTGGTTTTCTTCCAAAATGCAGGTTTTGATAGACTAGAATATTTAGCAAATTTATTTTGAATTGTTTCAGTCACATACAGTGAGAAAATAACACTTTTTTGGTAGTTTTAAGATGTAAATGTTTAATGTTTAGACTCAAAATTACTTTTCAATTTAAAACTTGGTTAATATTTTATTAAGCAATTGAAAGTCTTAAAAAGCTCAAACCAAATATTTTATTCTACCTCAAATTATCTATTTGGCTTTTCAGGTTACTAAAAAAGTACACAAGATTTACTAAGATCTTTTGATTTTTTTTTTTTTTTTTTAAACCTAAAAGATTTTTTTTATTGTTTATTTTGTAACTAAACCAAAATATCAAAGTATATACAGCATGAGCAATCCTGCTGTTTCTGTTAAGGTAAAGCTTATAGGTCAATTGAAAGTCTTGTCACTTACAGTGAATGAGATTGGGCCTAATGATAGTTCCCTAAATTGTTGATGGATTTAATGCGTAGCTACATTGGAATTAGTGAAAGAATCCTAATAAAACTGGGTTTCTTATTCAGTAAAGATTAGGTAGAATTTGTATAAACACTGGATCTCAACATTTCAACAGAATTCTGCAAATCTTAAAATAGCTATTTTTAACTTCCTCTTCTAGTGATGCTGACATGATCTGGTGAATGTTACATTTTGGGCATTAATGTTCTTTAGATCTGGTCAAAACTTGTAGGCTTATTTTAGACAATGAAGGCACTTGATTCTTCTTAGAATTGTATTAGAACAGAATATAGTACAGTGTCCAGATTTAGCTCTGCCTGTCACATTATAAGTCTTTAGATGAATTTATTGAAACTGCTTTAGGAATATTAAGGAACCCAGGTGTCCTACATATTTTCATTGGGTTCATTTCTCATTATTATAGATGCATTCACCTGGATTTGGAATATGTGGGTGGGAGTCTTATAAGGACAATAACCCATTACTCTGGAAGTGTATTAGTAAACTCAGGTTTATTTTAAACTGTTTTCTAACTTTAGCTTTTATTCATAAATAGTGAGTGCTCAGAGTTGTAATAGCACAATGAAGGAGGGTGACTGGGGCACCAGTCACAGGTACTGACCCTGTGGGTGTACAGAAATAGTAATAGCTGCACTGCTGGCCCAACCACCATTACGTTGCTAGGAGCACAGCCACTGATGCTGCCCCATGCATGGCTGTCACCCTGTGTGCTCAAGCTCTCAGTTACACCTCTGCAGAGTTGAATATAAACATGATTTAGGAATCCAGGTTTCCCAGGTAATTCTATAGGAGATTATATTGTTTATCAACAGATATGTTAAGTATAGATATTCAAAAAGCCCAAAGTAGAACTGGTTGAATTTACCCATATTTATCTAAGCTCCACAGATTGAACTGGCAGTGAACAGAATGCATATTCACTCTTGGGTTGGGAGGAGGGCATGCAGATGCATGCACTGGCCAGGCCAGAAGGCAGGGTCACTCTCTCATACCTCCCAATGTGGCCTATTTCCCCAGCAGCCCTGTCAGCAGCAGGGGGACACCCCCACCTGTGCTTGCTCGGGAGTGGGGTGAGCAAAGCTAGGCCATGGGGTGGTACGGGGGGTCTGCTTCACCCCACCCCCCCATTGCCCTGCTCCTCCCTGCTGGTGTTAGCTGAGCTGGGAAGGGAGGGGGAGCAGAGACTCCCCCAAGTTTTGCTTGCTTGGGGACGGGGCTGGGCCCACAGGGTGCTAGCCTGTTCTCCTGCCCCTAGCACTGAGCAACTGGGTTGACAGTCCTGGCATGGCTCTCAGCTCTGGCTCCTGCCTCCTGGTTTAATTTAGCTGGGCAGTGGTGGGTAGAGAGGAGCAGAGGTGCCCCGCTGCTTCCTGGTTCAGCTGACACATGAAGGCAGGAGCCAGAACTGAGAGCCAAATGAGCCAGGCTGAGGGGTGGGGAGCTCTGTTCCCCCATCCTTGCCCCAGCCTTGCCCAGCTCCATGGAGCAGATAGCAGAAGTAGTACGAGTTGAGAGGTAATATGAGTTGGGAGGGGATCTGGGACAGATGTTCAATAGACCTGTATAACCGAAATCAGTTAAGTCTGATACTGCATTCATCTAGGTCTATCTTAAACCAGTTTCAGCCATTTTGAAATCAGTTTGGGCATTTTTACATGTGGTCCGGGAGGTGCAGGAGGTGCTTTAATTAGCAGGCTGCGCTAATTAAAAGTGCCCTAACATCACATGTATCAGTCTTCTCCATGCTGAAAAATGACAGCGGGGCGCTTTGAACTCATCAAATGAGCTTCAGTTCAAAGCACCCTGCCATCATTTTTCAGCATGGAGATACTGATGTATGTGATGCAGGAGGCTGCTGGATCATGTTAATTTCCATGCTCCAGCAGACTTGATTAATCAAGCACGATTTAATCAAGTCTGCTCCAGTGCTCTGGATTTTCAGTGTGTTGGAGCTGGCTCCCTGAACGTCTGTTCACTGAACTTCTGTTCTGTACAGGTTTAAATTTCTTTCTGATCACTTAAACTGGTTTATGTGTAATGTCTGTCTCTAGCTTTAATGTTCAGTTACATACTAATATTTCTAGTGGATGTACATTCTAGAAATACACATCATCTAGCTGTTGCAGTAATGTGCATATGAGACGTGCCATACAAACAGACAAATGTCTGCTAAAAGCCTTGCTCACTTATACAAACATGTGCTTCCCTATTGATTTTATGGTCCACTGTGATTCCAGATAAACATTTAAATTGCCTCTGTTGTGCTCTCTGCATATGTCATCAGGGAGGAAAACTAGGAAGGAGCATTCCCCAAAAGCTATCCTTGGTTCTTTCCTAATTGATGTTAAGGAAGTATTTCTACTTGGCAGATATTTATCTCCATGCCCAAATATTGTTGAAAAGGTAGAGGCAAATGATTAGCATAGATAGATAAAAAAGCTAACATCAAAGAACTGTGTCAGCCAGGAAAAAAAGATAAAGGAGACACGAATTTTCAAGACACTATAAGGAACAGAATATATTTGCAAATATATATGCGTGTTATATTCAGCAGCATAAAAAATAAAACCACACATGTAAAATCCCCATTACTACTTAGAATGTTGCAAATGTTGTTCCTATTTTCTGTGTGCACTATGCTAAAAACACATCATTTAAAAGACTTTGGAATAAATAAGATGAATGACATTAAATTTCTGGTTCATATGGCCAGTCATTCCAAACATGACAAACTTTTATTTTGAAGTCTTACATTGTTTGTAAAATTATCTCTGATCTATAAAATTCAACAATCAGTGGTCTGAGGGAAATAATGACACATGGATGATTTTTAAAATAATCACATGTATGCAAATATAATTATTCAAGTAAAGATCCCAATTCAGCAGGCTTTACTAATATTAAGGATTGTAGAATTTAATCTATAATGAGAGTTATTAAATGTCAACAGGTTCATGGAGATTCTGATAGGTCTGGAACTTTCCTCCAAAAAGTGATCTGCTGAAGGGAGAGAAGATTTTGTGGTATTTTATGATTTTTGAACTAAAAAAAGAGATTTCAAATTTTATTGTATTAAAGAATAAAGGAAGTAGAAGGTATTTGTGAATGTTGTTTGTTTTTGTTTGGTAAAGATTCAAATATCCCACCTCATTTTTTTTATTATGTGAGAGCTGACCCCACACAACCCTGCAAACCGGGGGAAATTCTCTAGGAAACTAATCTAAAATACTAATTCCAGCAATAGCTAATGTAAAAAAGCAGCACCAGTTATGAACAAAACCAGACTTCCAATCTCTATATATTGAAAATGATCAAAAACAGGGCAGAAGCCCAAATTTTAATACTCCTTGCCTTGCAACCATACATAAGCATGTATACCACTTGTGCTGCTAAGCATGTTCATTGTCATTTTATTTCATCTGATGCATATTCTGATGACTGCAATTCCTAGGCGTAAGGAGGATCATTTCCATCTCTCAAGTTACATTTTAAATCCTGAAGTTACTTTTAATTTTATAGTGCCTTTCCCTCCCTCTCATAAATGTTGATACCTCCTCAATATAAACATATATTACAATGAAGTAGCCCGTGGGGCAATGGGGATCACCCCCCAAACAGCCAGTACAACTACTCCCCCAATGCTGCCATTTTGGGTGTTGCTAAGAAATCTTTTGTGGATGAATACTTTTTATGAATATATGGGTAAACTGGCAACACATATAAAAGGAGAAAAAAAGTTGACTTGTTCTGGACAGAGCCCCTCAGTCAAGTAAATAGTGGCACTGACTAAATTTGCAGGACTTTGCTTGTAATGTAGCAGTTTAGGCATCAGCATGGAACTGCATGACGAAAAGGGAGCATTTCTCCAGTGTAGAAGGAGAAAATGCTTATGTTAAGAACATTTCCCCAAGTTTGTCATGAAAAATGATTTGCTGATGCTGCTCAGTCTGTTGTGCAAATGCTTACCCTACCTTAAGGATGTAACTTGCTATCCAGGTGTTTAGATACTAAGGAGGCTTAGTGGCTTTTAGGACTGTAGAGTAGGGCTGTATGAAACACCACCATTTCATTTTGACTTTGGTTTTCCATTTTTACGGGACAATGTTTTATTTCGAGTTTAGTTTAGTTTTGAAACCACTGTTCCGTTTCATTTTGTTGAAATGATTTTGCTGTTCCGATGCTGTTTTGATGTTTCGCCCATAAGCTATAATGAGAAGCACAAAACTGCCTATACCTTTGTCATTTTTTGGCAGATTTGGATAAAAATGCAGAGATGGTAGCCCCATCTGAGGGCATGAAGCTTGCCAAGGTGTAAGGAAATAGGTGCAGGGGTTTCTGGGAAACTGCACCTCAAAGTCTTGAAAGGAAAATTCATTTCACTTGTACATGTGAAGGCACAGGGGGGTGAAAACAGCAAGCATTGTAGCCCCTGCCAAGGCCATGAAGCCTGCCAGGTTTCATGGAGATCAGTACAGAGGTTTCTGGGAAACTGCACCTTAAGCTGCTGACAAGCAAAACTTGTGTCACGTGTGTGTGTGTGTGTGTGTGTGTGTGTGTGTGTTAAGGTGCTCCCTCCCTGGTGCTAGGTCCTCTACACCAGTGCTTCTCACACTATCTGATGTGGCAGACTGGCAATTTTTTTTCCAGTGGGTCGGGGACCGGTGCCTGGTTCAGCCGGTGGCAGCAACTGCGTGTAACGGCACTATACAAATGCGCGACCAGCTGTTTCTTTCTCTTTCCTCACCTCGCACGACGTGACGTCACCTGGATGTTGGAATGTACGAACTGTAGCACTATGACATATCAACGGTATGCTTCTGAAAATATATTTCTTTCTTTCCTGGCAACTCGCTGTGGACCAGTGACCGGTGGCTCAAGAACCGGCACTGGTCCACAGACCACCACTTTGAGAAGCACTGCTCTACACGATGTGGTAGTGTGCCCCAGTGAGGTCTCTTCCTCATCTACAGCCCCAGCTTGGTCCACCACTTTAAATAACAACAGGTAAAATAATAATTTAGTGAAGAGCAGCACAGTAGCACCAGCAGCATCTCAGGCAGCCAACCTGTCACAGAGCCTTTCCTTCCTCTCCTGCAGAAGCTTCTTCTCCAGTGTGCGTGTTAAGGTGCACCCTCACTAGGTCCTTCCACCTTTTTCCTCCTCCCTCCCCTTAATTTCTGTTTCCCTGCAGGCAAGCCCAGCTTCAGCTTCAGAACTCAAAACGTTTTGAAACATTTGAAAAGTTTTGGCTGCCCTTGTTTTGTTTTGAGGCTGTTTCAAAGCCCTTGATTTTGTTTCAATTTTTGAGCTCAAAACGAGTTGAAACAGCGTCAAAGCAAAACAGCCAGCAAAATTTCACATGGCCCTACTGTAGAGTTATCTGGATGATGTCCTGCCTCTAGATTTTTAAGACAATTAATATCAAGGTTGTGTTGTGGAGAAATGGTATAGCAAAGCTTCTTAAAATCAAAACTATCCCAAAGTCTGTACCATTTCTGTAAGCCAACATTTGTTTTGTAATGTAGTACTGATATTAGTGGTTAGGAATCAATATGTAAATAGTAATTTTTTTACAATATCAATGTTAAAATAAAGTGTACATGATTATATATGAACAAACAAGATTAAAATACTTAATAGTAGTGAGCCTATCTGGAATGATAATAGGGCAGGTCATCAAGGAATTTATTTCTAAGCACCTGGAAGAGAGCAACATGGATTCATTAAGTCAAAATGGATTAATTCATGGGGAAGATCCTAAATGAATCCATTTCTAAGCATTTGGAAGAGAAAAAGGTGATTAGGAACAGTCAACATGGATTCACCAGGGGCAAGTCATTCTTGACTTGATTGCCTTCTGTGATGAGCTGATTGGCTCTGTGGATGCAGGAAGACCAGTGGATGTGATGTACCTTATTTTTAGCAAAGCTTTTGATATGGTTTCCCACAACATTCTTGCAGGCAAGCTAAGGAAGTACAGGCTGGATGAATGGACTGTAAGGTGGATTGAAAACTGGCTTGAGCATCAGGCTCAGAGTAGTAATCAGTGTTTCAATCTCTAGTTGGCAGCCAGTATCAAGTGGAGTGCTCCAGGGGTCAGTCCTGGGGCCTGTTTTGCTCAATGTCTTTACCAAGGACCTGGAAGATGGCACAGAGTGCACCCTCAGCAAGTCTGCAGATGACACCAAGCTGGGGGAAGTAGTAGATACGCTGGAGGATAGGGCTAGGATTCAGAGACACCCAGAAAAATTGGAGGACTGGACCAAAAGGAATCACATGAGGCTCAACAAGAACAAGTGCAAAATCCTGCACTTAGGACAGAATAATCCCATGCATCAGGACTGGCTGAGCAACAGCTTTGCAGAAAAGGACCTGGGGGTTTCAGTGGACAATAAGCTGAATATGAGCCTGTAATGTGCCCTTGTTGCTAAGATTAATGGCATACTGGGCTTCATTGGTGGGAGTGTTGCCAGCAGGTCAAGAGAAGTGATGATTCTGCTCTTTTCAGCACTGGTGAGGCCGTATCTGGAATACTGTGCTCAGTTTTGTGGCCCCCCCCCCCCCCCCCCCAAATTATGTGGACAAATTGGAAAGAGTCCAGCAGAGGGCAAAAAAAATTGTGAGGGGACTGGGCCACATGACTTCTGAGGAGAGGCTGAGGGAACTGGGCTTATTTAGTCTAGGAAGGAGGAAACTGAGAGAGGATTTAATAGCACCCATCAACTACCTGAAGGGAGGTTCAAAAGAGGATGGAGCTAGAGTGTCCTCAGTGATGGCAGATGACAGAAGAAGGAGCAATGGTCTCAAGTTTCAGCAAGGAAAGTTTAGCATGAATGTCGCGTGCCCCCGGTGGCTGGAGGGTTTGGCTGTGCTGGCAGTGGCAGGAGTGTAGCGGTGGGAGCATGGCTGTGGTAAGCAGGGGTGCTCCCACAGATGCTGCTGCTGCTGTCAACAAGGACAAGTGCAAAATCCTGCACTTAGGGACAGAATAATCCCATGCATCACTACAGGCTGGGGGTTGACTGTCTGGGTAGCAGCTTTGCAGAAAAGGACCTTGGGGTTTCAGTGGACAATAAACCAAATATGAGACAACGGTGTGCTCTTGTTGTGCTGGCAGTGGCCAGCGGGAATGCCGGTGGCAGCCAGTGGCGATCGCGGACTGCCTGCAGATGCCGTGTCGGCACCAGCAGGGTGGGGGTGGTGAGTGGCAACTGCCCACAGGCACTGCTGACAGTGTTGGCTGCACATTTTTGTAGGGGGTGCACTGCTATGCTCAGGAGGTGCATGTGCACCCCCTATGCATTGCCCCTGAAGTTTAGGTTAGATATTAGGAAGAATTTTCTCACTAGAAGGGTAGTAAAACACTGGAACAGATTACCTAGAGAGGTGGTAGAAACTCTATCCTTGGAGGTTTTTAAGATCTCCTTGGGGATGTTCCTTCTTTGAGCAGGGGTGGTTGGACTAGATGACCTCCCGAGGTTTCTTCCAGCCCTAATTTTCTGTGATTCTATAATTAATGCCAGTTATGCCTGACTAACCTTACCTCCTTTAATAAGATGATATGATATTTAATTGGGGGGGGGGGGTGGAGAACAGTGGGTATAATATACCTTGATATTTACCAAGGCTTTTAACAATCTTTTGTGGCATTAGTAAGCTAAGGAAATGGTCTAGACCAGGGGTCAACAACCTTTTAACAGTGGTGGGCTTCTGCTTTCAACCTGATCATTACTGATTTCCTTCACTTGGTGGGCCATTTCCCCCTCCTTCTAGTACCACAGTTTTCAATCTGTGGCCTGCAGATACCTGGGGGTCTGCAGACTGTCTCTAAGGTGTCCATGAAAGATGACTATGCTCAGTCAAAAATATGTGAATTCCCACACTTACAATTCAGAGGGGTCTACCCCTTCATTTGTGATTGGGGGGGGCGGGCGGGGGGGCTGCAAATTCCCATCACCAGGAACAAAAAGGAATGGTAAATTCAGTGTTGCGAAAGGTAGTATATGTAGGAAAGGGGCTGTGTTAACCTCTAAACACTGGCTATTTTGACATCTCCCTCCATAGCATCAGTGTCTCCTATTTGGGGAGAGGGAAGGGAATGGAAATTATGAGGGAATTGGGGCTATTTGGACATGACTCCCACAAGTCCCCACATGTCTGTGGGCTGCAGGGCACTCCAATGTGAACTGGTTCCAGTTTTGAGAACTGGTCCAAAAGTAATCGAATGGAATTCATTAAGGACAAACCCAGTCCTGTCCTTATGATGGAACAATAAAATGCACAAATATAAATTAGGAAATGACTGACTAAGATGCTGTACTGCAAAAAAAATATGACTTGGGAGTTGTAGTGGACTGTATAAATTACTATTAATATTGCAAGTCAAGGAAAGTGATTCATACTCTTTATGTGGCACTAATGAAGCCTGACCTGGAGTACTGTGTCCAGTCTTGGGCCTTGTATTTCAAGGAACATGAGGACAAATTAGAAAAAGTCCAGAGAGAGACAAAAATTATGGTAGGTCTGGGAAATATGACTTAAGGAAAGGCTGAAAGAACTAGGATCATTTAGTCTAGAGAAGAGAAGACAGAAGTTTTCAAATATCTAAAGGGTGGTAGTAGCCCAGGGGTGCTCAATCTCTGGCTCGGAGGCCAAATGTGAAGCCATGGCCTCATGGCCATGGCCTCTGGGGCTCCCCATGGGTTAAGACATTAGGTGCCAGGGGACCAGTGACTCTAAATATGGCCACCCTACCCCTTTGCAAATTCCCAAACCCCAAGCTCTGCAAAGCTGGTTGGAGCTGGGCGCAGCTGTATCCCACTGCAGGCCTGGGCCACACTGCCTGACCCCTGTCCCATGGGACTGAGTTGGCACTGGGCTGTGCCACTTGCACCCCCCACCTCAGGATTGGGCTATACCTCCTTCCCCATTCAGGGCCGGGCAACATCCCATCACTCTGCATGTGGATCAGGGCCCGGCCATGCCCCCTCCCACCCATGGGGTTGGGTTGGAGCTGAGCCATGCCCCCTTCTCTTTCCATGTCCATTCACCCTATGGGGTCAAGTTGGGGTCACTCCTCCCTCCAGGCAGGTCTTGGGCATGCCTTATTTCCCCCCTGTGAGGCCATACTGTGCTCCCTTCTTCCCCCCACCCACAGGGCCAAGTTGGGGTTGGACTGTCTCCCTCTGCGTAGCCAGGTGGTGTCTGCTGCCTCCACCCTGGGTGCAGGATCAGGACCACCGGCTTGGATCCAACCCGAGGACTGACCAGGCACTGCTTATCTGGTCCTCTGGGGTAAAGGTTGAACACCTGATGGTAGGCTATTTACTGTAACCACAGGGGATAGCTGCAAGGAAAATTGAGGTTGTATATTAAAAAAACTTTCTCATTATGCAGGTGTTTAAGCATTGAAATGGGCTACCCAGAGAGGCTTGATAGCTCCACCCCTAGAAATTTTCAACAGCAGGTTAAACAGACATTTGGTTGGTATGTTGTAGCCAGGGGTGATCCTGATGGTCCCTTCCAACTCAATTTTTCTATGATTCTCTGAACTATCCACAGGTTTCCAATCTATTCTCTCAATGGCTTTCTTAATTTCCATTACAAATTTTCTTTGTAAATACATTTTGTTCTATGGTGCATCTGCTTACTGTTATTCATTCCTATTCAAAGGATAAAAATGAACCATTCTCAAAATCATCAGTTTAAAAAGTCTGTGTTTTAGCTCCATCAAAAAGTCTGAAGTTTCTGCTAACCTGGCAGTTATCACCCCTTCTTGTAGCAAAGTTACTGAGACTCTGGGCATGAGTGGTAACAGGGAAAAGTAGATTTCCATCTAAAGGACCAGGCAGGGGAGCTGCCTCCAGCTAAAGTTTGCAATATGGCAGAACAATCTGCAGTCACGTTTCCCTTGATCTTTACTTCCAGACAACTCAGATCGTGTGACCAGTAATGTTAAAGTCAGCAGCAGCTCTCAAAAATACCTTAGAAAGAGGCTTCCCAGGCATGGAAGTCCAAACTGTAAAACAACACATTCAGGACTTCATTGGCATTTGCAAGAGTGGCTTATTCCTTATTGGAATTTTTGTATCTGTCCCCAATTTTGTTCTTGGAATTCCTCTTTCCATAGAGCCATTGCCTCCTCATAGATTAATCCAATGTTTAAGGCAACATAGCATGGGTGGGAATTTATGCCCCACGTGCAGCTTTCGTTTTATTAGTAGGAACAGCATTTTGTCAGGGGCTTCTCCTGTGTATGGATTACAGGATTACACCTGGGCCCAACGTTTTTACTCAGTTTTTTTTGTTTACAGTGGCCACATTTAAATGAGATGCTACTGTGCAGTAGCATTGGGGGGCACTAACTGTGATACAACACTACTGCTCAGTAGTAACGAGCTAGCGTGTAGTTGCATCAGAAAAAAATCTGCGGGAACACTACTGCACAATAACTCTTACTCTTACTCTTGGTTACTGTGCAGTTATTTAGTACTTGGTTATGTAAGTACTAAATGGCTGTGCAGTACCAAATGCACAGTCCACTGCTCATGTAGATGCAGGCAGTAAGGCTTAACTCTGAATAAGGACTGAATAAAACACAAGCTACAGATTTCATGTTTTGGCTCTTTGATTAGAAATATTAGTCACTACAGTAGTGGTGCACAGTAATGCTTCTCAAATTTTAAAAGTTGAGCTTGCAAATTAAGTACTTGGCCTTAAATAGTTCCAAACCACCCAAAGTGGTCCATTATGTTAGCACAAGCTTGAGAAATAGATATGTATTACCATCTAATTGTGTAACATATGGTGTTGATTAGTGCTTAGCTCTTTTTATAGAACTCAATTAAAGAAATGACTGCAGTATATTTTAAGACTATGAGATGTCTGTTAAGGTTGCTTCCGGCATGAAGGAACTACTGAACCAAAAAATGATGAACTTTTTTCTTTTAGTTTAGCTATAAGATCCTTTCAGAATTAGTGGTGTACATGGTTGATACTGTGTAATAAAATGGAGTCTGTTCATATGCTGCAGTGCTGAAATGCGGTCTCAAAGATTTAAGTGCTTTCCAGGCAAAACAATAAAGGAAAAGCCTTAGCTTTTATTTTCTGAAGTATTGCTCAAAATGTATCAATATACAGTGAATCTGTTCCAGCTTTTGTAGAGAGGCTGGGGTTTCAAGATGCCAGGGGTGTCAAACTCTTCTGGGGCCCCAGGCCAGATCAGAACCTCATGGCTTTTCCCAGGTCAGATCCAGCCCTGGACACAAGGTGGACTGTCATGGTTACTACAGCAGTGGCGGTGGTGAGAGGTTTAGGGTGGGGTCCAGCAGGAGTCTGGAGGCAACGGTGGGTCTGCAGGTTCAGTGAAGGGGAAGTGGAGGTGAGCCAAGCTTGCCACTGACAGCCATGGCCAGTGGGTCCTGCATTCTGTGGCTGGCTATTCTGTCCAACTTGTGGTAGCTCGCCCCTGCTTTATACTATAAAAATCTAGGAAATCAACACTATTCATGCCTGCCTGCCTGCAAAAATAAAGCAAAAATGCCCTGGAAATATATATTTTTTTTCTAATCCTTTTGTATTTGTTTATCCAAGAATGGCTTCTTCCTAAGAAGCCTGAGATTATCATTGCAGGATTTTATTATTCATGTGAATGACTGATGTTGTAGATCAACTACAGGGTAGCTGAAATGCACAAACCAGGAAGAGGAGAAAGGGTAGTGTTATTAAAAGATAATGAATAGGAATATTAGATATTTGGTT
>NW_005841981.1:420747-440703 GCF_000455745.1 Alligator sinensis | reverse complement strand
TCTTTCTCTTGCTCTTTCTTTCTCTCTTTCTTTTGCAATCCGGTTCTCCTCCCCTATCTACCTTTTTGTAACCTTCTATTTTACAACAGAGAACATAAGGTCTTTAGAAATGCTAACAAATTAGATATAACAGTTGTGTGAAATATGGATTTCTGTGTCCAATGTCATGATTGGCTACTGTGGGCATGTCTTTTTATAGCATCTGGTGAAGTGAGCTCTCATTAACAAAAGCTTCTGTATTTCTGATTTGGTCAGTCTCTAAGGTGCATCTCTACTCTGCCATCTGCCACTCTTGCTAATATGTCATATTGTATATTTGTAACTGCCGTAATGAAGTAGTCTGAGCCTAAATCACTTGAAGCATAAAACTGTTGGTGAAAAGTCATTTTAAACTTCTCCTAGATATTAACTGTTGGGAGAAGTGGGTGGAAACTTTCCACAGGAGAATTAAAATTCTGCAAATTTGTTTTTGAGTCACTTGAATTGCCCACTGTCACAGACTGAGGAAAAGGGATTGTGTGCGCCAAACACAATGGACCACACAGCATTAATGTGGTGGATAAAGAGTGCAGCTCAGACATCAAGTTTGTGTGTGGTAGAATAGTTTGGTTCCCTCCAGAAAGGGAGCAAGGCAGCCAGACCTCTCCTGACTGGGGAGCACTTTATTGTTACTAAAAGGGTTGAAAGCAAAGTTCACTGTGTAATCATTACAACACATTCATCAGTTGCCAAAGAGAGATCATCAACCAATAACACCTGCCTGTAATATCGAGTGCTTAGCATCAGATTGACTGAGTTTGAAAAGACTTGAAGATTACAGCTATTACTGCTGGAGTTTTGTTGCATTTTTCTGATAACCTTCACCCAAAACAGGAAGTTTGAGACAAGGTGATAATTGGATATGGATAGATAATCTATGTTAAGAGATGCTTTTGGAGCTAAGTTCTAACAACTGCTTCTTTAAAAGAAGCTGGTGCTTTTAGCTCCATTTTGACAATCTTCTCCAGTGCAGAACCCACTATCTTCAAAATGCTTTCCTCAGCCAGGGGGATGCAAGATTAATTCATGGATCACAGTCTATAATTCCTTGAGTCCTTCTAGAATTTCAGCGAGTGCAACTAACTGACATTCAAGTAAAGAAAGCTTTGCAAGATAGACTGTGCTACTAAGAACCAATGCTGTAACCATTCACTTCAGAGCTCACTTCAGAGTCGAGCCGTTTTATCTGCACACAAATATGAAACTTTCTCATAATGAAAAATAATAGTTTCTTTCACCACATGTAAACTGTTTGTTTTCACAGTTATTAACTACTCAGAGAAGTTTGGCCATTCAGAATTCTGAAAATGCTATGATTCCATCTAGGAAGAGCACAGACCAACTTCAGATGCTTCCTCAGCCTGACGAAGGGTGTTTGTACCCAAAAACATGAAAAAAAGAATTTTTCCAACTATTTTAGTTCATCTAATAAAAGATATTGGATTTACCAAAATAACTTTCTCTGTCTACGATGGAAATAAATACATTTTCTTTTGCTTTCTATACACCTGTGTTATAAGGCCTCCAACTCTTTTGATGCTGTAGTTAGTGGCCTTCTGCTACTGGTGTTCTAGCTGTGTGTCCTTTGCTTTCCCTCTTGCAAGCACGCTGTTTGTCATAGCAACCTGAGAAAACAAAGCCAAGAGGGGAGAGCCTTTGGAGATGCTGCATGAAGGATCTTTCTTCATTGTTGACTACCACCAAATCTCATTGCATGGTGATTTATTAATAATGCATTATTTCTCTTCTTAAATAAATTTTGTTGCTTATACAGGTTTCCATTGCTTTATGTTGTACAAGTCTTCCTGGAAAACGGCACATAACTTGAATTCGCATAAAGGGAACCTACTTTACAATGTAAGAAATCAGGATATGTTCTAAGACCTCGACTGTACTGACCCCCAGACTCATTTCTTCCACTTTTACAAGACAATTTTGGTATTTACCAACAGCAGACAGCATGCACAAGCACAAGGCACTATCATAATATGGGGATGGCAACTACAGAAACACGTGTTGCAGATAACAAGCGAGGAGCACAGATCATAGTTGCATAGTTGGTGGGGTTGGAAGGGACCTAAGCAGGTTATTAAGTCTGCCCCCCTGCCATGGGCAGGAAAGGATGCTGGGGTCAAATGCCCCCAGCAAGGTGATTTTCTAGTCTCCTTTTGAAGACCCCCAGGGTAGGGGTGAGCACCACTTCCCTTGGAAGTTGGTTCCAGCTCCTAGCCACCCTGACTGTGAAGTAGTGCCTCCTAATGTCTAGCCTGAATCTACTCTCAGTCAACTTATGGCCGTTATTCCTTGTTACTCCTGGTAGTACTCAGGGGAACAGGGACTTTCCCATTGCCTGGTGGTCCCCCGTGGCAAGTTTATAGACGGCCACCAGATCACCTTTCAGCCTTCTTTTGTGGAGGCTGAGCAGGTTCAGGTCCCGTAGTCTCTCCTCATAGAGCCTACTCTGCTGCCCCCTGATCATGTGAGTGGCCTCCTCTGGACTGTCTCTCTGCTGTCCACATCCCTCCTGAAGTGCGGTGCCCAGAACTGGATGCAGTACTCCAACTGCGGCCTGACCAGTGTTACATAGAGGGGGAGGATCACTTCCCTGGACCTGCTCGTGACGCATCTATGGATGTATGACAAGGTGCAGTTAGCCTTCCTGACTGTGTCCCTACATTGGTGGCTCATGTTCACCTTGGAATCAATAGCGACTTCAAGATCCTTTTCTGCCTCTGTGCTGACAAGAAGGGAGTTCCCCAGCCTGTAGGTATGCTGCTGGTTCTTCCTACCCAGGTGCAATACCTTGCACTTGTCTGTATTGAAACCAATCCTATTGTCATCCGTCCACTTCTGTAACTTGTCCAGATCTAGTTGTAGCCTGTCTCTCTCTTCTAGTATGCTCACTTCTCCCCACAATGTAGTGTCATCTGTGAACTTGAACAAGGTGCTTTTCACCCTCTCGTCCAAGTCACCGATGAAGATGTTGAACAATGTGAGCCCAAGGACTGAGCCCTGGGGGACCCCACTGCCCACATCCCTCCAGGTCGAAAATGACCCGTCCACCACCACCACTCTCTGGGTGCGGCCCTCCAGCCAATTGGCAACCCATCTGACTGTGTAGGCATCAACACCACAATCTCCTAATTTTTTAATGAGAATGGGGTGAGAGACAGTGTCGAAGGCCTTCCTAAAGTCCAGAAAGACTATGTCCACTGCAACACCTGCATCCAAGTATTTTGTGACCTGGTCATAGAAGGCCATCAGGTTGGTCTGACAGGACCTGCCTTGAATAAACTCGTGTTGGTTGTCCCTAAGCATACACTCCCCTGCTGGTCCCTTACAGATGTGCTCCTGGATAATTTTCTCAAAGAGCTTCCTCAAGACAGAGGTAAGACTAACAGGCCTATGGTTTCCTGGGTCCTCTTTCCTCCCTTTTTTGAAAGATCCACACAGGAGACTATGTTTTGGTGTGCATTACTCCCACAATGTACCACATAAAGCAGCTGACTGCAGTCTTCCAGCATACCAATCACATAAAAGTGAATTTACCTCACATATAACAAATTTTTGGTATAAAAAGGGTCATTGCATAAGAGTGAATTTGCACCTACAGAACCCGCATAAAGTGAGGGAAACCTGTATTAGCCTCCTTACCAGACTGAATGCATGTGGCTACACTATATAGTACTTACCTTGGTTTCTCTATACTCACAAGACACTTTTATGAAAAAATAATTGGATAGAATTGTAGAACAAAGTTGCCTCTCCTTATCCCTAAATGGAAAATGCATTTTGGCCATGAAATAGGTGAAGTAATTGTTTCATGGAAAGGGCATCATTTCTAACCTCCATAATTTCTAACCAATCATGTCCTAGTAACGGAATCCCCAGAAAGTAGGCAGCTATATTAGTTGAGCCAGCGAACACAGCAAATTATAGCCATGTTGGTTTTCCACATAGGGCAGTTTTGTACTCTGTATAAAGCTGTACTGTAATTCAAAGTTCATTTTACTGGTAAGCATCATTGAGCCAGAATTGAGTTCAGAGCTCCAGGGAAAATAGGTCTGAGCATTTATCCATAATGCCATTTTAAGTCGGCTTGAATTTTTGAATTCTCAGTTAGTTTGCTAATTCTATGCTAGTGCACTGCTGTTCTTCCTAAGATTCTCAACAGCTGAGAAGTTAACTTTT
The DNA here is from genome assembly GCF_000455745.1 of Alligator sinensis. Taxonomy (NCBI): domain Eukaryota; kingdom Metazoa; phylum Chordata; order Crocodylia; family Alligatoridae; genus Alligator; species Alligator sinensis. The sequence continues at coordinate 436,473 of NW_005841981.1, read as the reverse complement.
TCCCTATAGTAACTGACTGAAAATAAATCTATGTATATGACCCTGTATTGACTGGAAAAAGGAGCATTATCTTTCAATAATTTTTGAAAGATAAGCATCAGTTAAGTGATTAGTAGCAACTAAAAGAGCCTTACCTTTTTTCCCAAATAGGACTCTGTGCCCACTTTTAAACATTTTACTAAGTAATATTAAAGAAACATTCTTTCTGCAACCAACAACTTAAATATTGGTTGTACGGGCAGACAGACAAACAAAAATAGCACTCCAATATAAGCTTTTGTTTGATGCTCAATGTATACATGTAACTGTGGGCATGCACTTTGAGGCCACTTTTGAAATGTGGTCTTCTGAGATGTTCTTATGCTCTTATTTTCTCTTATTAGTCTTCATCCTGCTCTTCCAAGAGTCAGCTTACTGTGGTTGAACTGCTGGTAGGTCAGTTTCATGAGTTCATGCTTATTTGTTGTTTATTGTTCCTTTAAAATAGGGGAGAGTCTAATAAATTATTTTGAAGTGTTTAGCAACAAATTGCTTAAAACTGTCTCCCCTGCAGCCAGAGTCCTGAGGGTATCTAGGGTGAGGGGAAAGGTATCCACAGCAGTCTTCACCCTACATTCCTAGTAGTGCCATTACATATTCAGAATTCACACTGTATGTGTGAAAAAAACTGGTGACGGGGCATGATCTGGCAGTCTGCCTAACATTGTATCATTTTCTTCCTTCTTCTGTCGGCTTCCTGTACTGTGCCATTCTTGCTCCAGATTTACAATATAGCTAGTGATAGTTTAGAGTATATTGCAACTATAATGCCATCACAAATTTCTAATGAAAGCACAGATGAAATGATCAGGGAACTTGAGTCATTTATTTCTAAAATGTAATTTCCTTGCAGTATATTACTGTGTATTATTTTACTGTGCGTTTTATTATTTCTTTCTCAAAAATGAGATTGCCGTATTTCTATTGCTTTATAGTTGCTTCTCCAAAAATAAAATTAATACAAAATCATGTCAGTTGATCCTAACATTTGTGTGATCTTGTACCATGCCATTAGGTTGCCTGTCTATCTGTGCGGATATTATGGAACAGAACCATGTATGCATGTGTATGCACATGGGGCTGATTATGTATAGTTTACTGCATTATATTTACTTAAAGTTGATTGTATACACTTGGAAAGGGGAATATTACAATAACCCTGTGCCCATATGACTAGCACTATAAGAATAAAGAATACTGTACTGGTAATTTTAAATTCATACTGCACTCTAGTGGGGAATGTTTTCAGTGCAAAAGACGTTATATAACGTATATAGCATATACAAATGGGGGTGGAAAGTTATTTTCATCTCATTTAAATTCTAAGAAAATGGGTAAAATTAGGAGATCATATTTTCATTTTAATATGCTGTTTGTTATTTGATTAGATGCTGAATTTCTTCACTTAATAATATAATAGAAGGATAGCTCTTTGATGATGGACCAGTATCTCCAAGTAGTTTCCAGAGAATCTGTGTTATCGGGGATTTCTGTGTCTTCTATTGTCCAATCAGAAGTACTTCTAGGAGAAAACAAAAACAACAAATGAACACAAACCCACAGGTTTTCCTTCTATGTTACATTGTCATGCAGATGGATATGATCTAGCTCATTAAAAATACACAGTTGACATAAAACATTTATTTAATAATAATTACTCCTTTTGTATTTTTCCCATTTAAATTTGGTGTTGCCCTAGATCCAATTTTTAAATCTGTTTTTCAATTTCCCTCTTCCTTTACATTTTTAAATGCTATAAAACACATAGTTGACTGTATCTGTAATCAAAACAGTATGATAGAATTAACTTCACTGATCCTGAGAGTTGTTGACTTCATTAGGAATAGAAAGAACCTCTCAGGGTAGGGCCTTTGGTTTTTTTTCCATAATTATAACAACATTTTTATTAAATAATATTGAACTTATTTAATATTGGGTTATTTTAAACAAGAGATGGAGCAAACTGGAACTCTTGGATTGAAACTCTTTTGAATTTAGGGATGTTTAGATTGGCATCTTCTGATCTGAACTTGCCTCTTATGATTTGATTCCAGTTCAGTGAATGTGCTTTGGTGCTGTTGACAGCTGGTTGACAGCGGATCACATGGAATTTCTACTATTTGGCACTCTCTCAAGAACAGCTTGCAATATTTTGGTAAGGTCAGATCCAAATCTGAAGGCTAGTCCTGATTCACTTTTGGACTCAAACCTTGGCAGAAACCAAATCTGGATCTGGAACTTAAGATGGTCTTGGCTAACCCTCTTTCCCTTTCCTAAGGCATGGTTAATTTGATTGTATTATAGAGGCAATAAAGGTGACATCATTATTACAGTTGTACTGAGTTATTCTCTTAAAACAGAAATTAAATGACTTGGCTAAATATTGCTTTATCCATTGAGTTTGAAGAACAAATACTTTAAAAGTATTCTGCTTACCCTGTACACTGTTGCATTTATATACTGTCATGCATAGTTTGAATAATAAAAATAAGCATGTTGTATTTACATGCAACAGTTTGTTTGTATGATTCTTAACCTCTACCTCCCCTTGCCTTCTAAGTTTAGAAGTTTAGGCTCTGGGAGCCTGACTTTCCTCACATTTCTTCATTTCTCCTCCATTAAGTACTCTGAAGATAGATACTTTTGTTAAAACTGTGGTGTGACAGGAGAATCGGTTTTTAGATACCAAGTTTAATTTTCATTCAGTTATAATTTTTGAAGATTCAAATAAGAAAGAAAAAAATGTATTTATTGTTTCCCTATAGGCAGCCAAGGTTCTTTGGGTAAATCTGAAGGGGGGGGGCTCCTTTTCCATTGCCCCTTTTCTACCACCACCAGAGTTCCTGGTACAGTGAAACATGGGTCTGCACAGCTGTTTTGGAGCTGCTGGCTGCTGGTGTCAAGAGGCTCGGGCAGGGGAGAAAGGGAGCCTCCCTGCCACCCCCTTTACAGCTTGGTAGCAGCCAGCATCTGCACCAGAACTGCTCAGCCCCGCATTTGTGCACCAGGAACCAGGGTGGGGGGGAAGGGAGACCCTCTGCCATGTGGACTTGGGCTGACTCCCCCATCCCACAGACAGCAAGCTGGGGGGCGGGGGGGGGCGCTCATTGCAGGGGAGGCTCCCTTCCCCTCATCCCCCTCTCCTACATTGGTCTGGCCTGGCCCAGCCCTCCCACTCCCCAACCCCAGGCCAGTAAACTGTGAGGGGGGGCCCTTTCCAGGCTGCATGTAGGGCTGGGATCAGAGGCTGTCATTCACTCAGGTCAGCGACAGCTTAGGAGGAGGGGCCAGCCCAGCACAGGCAGAACAAAGAGTTCTGCCCGAGACTGGAGTGGAGCCGTGCACAACTCTGCCTGGGATGGCAGCGATTGTGCTTTAAGTTAACCCATGATGAGATCTGGCACAGATATTCAATAAAGCGCTCTAACAGAAAGCACCTTAGGTTATTACACATCCATCCAGGCTTAACTTAGAGTGGGATCCACCATTTTTAAAGTGTGTTGTGAATGCCTGTTCTGTTATGGCTATAAAGTGCTTTCTGTGCACTTAAAGCACATTAAGTGTAACGAGGTAACCCAAGGGTGAGTGGATTTTTCCCCACCTTCATTGCTAGGCAAGCTTAGTGAAGGGAGCTGTAGTTCACACTTTACTTCAGACTTAGTTGAGACAAGCCATACCTGCTACCTTTGATCTGGCTCAAAGAAACTTTGAGAAACTGCAATTCACCAAGAAATATACCTTTTTTTTAACAATAAAGGATACCCCAGTGGATTACTAGCATTGCATCTGCTAAAACAAGACTTGGCATTTATTTAATCCTCCTTGACAAAGCTCTAACTATGTTACAAAGTCAGGTAAAGATCTTTAGCCTGCTTTCTGCACAGAAGGAAATTGATGTATAGGGGAGTTTCCTACTATAGTTTTCCTAAATCACATGATAAATCAACAGTGGCACTGAAAACAAAGCTTAGTTTTCTGTCTTCTAGTCCTGTGACCCAGCTGCTAGACCACAATGTTTCTTCCATTAAAAGCTACAACTCACCTTAGCATATAGAATTTAACATAGGATTCTCTATCACTAACCAGCTTGGTACACAACATTGAAGAGGTATTATCTGACTATAATTATCATAATACTTTCCATATTTTATTTGCTTTCTGTTCAAATAATGAACAAATGAAGCAAAATAATCAGGAAGTCAAAATAAAATTTAAAAATATATTGTACTTAACTCTAGTGATAGATTTACAAGTCTTATTGAAATACGCAAGCATTTTCATTTATTTAAATATGTGATTTAACTATAAAAATATGCAATGGGAAGCAAAATAGGAAGGCAAAATGTCAAATGAAAACAGAATTGCAGAGTTACAATTGGAACATACAATTGAAAGCCTTGGCTTCTTTCTATTCTCCAGATGTTTAAATGTTTTGCGTAAAACTGTTTTTTACTCATCAATTTTTGTCTTTTTTCTCTTTTTTAGAAAATATGAAGAAGCCCTGGGGCCCTGATTTACCACATGACAATCACCCTTATAACCCAGACTTAACATGTGCACCAGACAGAGAAAGTGAGACAGAATTAACACCTGACGAAAGTGAAGAAAAGAAAGAGAGGGAGAAAAAACACACCAATTTCACTTTGTGTAATGTTTGCAACATTCAGCTGAATTCTGCTGCCCAAGCACAAATCCACTATAATGGCAAGTCACATCAGAAGAGATTAAAGCAGCTCAGCAATGGAAATCTTAAAAATGATAATGGTAAGCTTTAAAAACATCTTTCCTTTGGCTCATGTGTGGTGTGCGCATTTCTTTTCTTTGTACATGCAGATGTATTTTCCAGTCTTTTAAAAATGTTGGTTCTTTACCATTTTAAGGTCATTTTGGAAAATGTCATGCGAAACTGTTTGACATATCAGCCTTCTTCAGCACATTTAAAAAAATATCCCTTGTTTAATTATTCACATATTTGATTCTCTCTGCCAATAAGGAAGAATTTCTTTACTGTCCGAGCCCCCAAGGTCTGGAACAGCCTGCCAACGGAGGTGGTTCAAGCGCCTTCATTGAACACCTTCAAGATGAAACTGGATGCTTATCTTGCTGGGATCCTATGACCCCAGCTGACTTCCTGCCCTTTGGGCGGGGGGCTGGACTCGATGATCTTCCGAGGTCCCTTCCAACCCTGATGTCTATGAAATCTATGAAATACAAAATGGATTACATGCCACAAGATTGATGTCCTATGCATGTAACACTATGGCATTAATATGTTCCTTGGCAAATTAAAATTCATTTCTTTTTTGTTAAATACTGGATTAAAATAAACACTAGGAGCTGGGATCTTGGTTTTATGTGTTTAGAAATTGCAAATTCTCTGATAAAAAAGCCTAAAGTCTCTGATTAAAAAATCCCAAATCCATCTTTTTTCTGCAATTAAAATGAAATGCCACTATGTATAGAGGTATCAATTTAACACGATATTTTATTGATATATTTACAATTTTAAAACAATTTGGAAGCCTACCAGTGCCTCAATCATTATAATAAAATTAATTCTAAATACCTATATATTTTGGTATTTGATTTTTTTTTTTTTATCGTGGAAAATCAGAGCTCCCCCTGCCTCCTTTGCTCACCAGGATGGAGGCTCAGCTGTCTCCCCCACTGCTTTGTGGTGCTGAGCAGCACTAATATGGTAGTGCCCTGCCCAAGCAATTGCTCCTCACTCCCAACCCAAGGCCCCTTGGCCCTGCCAGTGCCCTGCACTCTCAACCCACAGTTTCCTGCTCCCCTGGTGCCCCTCACTCCCAAGCCACAGCCCTTCCAGCTCTGTTGATGCCCCTCACTCCTGACTCACAGCCCCCTGCTCCCTCCAGCCCTGCCAGTGGGGTCCCTCAGCTGTGCCTGTCCCACCTGGGCTGGAGCAGCTCCAGCTTGTGGAGGTGGCAACAGCGCAAGTCCAGCACGGGCTGGAGGGAGGAGACTGGGAGGCCTGTGGAACCCCATGCCCTGGGTTGCAGCTCCCAGCCACCCCGCCCCTGCGAGCACAGGCACTGGCCCTGGGGCTGCTGGCCCAACCATGCAGCTTCCTGCCACTCCTGAAGGGCACCCCTTTCCTCTGCTGGAAGGGCAGGCACCTCCCCCCCCCCACCATGCTGCAGCCCTAGCGCCTGGACACCTTTCCCCAGCACCAGCAGGCACCACTGCCCCCTTGAACACCCATTCCCTCCACACACACCCCTGCCAGACAGACTCACATATTGTCCCCTGGACAGTCCCCAAGCCCTGGCCCTCTAACCCTGGGTGCATGTCAGTCATATTTGTGAGCACATGCAGATGCACGGTGCACCCCCTGCCTCTAATCTTCCTCTCCCCACTCCCTCCAGCCCCAAGCAGCTCCTTTAAAGAGGAGAATCTGTGTTTTTCTTCCTTTAAAGAGAAAATCCACTTTTTTTTCCTTCAGGTGAGAAAATCCACGTTTTTCCACAGCAAACAGAAAACCTGGATCCCTGGTCATTAGAAAGCACTCAGGTGCCTTAAGTGCAATTTGGACTTAAATCTTTAAGTGGTATCTTAAACTCTGCTAGAAGCATAAGTTTCTCCTTCTGGATAGGCCCAGAAGCTTAACCATTTTGGCTAAGCTGAGCATCTTCCTCAGCTGAGGTGTAAGGTAGTGCAAAATTTGGCCATATGCTGGTGTTTGTTTATATTGTAGTAGCCCATGGGACTGTGTTGTTTGACTGGATCTTCTGTTTATATAGCTAGGAGGAACTTGTAATTTAATGTTTATTTTTCAAGCACCCTACCACCTTGAGTCCCTATGAGGTAAAGCTCCAGTGGTCTACATTGATAACAGTGGGACTCTATGTGGGTGCACCTCTCTCTTATATATGGTATGTGTTGCAAAATTGAAGCCCTGATGTCATGTGTATGCAGTAATGATGGGGAAAACGATCTCTTCAAAAGAAATTAATATCTTAATATATTCTGTACTGAGTTAATTCAGGAAATAGTTCACCCTATGAAGAGGAATAGCAAAAGCTCATTTGCACAAAATGCTTCATTAAAATAGGATTTATGTGTTATAAATAGTCCATAAGCCTTGGGCTGGCTTTCTGCATTTGAGAATCTATTGGAAACAATGTGGTCATGTTGCTGAACAGTTCCTTCCATATATGTGAGTATGTTAATCATTTCCTGAAAACAAACAAACAAACCAAAATTGGATTTCAGAACTGTAGAACTGGTAAAGAAAAATCTCTTAGGACAGGGCTGTTCAGTTTTGGAGTGGGCAAGGGCCACATGCCACGCAGACTGCACCTACACAGGCCATGGACCCACCGGACCACACATCCTCTGGGATCAATTGGTCTCCTGGCCCCACTGTCCTGCTCTGGCCCACCCCTCACAGGGCTGGAACCTGGAAGTGAAATGTGGAGGAAGGAGGAAGAACCTGGAGACCCCAATAGCAGCAGTCTGAGAAGCAGTATGGAGAGTTGCACCTGGGTAGGAGATTGGACTGCATGTGGCTTGAAGGCTGCTAGTTAGGTAGTCCCATCTTTGGTGATTAAACATCAACAGTACTGATAACCAAAGGAATTAAGGTTACAAAGAAGTCATTAAGTAATTACTATCTTCAAAGAAGGTAACACTGGATTCATTTAGTGTAACATGCACAATATTTTGTATGATATTAATTTTTTTTTATTTTCTCACAATATTGTTTTTCACACTTCATACCATGGCAACAAAAGAATTTGCAATGAACCATCACTGGAATCAGCAATGTATATTGCACAAGCACTTAGTGTGTTAGTATTCTACAGTTGTTTGAAATAGGGTATTCTTTCTTATTTGTTTCTACTCTGAAGTAATTGTACTTTTTAGTTTGATAACAATAATGCAATTTTTTACTCCTACCTGCAAAATATTTGGAGGATGACCAGTGAAAATGCAAGTCTAAGTGAGTTCTCACCATGACCAGGCACCATGGTAAGCTCTGAAAAAAAGGAGTCTTAACTCAATGGCTGATGTGTGGATAACATTTTGCATTCTTTATTTTGACTATTCACTTCCACATCCTGTTGGTCTCACCTGAATTTGTACCATGAATAAAGGTCTGTTGGCAGAATCATAACATTGTTTTAGATTTCATATGTATTTTTTCCATTTCTATTCTGTTCTGCCATTCAAAGCATGGTAGAAGTGAAGGTGTATTAATATATGTTGTCACTAGAGAATTTCAAGACAAATGCAATGGTACATTTTGGCTTATCTTTTCATGCACATAGAACGCAGTCTTGGGTTACACATGTTCATCTCAAGTACTTGGATTTATAAGTACTGCTTCCCATAGTGTTATCAGGAGTTATACACATAAAGCCCTGGATAGTTAAACAATAACAAGAATTCACTTTTTTAAACAGTTAATTTAACAAAGATTGCAAGTCACCATTTGCTTGTTTCCTCTTATTTGGGCTATAGATTAAAATATTGCCATAGTGTTGCTCAGGAAAAGATTCTATTTCTGGATCAAGTCAAGTACAAACCAGATATATTTAATGCTTAGAAAAATACTACTTTAAGAAATAGAAATTATTTAAACACACAGGTTCAAAGCATATGGCTATAACCAGAGACCTCAGAGTTGGGAGGATGCAGAGCCAGAGCAGATACATGGAGGTTCATTCCTTGTGGCATTGGATGAGCAATGTGTAGTTTTTTTGTGGACAACCAGCTTTCCAGAGAGGCCCAATACAGCTACTAGCCAGTGCTTAAGGCAATCCTTTGGGATCTGGAAGTGGTGGGATAAAGTCCCTGATAGAGATCCATCCAGGAGATGGCAACACATATTTCTGAGAAGAGTGATTTCAATGAAAAATTTGTGACCAGCTCTTGTCGTGTGGCTCAAGTTAAAAAAATTACAGTTTGACCCAATTTGATTTATTATGTGCATATGAATAAAAAGGTGGTATGCTTTTTCTGAAATAATTGTTGAATAGTTAGAGGGGGAAAATGTAATATATGCCTTTGAATTGCTTAATTGAGAGTCATTATTTAAATATGTTTTTATATATACACAGATGGAAAAAGACTGATTTTAATAATAGGCAGCTGGTAAGCCTAGTGCCCAGGTTTATTATCTAATTCCTCATAATAGATTTAATTATGCAATAAATTAAAGCAAGGAAATTAAGTAAAACTTTGTGTCATAAAAACATTTTCTAAAGCTGACACATCAGCTGTTCTTGGTCATATTTTCTGTTTACTGGTCTGGTGAAATGCTTCCCATCTATATTAGAAAATCTCTGTTTCCAGGTACAGAGATTCACTGATTGTATTGTGGGACTTGGATGTCTTTTCAAGGCAGTGTGCTTTTCTGAAGCTAATGTACCATGGCAAGGTTGCTGAAAACATTGGAATGTGATCACTCCTTGTTTTGTTTCGTCTGTGAATTATCCCCACAAAGCAAGAAGACTTTTGTATTTTATATTATGAGGGGTAATAGAGTTGAGAACTGATGGATGTGAAGCAACAGCCCATGTCTTACTTCTATACAATTTGCAATGTCTGCTGAACAGAGGTAGGACTCAGTGATATTATTATTTGCCCGTATAATTATAGCTACCTCACTATAATCTTCATCTTCTAAATATATGAAGTAGCTTTTATTTGCTAGATATAAACCAAATGGCAAAAAAACATGTTCCAGATGTAACTTAATGATATAGTGCAACTATAAAGCCTTTCATTAAAATAAATACACAGTATAAAAAAGTAGTTTTACAGTAGTAACAGAAAACTATGCATCTCTTTGCAGGAGCATCAGTGTCTGTATCAAATGTTTGAAATCTACACAACAAAATCTCACTGGTAACATTTTTGCCCCCACACAGCTGCCAACATAACAGTTTCCTCAGGTGGGGGCACACTTCACTGCCTTCCTAGCATATTATGTCCTCACAATGACAGACTTTATTGGAAAAAGATGTGCTGCACTGTAGGCAGGTGTTCCAACCTCCCTTATTGTCCTTTGCGACAGTGACTTGAGGGAGACTTTTCAATGTGTTGTGAGATCATAGCACTCCTGTCAGAGACTTCAGAGAGTTTGGAATAAAGTTTCCAAAATTTCTTCTGGGGCAGTTCATTATCTTCTTCTTGGGTTTTGTTTTTGGGGGTTTTTTGTTGCCATTTTTTAAAATTTCTACAGTTCCTTCATATAATCCCATAATATACCAGTCCTTGTGGTGATTTTCTGTTTTTCTTCTATCCTGCTGGTAGAAACCTGAATAGTAAATGGGTCAGTGCAGGTTTTGAAAACAGGATGCCTAATTCTTGTGTATTATCACAGCAGCCAGTAAAAATGAGAGTAAGAAGGGCAAGCAGGCGATACAGTGAAAGATGCTGCAGATTCTCACTGACAAGCTCCACTCATTTACATTGGGGACCTGAAATAAGTACCAACTGGTACAATGAAATTGTGGCCTGAAACTTGGTGATTAGTAAGGCTACAGAAGTTTTAGGTACAGAAGGCCACATTTCTGGAGTCATTTATCCAGCTTCCACACAGAGCTTCAGTCTGAGACACCAAAATGTGACCTACTTTGACAAGGAGACATGAATGGTGATAATGCTGTCTGGGCTTGCAATGTACGATTGCTGTCAATAGGTTGGCAGCATTAGATTGTTTGGGGGTAATTTGCAAACCCATGGTTGCCCTACAGTTCAGGACGTGGGACACTGTCAAGAAGTAATAGAGTGATTTAATTATAATGGGTTTCCTGAACTTTGGAAGGCCAGTAGATAAGTCACATCCCAGTTCTGGTCCATTCTTACTATATGAAAAGGAAAGGTTATTTCTCTATCATGAGTTAAGCATTCATGGGTCACTGGGGACATTTCACTGATAGTAATATTGGTTAGTTAGGGAGGATGTATAATTCTTGCATCCTTTTGGAAATCTGCTGCCAGAAACACTCATATTAATAGCCTAGCAATAACACACATGATTCTCAGAGACCCAAGTTACCTTTTACTTCCATGAGTCTTGAAACTAGACAGAGGGCACATGGATCACTGAAAGGTGAGATCTAACTTATTGTCTGAGCAAGGGTAAAATAGCCATGGAGTATGCATTTGACAGATTGAAAGGTTGCTAACGATGTTTTTTTGTTTAAGCTGGATAACAATGAGACAGATTTATTTTGTTTTTGCATCAAATTGTGCTTTATAAGTATTTGTGAAGCATAGAGTAAACATGACTCATAGCAGCTAGGAGGGAAGTGGAAAAGATGGTTGACTACTTTTGAATAGCCAGATACAAGGGCAGTTATAAGAACACGCTGTGGTGCTATATGCTGAGGCTCTTACAAGCTCCCTTTGGCGTTGTGCCATAGTTGGGCGGTGTTGTACTTTGGTTATTTCACACCCCCAACACACACCAATATGAATATTGAATAAATTAATTATCTTATATGAGTCTTGAAAGGGATCACTAATTTTTGGTAGGGGTCTGTTCAGTGAAACTAAATCATGATTATCACAAAACAAAACCTTATTGAGCAATAATGTACAGTAACATATGAGAAACAACACTTCTGAAAACATTTAAAACCACTTAAAACAAGTGCAAGAATGGTTACCAACTTACAGGCCCATATCTGTATGTCACAGCAATCAATTGCATGTAGGAAATACTGTGGCATAGTATGTTGGTATTGTGGCTTTAACTTGGGGAGGAAATCCCCTCATCTTGGATTCAAGTACAAGGTTGAGGGGTGAGGCAGCTCCTGTGGCTCCAACTCCAGTCTCAACTCAGCATCAGGGTCAGTGTCGCAGCTGCTCCTCACACCCCTGTTCTCCCAACAGCCTCTGCTCCCTGTCCCCTCCACCAGCTGATTGTCCTCCTGCTCCAGCTTGGCTGTGGAGCACATCACTGCTGCAGCCTGAGTCTTATCCAGAACTGCTTCTGGATTGGCAGTGGTAGCAGCTCTGGCCTAGGTTCTAGCTCCAAGGCCTGACTGGAGCTGCTGCAGCTGCAACAGCTGTAAAAAACCTAGGAGGTGGCAGGGGGTAAGATATGGGGGGCAAGAGGCTGGGGCCAGGCTGCTTGACTCTTCCACTGCATACCCCCTGCTACAGTTTGCGGGGGGAGGCAAATTTAAGATAACCCTCCAATAATTAGTTGGAGATAACCTCCAATAATTAAGTTTTACACATGTAAAATTATAACAAATTTTTGAATTTTCCGTGCATAGAATCTGACTATTGGGGGGTCATCTTGGATGGGGTCAGTACAGTAAATATTGCTGTAGCAAATATTGCTAAATTTATGATGGAAAACGGTGATTACAGCTGATGTATTATTTATGGTGGTGATAAAGGGCCACAGAAGGCAACTATTTGAGGAGGCTTTGGGCTGCTTGTCTTACTGGCTTCATTGCAAGGCAGCATAAGGTTGTGACCTCTACTATGGCAGGAGAAGCAAATTTTTCTTGTAAATGTGCAGAAGAATACCTACTTGAAAATGTTATTGAGATTGTGCCAGAGGACAGAAGAGATATTAAGCCTGAGGTCAAGCTCAAGGCAAGTGATACTGGTAAAACTATGTAGTATAGATCAAAACATTCTTATGCTTCCTTCAGTACAAATTGCCTGATGAAGTGTGAGAAACTGCTGGGACAAACAGTTAAACTGTTTTCTTGTGAAACATTTTGTTCAGTATTTTAAGCAGCATGTAGAAAATATTGATGTATAGAAGTGTCTGAAAAATGCATATGCCTCCTTTTGGCGTGACTTTTAAAATTTGTTTTCTGAGCAATTGTTCTTTTGAAATATAGCAACTACTACTTTTTCTGAGATAGTCATTTCCTAAGCTCAGGGACTATTTAGTTCCTGAAGTCATATCCCAGACAAAGAAATACACAATATAGTGAGTCTTATTTGCTTTTCTATACATTTAAATGTTTTGAAAATGTTATCCTAATATACTGGAACCTAAACTTATTGCTGTAGAAATCATACCACTTGAAGTGTAAGAAATTTTATGCAATAGGCAACTGTTTCTTATGTTGATATCAACATATCAACTGTACAGTTGTGATAGAGTTAGAAAAGCTTCCAAATACAAAACGTTCTTTATTAGGTCCGAACAGTGAGAGCCAATACAGTATAATAGAAGAAACAGTTGCAAGAGGGAGAGAAATTCCCATGGGTAGCAGATAAATAATTAGCAGAAGAAAAGAAGCTAATTCTTAGGGGATCAAGGTTAATCAAAAGGCATTTTTACATGTGCTCCTGACGTGGCACAGGGCACTTTTAATTAGTGTGGCACACTAATTAAAAGTGCCAACGCATCACATATATCAGCAGCAGAGCATGTCCCCGTGCTGAGAAAATGTTGGTGGTGCACTTTGAACTAAAACACGTGCGATGTGCTTTAGTTCAAAGTGTACTGCCATCATTTTCTCAGAGTGAAGGCACACTGTACCACTGAGACATGTGACGCACGAGGCTGCTGGAGTGCATCAATTTACCTGCTCCAGCAGACTCAATTAAGCAAGTCTGCTTTGATGCGCTGGATTTCCAGCGCGTTGGAGCAGGCTTCTTGCATGTATGTAAGTGCCCTGGGCTTCTAGCACAGCTGCTCCTTGAAGCAGAGGGTAGGAGAAGCTCTGTGGCTCCGTCCCTGCTTCCATTGGAAGAGGACAGTGGCAGCATTTCACAGGTTCCTCCTTCCAGCTCCCACTCCCAGACAGTGGAGGAGATAGAGGATCCAGGCAATGAGGTAGCAGGAGCTGGAAGAAGGAACATGTGCTCCATCTCCGCTATCCCTGACCGAGCTGGGCTCTCTGCATGACTGCTCCATGGAACACAGGGCAGGACAGCGTCAGAAATCTGAAGCTTCCCTTGCTCCCAGATCAGCCGGACACGGAAGTGGGAGTCAGGAAGAAGGGCAAGTGGTGGGAGTGTTGCCCTGGGGGGTCAGGCCAACTCTCAGGATCTCAATATTGCGCTGGTGGATAAGAGAATGTGACACAAATGCACATATACAAAACGCACACAAATCAATTAGGTGCATACACACACACACACTACCAGCTCAGGCACATACACATCCAAACCAGCCTAGACACATGCATACTTATCACCAATTCAAGCACATATACTATACACCCCAAAAGTTAGACACAGATCACTAATTCGCACACAGTACTATATATATGTGTGGTTGTGTGTGTGTGTGTGTGTGTATATACACACACACACACACACACACACATATATATATATACACACACACACACACACACACATACACACAAACACACACAACAACTCAGATACACACACATTCAAAATAACCAGTCTAGGTTCATGCATACCTATCACCAGTTTAAGCCTATACACACTACATACACCACATTTAGACAGAATCAGTTACCAGTTACCAACACCTTCACATCCAATACATATGTGTGGATTACTAATTCATATACCATACACATACACAATTATATCTATATATGTGTATATATATGTGTATTCACTAATTCACACACATACCCCCCACCTACACATACACACAGGTGAGTTCCTAAGTTGGGTGTTGTGATATGTATGTATGCATGTGCTTGGTATACTTGGGATACCTGGGGAAAGGTTAAGGTAAGAAAGTAGAAGTGTAAGGAGTTAAAGTTGCCAGGACCGGGATTAAAACCAGTAGACTGCAGGGGCCTAGGCTGAAGAACTGAGGCTCGGGGTAACTTTAGGTTAATTGATCTTAATTGATTAAAAAACAATGCCCAAAGCCTGCAGAGCAGGGAAGCATGCTGGCACAGAGTCTGGGACTGGAGCCAGAGCTACGGGACAGCTGAAAAGGTAGATGCTGGAGAGGGAAAGTGGGACTAAGGGAAAGTGTGGTGTTAAAGAGGGGCTCTGGGTGTGGGGGAGCCAGAGGATGGCTCCAGAGTAGCTAGAGAAGTTGCAAGGAGGTGAAAATTAAATACTAAAACACTTAAAAATGGATTGAGTATTTTTCAAGCTCTGTGGCTTAGAAAATCTTAACTATTTTTCCCTGAGATACTATATAACTCAATGTACCTATTCTCCAAGTCCTCAACGACTGGGATTTATCTTAATCTCTAATAGAAAATGGGGTTGTTTTCATAAACCAAGGTGTACACTGACTCTTTCATGCTATACATCTTTCTACTCCTGTGGTCAAGTACCTTGCAGTTATTATCGCTTATTTGTTCAAGTGGTGAGGAAATATTAAATATCACAAGTTCTCAGCAGAGACTGGACAGTAATTATCAACAGATGGCTGGCAGTATGGTATTGAGAGAGAGAGAGAGAGAGAGGGAGGGGGGGAGGGGGAGAGGGAGAGGGAGAGAATGAGGCTGGAATTTAAGATAAAGAAGGGACTGGGATTCAGTAAAACATGACCCAACTTGGGGTTGCAAATGAGTGGTTTTATTGAACAGGGGAGATGGTGACACAATGCCACATTCATTACCTTGCACCCACCCACCCACATTAGCAGCAGGAGTTAGAGAGGCTTGTTGCAGGGGTTGAAGTCCACTGATGTCCAGGAGGAGACAGAGAGAGACAGAGAGAAAGAGAGTCCAAATTGTAGGAGGAGGTGTGCAGGTAATATCTACCTATCCAGGCTGCAAGGGGGCC
>NW_005841981.1:404054-420616 GCF_000455745.1 Alligator sinensis | reverse complement strand
GACCTTGTGTGACCCTAGTGACAGGAGGCATGCCCAGGCAAGGGTCAGCCCCTGGTGTACTGAGCATGTGTGCTCCATGCAGGAATGTGCAGTTTCTGGTGTCTGTAATGGTGAAGGTTGCTGGTTTTGCAGGGTCCTTTGTCTTTCAAATGCTGGTCTTGTCTCTGTTCCTGGGTGAGGTCCATGGTTCCTGGGTGAATTAATGCGAGGTGATGGCCCAGTCATTACAGGCCATTCAGTAGAGGCCTGCTACCATTGTATTTCAATCATTCCCAATCACACTCATTCATCGGGGAACCGATTTACATGGGAGGGGTACGTGGTTCATACAGTTGCAACATGGGATGCCCAGGCAGAGGACAGAAGATGGAGACTTGACATATAAAATGGAAACTTGACATGACTTTGGTTCACTTACAAACACAGGCCTAAACCATACACTATCCATATGAAACAATAAAAGTCAGTACAAAAATGATAATAATACAATATACAACAGTAAAAATCAATACAAACATAATAATAATACAATCAATGTACAACAGTGGATATCCAAAATCCAAAACTTGCTTCCAAAATAAAAATGTTTAAAACTTATCCTACATCTTAGCTTACTTATACGTCTCTATAGTGAAAAGAGAGGGAGAGAAAAAGTCAGAAATGATTGGGGAAGGGGAGGGGGAATACATTTAAAAATAAATAAATAAAAAAAACCAGGGGGTTCTGCTACAGGAGGGCAGGCACAGTGGGGATAAGTGTGTCGTGGGAGGGGAGGGGGAGGAGCGGGCACTAGGGGGCACAGGCACAAGGGAGTGCAAGGTGTGTGTGGTGGGGGGGGAGGGCAAAGAGCAAGGGTCACGCTACCTGCTTTCTCTGATATTTGCTCCCTCCCACTTGCTATTCCCCTGCTGCTGCTTTCCCACCACCATGGTGGTGGTGTGGAGAATTAATTCAATACAGCAGACAGCCCTCCAATAATTAGATTCTAGACATGGAAAATTATAACACATCCAAATCATCTTGGTAAATACAGTAATTTTAATCTACATTTTCTGGTGAAATGAGTTATTCGAGTAATTTTTTCTACCCCTTCTCTACTTCAAAATCTAATACTCTCCTAACATCTTCCATGGAGGGCATTTTCTATGTTCAAATATTATATTTGAGACAAAACCTTTTACATTTTTATTTACCAGGTTTGATAAGTTCACTCAGGTAACTTTGACTGTATGTCTACCTTCTCCGCATCAGAGCTTCAATTATAACAGGGGACCTGAAGTAAAGGGGGAGAGCTGTGGACAAAGTATATGCTTCTGCAAAGAGAGAAGTTGTGAAAGTGTTGCTGTTAAATTTTCGGAATGTAGGAACTGCTGTAATGGATCAAGGCAGTGATCAGTTTAGTCAGGTATCCTGTTTTGAATGTTTCCAGTACCGGCTTCTTGAAACTGCATGAAGACTAACGTTCCTACTGCTCTAAATTCAAGTAGTTTGTGATTCTTTTTAATCTTACCTTTTCGTCTAGTTCTTTCCAACCAGCAAGCAGTAAATTTAGGATGACTTACTTTTGAAAAGATAGAGGCTTAAATCAATCATAAAGTTGCCAGCATTCGAAAGGAGCCTCGGCTAAGCAACACTACAGGCTTCTTCTGGATATTCCAAAATGACTCCCAAATGTCAAAGCTAGAAATCTCTGGACAAGTGACATAATCTGAGAGCTGTGCACCATAACCAATTTACTTGTTTGCCACCACTGCCAGATGCTAATTTTTACTCTTATTACAATGTATTTTCTTGCTTCCCTTTTTGAACATACTGCAGTGCCTTTGACTGAAATTTCCATTAGCTGTTGCTTTTAAATTATTTTTATAAACAAGCATCTTTATTTGTGCTTACCAAGACCACCCCCCTTTAATTAAACCTTGTTTTCCATGCATAATTCAGGGATGTGCAAGTCTACTGTCTGTGACATCAGAATTCATCACAAGGGAAGTAATAATTCTATTTTAGAACAAGTTAAGTAGATACAGTAGGCAATTCATACTAGTATGTGATCCTTATATCCCAAAACAATGGAACCTGCTTAGTCCAGTGTATATTAAGGACATTTACATAAGTGTAATTACATTGGTTTACAGGAGTAGTTAGTCTGAAGTCAGGCAAAGGCAGGGTAGATATGTGCTTTATAGACTATAGAATTAGAGATGCATAAGATTTCATGAGCAAGAGCTCACTTTGTCAGATGCTCTTGCTCATTAAATTTTGTGTATTTCTGATTCAGTTAGTTTATAAGGTTCACCCTTCTCCAGCCTTCTACATTGGTTTAATCACACTTGTACAAACCTCCAACTTTAAATATGCTGCACCTATGCAAAGTGAAACTTTTATAGGATTAATATCAGAGAAAGTGAAAAAGGTGCTACTGTATTGATGTAGCTTGGTACAAATTATGAGTTCTACACATAGTTACAGGGAGGTTTTGAATATGGAAAGTCATTTTTAGTACAGGAAGATAGAGGAGTGATGAGCTACTAGTTGTAGAGTGACACAGGACAAATTACTTGGATTTTGATGTTTTTGTCTTGATATTGTTAAAGTGTAGTCCAGATCTTCCTGCCATATGTACACATTTACAAGGTTATTTTTTAAAAATAATTTACTTTTCTGTGTTTCCAAGGAAAGAGATTATGTAAGTTAGAAATCTACTGGGTAAGTTCAAGCTTTTTGGAAGTGAGGGAATTGTGTTGACCATTTTCAAGACACTATCATCCTCATCTATAATATTATGCAGGAACAATGATGGAGCAAATTCCCATTGTTTCAGAATAATCTTTTGAACGTGGGAGCATAAATTATTAAAATTCAATTTCTTCCTGCAAATGATATTGGTATCTAGTAAGATTCTAATACTGCATCACATGATATAATGTGAGAAAAAAACTTACAAAACTGAAGACAGTAAAGCCTTGAATATTCTAACTTAATTTATGGGAAGTTCCCTGCTTAGGACAAATTATTTTTTTATATCTTTAATTTTTCATTAAATGTACTTAAAGACCATTCTGAATGAGGTTATAGTCCCATCTAGCAAACTCCTTTTTGCGGCCTTGATCTTGACAAGAATAAACTGTTTTGATTTAAGTTTCTCGTATGAACCTGAACACGTAATGTCCACTTGATATATCTACTCTTCTGATGTGACATGGAAAAGTTGAAAAATACACCTGCTCAGGCCATAGAAACAGCATTTATTAAAGCCAATTGAAATTTTTCAGGAGGAATGGATTGTGATATGAAGGCATTAAGATATTTGTAATTCTGTTCAGCCTGCCTCCTTGTTCCCAGCCTACCTGATATTGTGACCAACCATGAGTCTATGTGGAATTCTTGGTTGTTTTCTCTCATTCTGGTTCCCCAGGCTGCCCATTGTCAGGGCTATCTACATCTACAGCAGCCTGCTTGGCAGACTGCCTGCCTCCCTGTGAGCCTATTTGGTTTGTTCACAGCCCAGGCTGCCATGGAGAGGAAATTCTCTGGGTTGCCATATTCCCCAACTAGCCAAAACCTTGCCCAGGGAGCCATCTGATCAGCTCTATGCTGACCAGTTGTTTTGGTACCTGGTCAGCTAGCTGACCAGCCATTCAGTCTCTAATTATATGAGGAGCCTGGGAGATGGGTTTCCTGGGAACATAGTGTATTTTCTCATATACTATATGTACATATTATCCCTCAGAAAAGCTGCTGGAAATTAGAGTGTGCATTATATTTGAGAAATAGGGTAGGAACAGGTTGGCCACTTACATGTGAAACAAAAAGTAATATATGCAGTGACACACGCGGAGCAGAACAGTGAGAAGGCTCAGATTCCTAGTTGGTATTACTTGGTTACTTACTACAAGGAAAGATTTTTTTTTTCCATCCTGCTTTTCAAAAGGAAGGTGAGTATTATCCTCTGGGAGTATGTTGTATGTTAGAAAATATAGCATATGTTTAGAATATTCAGTCTCATGAAAACTTTTGGGAGGGATGGAGGGAGGCATATATGTTTTTGTTGGGGATGAAAAATATTTTTACTAATGTCAAGAATTTTCACAGAATGGAAATTTCCATTTTCAAATCTTACCTCTCACCAGGCCAAGCACTGGTGTGCTGACCAACATACCCATACTGGGATCATTAGCTCTTTCCTCCTAGTTTCCAACATTCATGGTATTGGATTTACTTCTGATACTATATTTTACAGATAGAAACAGGGGAAGTAGCTCCTCATAGAGATTATTCTCTAGCAACATGAAGATGGCTCTTAGCTGTTAGGGGTAGCTGCTAGGAAACTTAGATGGGCGTTCTTATATCAGCGGTTCTCTGCCTTCTAGATTTAAGGCAGACAAGGTTCTTTGGGTGAATCTGATATCTTTTATTAGACCAACATTATGGCACTTCTCCATAACTTGTGTGAATCAAATGGCATCCCATTTAAAAAACTAATTTATAGATTATAGTTCTTACCTTCTTCCAGAGTGGCGTGGCAGTGGGGATGATGGTTAGCTAGGCAGGGACTATCCTGAGTCTTATCTTCTAAATTTATCTGCTTATCTCCTAACACTTCATGTATCGCCTCATACCACATAGCACCTTTCAAATGATCTGGCAGCACCCCACGATGCCCTGCCACCTCAAGAAGCACTGCTCTATATTATCCTAATCCTGAGAGATTTTGAGGGTACTCGGACATGTCTTCACATACTTTTTTTTGGCCTTCCTTTGCATCTTTACCTTACTCTATTCCTCTCCCGATTTATTTATTCCTGCCCATCGTTGTTGTTCTGTTTTTCCTGCCAGACTTCCTTCCATCACCGTTTTCTTATATACTGCTACTCCTGTTGTCTTTATGTCTATTTTTCACTCCTGGTGAAAGTCATTCTTGCTTGCAAAATGGTCACCTTGAATTTGTCCTTAAAATATGCATCTTCTATGAAGAGTTCTACAATTCTCATCTCCTGAAAAAAGCTATTTTGAACAATATAAATATCAATAATATTTTGTGGTAGATCCTGCCATATTGGTATATTATTTTAATAGAATTATTATTTATATACAAATCAGTACTTTGATTAGAGATTATTTTAATATATTTTGTGATAGTTAAGTGTCAGTGGCTAGATGTGTGTGTGTGTGTGTGTGTGTGTGTGTGTGTGTAAGTATGTATGTATATATTTGTTTTTTTTCTGTTTCACCTAGAAAAGAACAATCCTGTGTCACCTCTTTATCATTTTTGAGCTATATTGAAATTTCCAGTCTGCCATTCTTCACTTCCCCCTGTGTGTGGCATCAGTAGCATTTCTGAAAAAAAAAGCACTTCAGCTATACTCATTTGTTTAACTTCTTACTGTTAAAACATAGTCTGAAGGGCTTCCATTTTAATTCTGCCTGTATCATTCATTTTGATATAGACTGATGATGGTGGCTTCTTTCCAAATACTGTCAATACCCTGTCTTCCTAGAATGGGATGTCTTTTTCTGCTCTGGCATCTGGTAGATAGCTAATCTAGTGTGAGTTATAACCAGGTACTATGCTTATCAATGTCACAAGCCTATCCGTGGAGTATTCCCAAAGCCCTGAGTATCTTTCTACTGCCCCTCTGCTTGTCCCAAAGAATAGACAAATAACTTTTTATCCTTGTAAGCCTCCCATGCCCTTACACTGCTGCAGCAGGGGAATCTGTGCCAGTTCTAGGTGGCTTCCCTTTGGGTTATGAAGTAAATTTTAAGTCCCCCTTTCCATTAAATGGGCCAGCCTGAAATATCATTTACCCTGAGACCACTCCTTACCACAGGCAGTCAGTAAGGAGACAAAACAACAAAAGGATTTATTATGTAAAATAGAAGACTTAAAGAAGAAAAACTTGGGTGCCCATTCCATCAGTGGCCCCTTCTGTCTGCAACTGGAAGCGCCAGTTGTCCTTGTCCCAGAATACAGTGGCAAAAGATACAATGGCAGTTTTGCATCCTATGTTTTTCTTAAGTATGCATGCCTTAGTTTCTTTGACTAAACCATGTCCAAAATCATAAAATATATACAGCCAGCATAACATAATCTATGCAGTGATAAAAGCAACATAAATGGATACTGCATAACGTTGGCTTTTTAGCGAGATGACACATCATATAACAAACACAAGAAAGTCTGCATGATGCCCCATGAGCTCCCCAAGATTTGGTGGAATTTGTGACAATCAGTATTAAAAGCAATATCAATATTACTTTACCTACACCTAGCATTTCCCACTTTCAGTTTTCTTTTCCACCACTGTGACACGCACCTTTGTCTTGAAATGATGTTTCATTATTCTTTCTACTGTGTGAACTTTGTAATTTTGGAGAGTCCTTTGAGAAATTTATATGGGTCATTATGATAGCCTACCTTTTTTTTTCTGCTATAGTATTCCACCTATCACTTTCTTCTGTTCTTCTCACTCGAAATCTGCCTGGTTCTTTCTAGTTACTTTACAGAATTCTTTATCAGTTAATGTTTCATTTTCTTAGTACTACAAAGTGGAACAAATTGGATTTCAAGATCAGAACTGAAAGTCTGATATAACTGAAGCGAATGGTCAACTCCAACTGATTTAATTTCAGCAGCCTCCTGTGTGTACTTACACTGCTTCAGGTCACATCAACTTGGAAACACTATTTGACTCCCAAATAAAATTGCCAATATTTTCCTACTTACAGAACCAAATTAATCTCTGTTGTGGGGGCATCTACATTAGATGCTTACTGCAGAGTTGCCTAAATAGCTCTTCAGTAAAGCATCACGGTCTACACATGCAGATCTATTAGGCCAGAGTAAAGGAATTAACTCTGCTGTAGGTGAGTACTGCCTAACACAAGTAGTATCCTATGGCAGAGTTATTTATTCTGCCATAACACACGTGCAGATGGTGGCTGGCTGGGGCTTGAGGGTTCACAGGGGACTGTCTACAGTACACAGGGGCCTACCTGCCAGCTAGCCCTAAACTGTATTACCCTCATGCCCCAAACAACCCCTGTGAAGCACATTAAGCCAGGAGGGAGCAGCTCCAAGCTGGCAGGCTGAGCCCCTGGACCCCTGCCGGCTGGGGCTGTGCTGCTCCAGCTCAACAAGCTGGAGTCTCAGGCACACGTGTAAATGCTACATCCAGGAGCAATAAACTCTGGTATGAAATGCACCAGAGTTTATTGCATGATGCCGATTTCACATGTAGATACATCCTGTTATGTTAGGTTTATTTTGTTTTAGTTTTATTGTGGTAGTGCCTAGAGAACTCCCAGGTTGGAGTGACAACATGCTATATTATGTATTATCATTTAAGACAATGGGCTTCTAGGTAGGAGGGCTTTTGTTCTATGACTTTCTGGGTGGCAAAAAAGCTGGAAAGAGGTATGCCAACTAAAAGAAATGGAAAATTTAGCAAACTTGCTTGGCCTGTTCCTTGATTATGCAATCAGCACCAGCTATAGTCTGATTGAATCAAAGTATTTAGAATCTGATGCATATAGTACAAACATTCACTGTCACAAAGATTGTTAAGTTTTTAATATAGCACCATAACTTCTCTTTTGGTATTTAAAAAAAATCTTCAGAATCTTTTTTCCCCCAAAGTTTAGAAATACAGTAAAAAATAAAGGGCACAGACAAGATCCAATGAACCAAAAAAGAAAACAAAACACGTTATCGCTTTTGGACGGTTCATGTAGGATTCTAAGTAGTGCTGGGTGAATCTTTTTTTTTTTAGCTATTAATCTGCTGAAGGACACAGTTTTGTGTCAGCCAGAACTATATGCAAGTTTATAAATGTTTTTTAAGAATAACATTAAAACAATATATAAATATATTAGGGGAGCACCGATAGCGATTTTGGGGGCTGATACCGATAGCCGATTTTTAAGGAGGCATATTGACCAATACCAATCCAATTTATGATACACAGCCTGGCAGCTTGAAGAGCTGCATCTGGATGGTAAGTCTGTTGTGGAAGGGGAGGAGGAAGGGAAGGAGCGTGGGGGGGCAGATCAAGGCCCCTGCAGTGAGGGAGGGAATGAGGCTGAGGCAGAGGCAGGGGCTGGGCCAGGTGCAGTCCAACCAGGACAGGGTGGGGTGGGATGCTGGACGGAGCTTCAGCTTGTTGTGGGGGGGCTTCTGACCTCCGTGAGCCCCAGGAAGGCACGGGAGGGGGGGTGTGCCCCCAGATCTGTGCGGGGTATGGGTGAGCTGCAGCTGCAGGCTGGGGCCAGGTCTGAGCTGGGCTCTTAACCAGCAAGGGCTGTGCTGGGCTGTGCTTGGGGTAGGCAGTGGCAGCACTGGGAAGGGGGATTCAGGGTGGGGATCTGCAGCCACCTCAAAATTCGCTGTAGCCTCCCACAGTCCCCCGCTCCCAGCGCCTCTGCCACGTGCCCTGAGCCCAACCCCACCACATTCTGGGAAGAGCCCAGCACAGCCGCAGCCTCAGCCCACCCTGCCTGTGCCCCGCACAGATCTGGGGGCACATCCCGGGGTGTGCACAGCTGTGGGAATTGCCCCCCCCCATTCCCCCCAAATGAATCGCAGCTCTGTCCCACACCCTGCCCTCCCTTGGCTGGGCAGTGCCTGCCCCAGCCCCTGCTCCAGCCCCAGCCCAACTCCCTCCCTCACCACAAGGGCCTTGATCTGCTCCCCACACCCTTTCCTTCTTCCCTCCTCTTCCAGCACAGAATTACCAGCTGCACGCAGCTCTCCAAGTTTTGCTCCTCACTGCCTACATACTGCACTGCGACTGCGTGCATGCACAGGCATTTATTGGCCAAATTATCGTTCACATCAGACCGATTTCTGATATAGTCAATTTTCCTTATATCGGTGCTGATCTGCTATCGGACTGATGTATCAGTGCACATCTAAAATATACCAATGAATAGTTTGGATGTTTTTAAAAAAATGAAGTAATTCCGCTTTTGATAGCCTGGATTTAGAAGAGAACTTAGAGTTTGACGTGCGTAACAGTAAAGACAAGGGGGACTATTCCCACAAATACTTTGTAGGTTAGTGACTGAGGAATTGCAACCCATATTAGATAGAGACCCTATTCTTAAAAAGATCTTCCCAGATCCACCCATCCTAGCCTTCAAACAAGCACCGAACCTTGCCAACCTCATCACCAGAAGCAAACTTCCTCAAGCCCAGAACACACCAAAAGGATCCAGACCGTGCCAGGACAAGAAATGCAAAACCTGCCAACACATCTCCACCACCCCCGCTATTACTACACCCCACAACAGAGCCATCAGCATCCTAGGATCTTACAGCTGCACCTCCAGGAATGTAGTATACCTCATCCAATGCACCAAATGCCCTGATGGAAGATATGTAGGAGAGACCAAACAACAACCGCGCACCAGAATGAATGCACACCGGAAATCCATCAAAGACAGAAACACCCAATTACCGGTGGGGGCACATTTCTCACAGGAGGGCCACTCTCTCTCCAATCTCTCAGTCCTGATCCTCAAGGGAAACTTACACAACACTTCCCAGAGACGAGCCTATGAGCTCCATTTCATCAACCTGCTGGATACTAGAGATCATGGACTAAACATAGACTGGATGTTGGATTTTTGATACATTATAATCTGCCTGGCAACTGACTCCCCAGCCCAGCCCAGCCCCTGGCTTGTTTACTTTTCATTCCATCCAGGAAGAGCACACACCAACTGCTGCAGCTTCCTGAGCCTGACGAAGGGTTTTTGAACCTGAAAGCTTGCTTAATAACTATTCTCCAACTATTTGGGTTGGTCTAATAAAAGATATCAAATTCACCCAAGGAACCTTGTCTGAGGAATTCCCTTACATTTTGGAAGCCCAGGGGTTAGATCTCCTTCCTGCCTTATTTGGAGCAAAAATAGGAATGTGGGCCTCATTTGGAGATAATGCCATACCTGTTGGTCTATAAGAGTGTTCTAGGAAAGGATTCTTTTAGTCTCTTTTGAATATATCCTACTTTGTATAAAATATGTGTGTGAGACAACAAGGTTCCTCTTATTCCTTGTCCTGCTGCCCTGCAAAAGTATGAACCCAAACTCCTGTGCTGTAACTCCTGTTTTTACTTCTGTCCCAATGAATATTTAAGATTGTAGACAAAGTAGGACAATTCAATAGGAGAGATTGAGAGAAAACTGCCCCACCCAAATATAGTGTCCAGAATGGATTATGAGGATTTTAATTTGGGCTTTTTAATTTGGGCCTTCCACCTTTTAGGCAAGTGCTTTAGCCCCTAGGCTCTTACTCCTGCTTCTCCATTTTCTGAATAGCACCTAAATCTGTTACTAATTCTAACAATTCACTTAGGATCTAATGTTTTCCACTCTAACCAAAATGTATTTTCTCAATTTGCTAGAAATGCCAGGAAAAATAACTTTTGGTTGAATAAAAGTGTAGGCTTTCAGTTTATCCATCCTGCTGGAAAATCAGTTATTCACATAACCCTTATACTGAGAACCCTTATTCTTTTCTCAGTTGGGAATTATCCAGGTCCAGGTCTGGACCTGCATAAATGCAATCCATGTCTGGAACTGGTCAGCAAAGCTTCTGGGTAGATCCCAGAGTAAGAGGGTTTCTTTTTCCCCCTCCAAACTGGAGATTGTGCACATGACTGACTATCCTCAACATACTTTTGAATCTTTCACAAGCATTTATTTTTAATTTTTACTTTTGATACAGTAGAAATACTACATTAAAATGGTTGTTCCAGAAAAGACAGCACAATTTGGATGTCTTTACTTGCAATAATTTTTAAAAAATCAGAACTTTAAAAGAAATGATATCAATGCCCACATTCTGAGAGAGTTTCTTACTGCACACTTTTAGGACCCCAGATCAAGGTTGCAAGAGCTTTTGTACTTTTATGTCCTGCAGCCAACAAGATAAGAGATGTGACTAGGGATCAAAAATTAAGGTAATCATAAAAATAAAAAAGACAAATTAGGGCAGGAGGACTTAAGAAGCAGTTCAC
The DNA here is from genome assembly GCF_000455745.1 of Alligator sinensis. Classification (NCBI taxonomy): domain Eukaryota; kingdom Metazoa; phylum Chordata; order Crocodylia; family Alligatoridae; genus Alligator; species Alligator sinensis. The sequence goes on along the minus strand of NW_005841981.1, from coordinate 409,595 downwards.
AGAGGCCTTCTTTTTTATCTAGTATCAAGGACTGGGTGTGTAATCTGAACACCCACTATTAAAACCTACTATTCATTTTCATAACTGCATGTTTCAATAAAAAAAAGCACAACTCTGCACATAATCACCTCCCAAGCTGTAGCCTTATTCAGCACAACAGTTTTGCACATTACCAAGATAAATCCATTCTCTTAAAAAGACTGAGATATGTCTAAAATAAAATTTACTTCAAAGCTTTTTAAAAACATTTACAGCTTTTTATATTGCCCACATTGTGTTTTCTTGTATGTACCAATTATATATAGCAGCAGAAGCTCTGTCACTTCAAGGCAAAATACCTTATTTAAGCTGAACTAAAAAAATAGATAAGTTTCAAATACTCAAAAAGATTTACATTGGGAGCAAAGCTACTATTTTTTAAACTTTCTCTACAAAATATTTTCTGTTGTAACACTGTTAGTAATGAGGTGGAGACACCCAGACCACTGCATCAACAGATGCTACCTTACTGAGAATGATATTAAAACAAATCTGTCTTTTCTTGAGGACACACAAGAGTACAAATATTAATTGTATTTCAACGTTACTCAGTAAAAGAGATTAACTTTTTAAAGCAAATCATTGAAGCTATTACCAGTAGAAATGCTCTCAAATTTATAGGATGATCAAGTGGCTTGATTTAACAGTTGTTACATCAGTTAAAAATAGTGTCTCTTGGTTTGAAAATAGATGGTGATTGGTTAAAATATAATGCTTTTCTACTGAACAAAATGAATGGGATATAGTTTTAAAAATATGGCACTGAAAACCTGGTGACAAAAGAACTGTACATTAGAATTAGTATGCTCTCAGTATTTGAACTTAAAATTTTATGATGCTAGTGAATTAAAAATTCCCATAAAATTCATGGTTTTCTATTTGATTTTTATCTCAACCCTTTTCCTCTTAGTGACCCTTTTTACACATGGGGTGGGTATGCTTGAGAAAGCCAAAGATAAAATCCTGGAAGTGCCAGGCATTGAATATTATATGTTATGCTGAATTGCAGACCTGGCATTTAAAGACATTACTCTGAAATAAAGTGTCTGGAGAACGGTTGTAAGCTTCCAAAGTTTTATGAACATTCCAAATTAAGATTGTAACTTAACTTCAAATGGAAATTAGAAGAAATACAGAGGCTGAGTAAGAGCAGTTAAATAAGAAGAGCTGATCCAGCATGGGGGGGACCTGAACGCTAGTCAGCAATGAAGTATTTTTCACTATACCAGCATGTTTTTGTTGCAAAATTAGGGAATGATTTTATTTCATTAGGATCAGCCTTCTGTTTTGTTTCTGCTAAAATGCATTTATTTGTAAGTGGTGATAAATTAGCCATAACATTTTGCTCTGTAGTCTGAAAATAAATTTGGTCAGCAAATATTCATTCACTTCAAGGATCTGTACTCCTAGATCTGTCTGGTATTGCACACAGACACGCATCGAAGCAAACATTAGTGGGGAATTCAGGGGGAATTGTTTGTCTTTCTTAACTTCTCTGAAATGTCACATATGGACTGTTTCACGGATCTCTATGACCTCGTTACCAGGGCAATATTTGACAGGCATTAGGCTTATGCACTTGTGGGCATGGCAAAGATTTCTATGCACAGTTGCCTGTGCAGTTTATTCTGAGCTTTAATAGAAATGTGTTTACCTATGGACCTAGTTTGAGTTGAAATATTATTTACTCTTTTGCTGGATATATGTATACCTGTTCAAATATCTGTTGTGTGTGCTTGCTGTTGTTGATTTGAATTTTGCTCAGTGGACTCTTATCAAAGATTTCAATTCGTGAGTCTTGAAAGCAAGTGATAACTCTGGATTTAATTTGCCAGACTAACAAAGTATTAATATCTTCAAATTACTATTGATAGGAATTGCTCATTTAAATCCCTTAGCTGCCTTTGAATATCAAATAGTTTACTAATACATTTTGCTCACTGATACTATGGAATTTACAAATGAGGCAAATGAGTTGATTCTCATGCAATAGTATATGGAAATAATTTTATTTTACATTTCGAAATTTCTTTCTTTCTCCAAAACAGCTATAAAAATTTAAATGAAAAAAAATCTTAGTCATGCATATACAGACAATCATAGATATAATGTAAACCCATATAAGGTCAAAGTAAAAGAGAATAAATACCAAATAGGAGCCTTAACTTCAGTAGAATACTCTTTTTGTTTGTAATGCTTTTATGTTGGTTTGTCTTGAAAGATCACTTTGACAACCTGAGTAATTTAGTTTTGACAGCAATACTAATCCTAGTCATACCTTTATGCAACAATAATTTTGTCAATAGGAATGTAAAGTGAGGTAGTTGCAGTTCAATGCAGTTAAAATATCCCTGGGATTTTAGTGAAAACAAATGTTCAGCTCCCTGTCACTATACATTTTAGCTCATTTTGAAGGGCAGCCTTAATGCTATTGTTGTTTTGGCCCCTGTCAATTATGAAATATGCATACTGTACACATATAGACATAAAGCAAACTCAAGAAATCTGACTTAACTGATCTCCCCAAGTTACTCATGTGTGAATCTGTCATCACGATTTATTATTCCTGGGAACACTATATGTTTCCATTTAATCTGTTCTGACAGAACTGTCTCTGTTCTATAGTCACCCCATGCTATAGATGAGATGCTGTTAAGTTTTGGTGGTTGAGGCAGTGTATCCAAATGCAAAATGGCAGAAGTGATAAGCTTATAATGCAGTTTCTGAAAAATGAAAACATCAAATCAAATTATATGTCCACTTGCCTTTTGACAGGCTTTTGGTACATTGGCATCTTTTGAAATCCATAACAGTACATTTTACATTGTCTGTCTTGAAGCATGCTTGAAAATAGACAAGCAAGAATATATTGGCAAGAAACAACATGAATTTGAAATATCCTCCATTCAGTTGATTCATGCACATTTTCAGCTGCTTTAGCTGTTACCACCATGTAGGGCTGGAGACAACCCACTGTGTTTATAGCTCTCAATTATGGTACCTGAAAGCCCTGTACTGAGACATCATGTGGTCATTCCATGCACACTGCCTCCAAAACTAAAAGTAGTTTGTCCTTATTTTTTACACTGGTATGGATGCAGTCCAGTAATGAAGAGGCTGTTCCACATTTGGTACAAAAGTAATGCACAAGGAGCACATGTAGCATGTATTCCGTACATTGCTGCTTAGTGCTATAATTCAGATCTACCCACTATTACCAGCAATATGAGCAACAATGTGGAGGGCACCTTTCTCCTGTTTTTTCCCCTACAATACACAGTATGGTGGGATGGAGTCCTGCTGTTAATTCCTGTGGGGTCCTTTAAATGTCTCTAAGTTCCTGTGGGGGAAAAAAAAACTTTCTGTACACAAGTAAAATGCCTTCATAGCCAATTGAGAACATTGGTACCATGTTTCTAAGAGAACTTTTATGTAGGAGAAAGAGGATACATGTTGAGGAAATGGAAGGTGTGACTATGATGAGAGAGGTATATGAAAATGCTTGGGATATATTCAGAGATACTATGTGAAAATATAGCCAGGAAAAACCTGGGGTGACAGAAAGGTAATTACTAGGAGATGATTAAATGGCAAAAAGAAGTTTCAATATAATAAAGCACTATAAAAAATAAGCAGAACCTGGAAGGGAAATTGGATGTTCTTCTTTAAAAAGAAGCAGAAAAAGAAAACACAATAGAAATGATGGTGCTCCCCTTTCTCCCTCCATCACTTTGGCTATTATACTAGCCGCTTAGAAATCAGCTTGCAAAGTGTTGTGCATTGATATTGTACTTAACTCCATGCATTTACCAATGCTAGTATTCTCAATTGTTTAAAGGATAGGTGGGATTTGGCAGAGAAAAGCCAGTCATGCATTTGACCCAAACTCCATCTCCTTCAGAGGGCATTCAGTATGACCAGAAGTGGCCCTGCTACCTTTAACAGGTAGCACTTTTTTCCCTATGTCATTTTGGTGTAGATCACCAGAATATGAATGTGCCCTTGCTGGATTCAGTGAGGGTTTTTATCTGAATCAACACTAAGGAATAACTGAGGGCAAGACCATATACTTCTTACGTAAGCAAAACTTCCATTGTTTCACTGGGAGTTTTGTTTGAGATGAGGACTGGTTGACTTGCGTTGCAATAAGGACTTCAGTATTTGCTTCCTAGAGCAGAGAACATATACAAATGTCTCAGCAACCATAACCAGGGATTCCAAATTGCCCACAACATTCATAGATTCATAGATTCTAGGGTCAGAAGGGACCTCATAGGGCCATCTAGTCCAACCCCTGCCAATGGCAGGCAAGAAAAGGGTCACTAAACCTGGGGTCATGTGAACCCACCCAGGTGCCTGTCCAGTCTCCTCTTGAAGACCCCCAAGGATGGGGTGAGCACCACCTCCCTTGGAAGCCCATTCCAGATCCTGGCAACCTTGACCGTGAAGAAATTTTTTCTAATGTCCAGTCTAAACCTTCTCTCCAGCAGCTTATGGCCATTGTTCCTTGTCATTCCAGGGGGTGTCCTGGTAAACGGATTGTCACTTACCTCATGTTGCTCTCCCCTTATGAATTTGCACGCTGCCACAAGGTCCCCTCTCAGCCTTCTCTTGGAGAGGCTGAAGAAGTTAAGGTCCCTTAGCCTTTCCTTGTAGGGCCTTTCCTGCAGGCCTCTAATCAGATGAGTGGCTCTTCTTTGGACCCGCTCCAGGTTATCCGCATCCTGTTTGAACTGCGGTGTCCAGAACTGGACACAGTATTCCAGCTGTGGCCTGACCAGTGCTGCATAGAGAGGGATAATCAACTCCCTGGACCTGTTTGCGAAGCACCTGCAGGTGCACGACAAGGTGCGATTGGCTCTGCTGACTACTTCATCACATTGACAACTCATGTTCATCCTGGAGTCAGCAGTGACTCCAAGATCTCTTTCTGCCTCAGTGGTGCTGAGAAGGTTGCCCCCCAGCCTATAGGTATGATTCATAGATTCATAGATGTTAGGGTCGGAAGGGACCTCAATAGATCATCGAGTCCGACCCCCTGCATAGGCAGGAAAGAGTTCTGGGTCTAGATGACCCCAGCTAGATGCATATCTAACCTCCTCTTGAAGACCCAGAGGGTAGGGGAGAGCACCACCTCCCTTGGGAGCCCATTCCAGACCTTGGCCACTGTAACTGTGAAGAAGTTCTTCCTAATGTCCAGTCTAAATCTGCTCTCTGCTAGCTTATGGCCATTATTTCTTGTAACCCCCGGGGGCGCCTTGGTGAATAAAAAAATCACCAATTCCCTTCTGTGCCCCCGTGATGAACTTATAGGCAGCCACAAGGTCGCCTCTCAACCTTCTCTTGCGGAGACTGAAAAGGTCCAGTTTCTCTAGTCTCTCCTCGTAGGGCTTGGTCTGCAGGCCCTTAACCATACGAGTGGCCCTTCTCTGGACCCTCTCCAGGTTATCCGCATCCTTCTTGAAGTGTGGCGCCCAGAATTGCACACAGTACTCCAACTGC
>NW_005841981.1:401621-402027 GCF_000455745.1 Alligator sinensis | reverse complement strand
TGTGGGGGTCTGTAGCAGACCCCTACCACCAAATCCCTTTCTCCTTGCCCCCCCATGTAGCCTAACCCACAATCCTTCTACTTCCTCATCCTTTGATTCCGTCTTGATGAGGGCCGATGTATAGTGACCATTGACATAGAGCGCAACCCCTCCCCCTTTTTTCCCCACCCTGTCCTGTCTGTACAATCTATAACCCTCAATATGTACCGCCCAGTCGTGGGATGAATCCCACCAGGTTTCCGTTAGCCCTACTAAGTCATAGGTGTTTTGTGCAAGCAGGAGCGCTAGTTCATCCTGCTTGTTCCCCATGCTCCTAGCATTAGTATATAGGCACTTGAGCCCTGCGACTGGTGCCTTTGCTGCCCCCCCCGCTCCGAGTCCCAAGGAGTCCCTTATTTCTTACCTT
>NW_005841981.1:375385-400984 GCF_000455745.1 Alligator sinensis | reverse complement strand
CCTTCCGTACCTCTCAGGATGGAGTCGCCTATGACGAGCACTCGTCGCTTCCTCCTCTTGGTCCGCTTGGATCTCTTGACCTGTTCGGAGCGTGGAGAATGTGGTGTTGCTTCCTGCCCAAGGGTGTCCTCCTCCCCTTCCATCTCCTGCAGGGTCGCCAGGGCCTCGTACCTGTTCTCCAGTCGGACTGGAGGAACTGGTACCTGTTCGCTGCGAGCAGCTCTACGGTCCTGGATGTGACCGTCTGCCACTCTGCTGTGGAGGGCATTCCCCGGGCTGCTTCTTCCTTAGGTGCCTGGTCCTGCAGGGAAAAGAAATAGCCGTCAATTTCATCCTCCACCTCCCTGATACCCCTCAGCCTGCTAACCTCCTCCTGGAGCTCCCTCACCTGCGCCTCCAGAGCCCTAAGACAGGCACGTGCTGGACAGGTGTGGGGGCCCCCAATCTCTGCCCCCCCTGGGCCTGCTGGGGATCCCCCGCAGGCCAGGAGGTAGGGGGACATCAGCTCCCCCATGGGCTCGGTCTGAGTGGAGGCCTCAGACCAGCCCTGGGCAGTCTTGGCTCCCTGGGCAGAGGCCCTAGCAGCTCTCCTCGTCGACATGATTCTAAGCTGCTGTTTGTAGATCTGTCTGGTGTCTACGCCCTACCCGTACAGGAGTCTCTCTCCTGACCCTTCCTACCCGCCCGCTGGTGCGAACGCCTGTGCAAACGCCAGCGTGCTCTTACAGAGCGCGCCTGTTTGTGCACTCTGTTCGCGCTGCGCAGCTTGGGAGCACGGCTCCCTACCGGCTCAGCTATGTGGGACCCGGGGGGCTTTCCCTCTGGATCTGGCTCATCTGAGCCGGGTCCCTCTGCCCCACTTACCTTTGGGGGATCAGCCATTGCTGCCCCCGCTGCTGTTTCCTCTGCTGCTGTTGCTGCTGCTGCTGCTTCCTCCTCCGCCTCGGGTCAGTAAGTTAGTTAGTTAAGGGGGCACACGTGCGTGCGGGACACACGTGTGCCTGGATCCTCTCCTCCCGCTGCTGGTTCCCAAGTGATGGCAGTTCTTTCTCCCTAGATGCAGCACCTTGCACTTGTCCTTATTGAATTGCATCCATTTGAAAACCAAACATGGAAAACCAAAGCCACTCTTGTCCAAGCCAAAATTCATACATTTATTAAAAAAAATAAAACCCCTCCACTGCAACATATTTTTCTTCATCCTAAACCAAAATAAATATAAAGATGAAAAAAAGACTAATATTCAAACAAACTATATTTTGCCTGAGTAGAATAGGGGCTTTTCTTATTTTGGAGAACATATTATTTGACCACTGAAGTTCTGAGCCATTGAATATTTATTTCCTCTGGGGAATCCATATTTCTTTTACACAGGAAGTTTGGTGATACTTGTGAAAACAAAAAAAATACCCTTCTCCCACCTTACAAAAAAAATCATTGGCATTTAATGCAGCCCTGTAACATCTATGTCAAGTTATTAGTGCCTCAATTACTCCTCCATGACTACTTCCAATTGGATAATTCCACAAATACTGTGATCTAATAAGCATATGGTAAAATTAGAACTGATATGCTGACAGTCTTTCAGAGAGAGGGACATATTATCTTTATCTCCACACAGGGCAGAAAGAATCTGAAGGCTTCTGAGTAACATTATAAATAACACAAAATATTGGCAGTATCATTAGGGAATTTAAAAAATGAAACTGAAAAGCAGCATTTGCATGGATTATTTCTATATAAATTCACTCTGGAAATGTGGAAAGAAAAAGAAGTGAGAAAAAAACCATTCTCTCTCCAGAGCAGTTGATTTAATATTTGTTTGAAATGTACTTTCCCTTCATGCCCTTCTTCACTTGCCATTGTAACGCAGAGAAATAATATATACATTGCTTTATTTTCTGTCTTCTACCTTAGAGTTTGTACTTTAGTGTTTTCAGCACCAGATTATGCAGGTACTATTTGTTTATTACTTAGAAAAAGATAACACAGTTCTTTAATCCATAAATATCAGACAGGTTCTTGATTTTTTTTTGTGCTCTCTTTCAACAGCACCCAGCAAAGTGCAATTACTTTATTTATCCTTGAAAGACGGAGGAGTAAAATGACCTTTTTGTGATTTAAACCCATGGTTCCAAAGAGTCTAGTCATTTCAAACCTGAGAATTAAGCAGTTGCTCTGGAATGAACTTGAGAGAGATATTATCACAAACTCTTTCCTTTTTTTTTTTTGTTGCTTGCACAGAACACATGCTACAAGCAAAAGTAGATAAGCTCTTTAAATTCCAACTGCATCCTTCCATAACTGAGTAGTACTATTGGTAACTTCTGTATGGACCATAACAGTGTTATCAGGAGCAGGAAACACTAACTGAATGCAATAGGTGCACATTTTTTTCCTTTTCAATTATTGGATGGAAACTTACTTGGTGATATTGTTTCTAACACCTTAACTTAGCTAGAAATAAATTCCTTAGAAGGACATTCTTAGCCTCATTTCTAAAATTTCCTGTTAGTACTGAAAGACATAGCAACCAAAACTTCATGTTTACAGTGTTGCTCAGAAGTTGTTAGATTCTTTCTACCCTTTGTGGAAATCAACATAAGTTTTATCTCATAGAGACTGTCAGCATATCTGACCTTCATATTATCATATGCTCATTAGACCTTTGTGTCTATGGGATTGTCCAGGTAGGAAAAGAAATAATAGAAATATAATTGACATGCCCATTTGTTGATGGAAGAGTTGCTGTTGCTTTCAGTGGGCATTTACTCTGAATAAAGACTTAAGGATTTGGTTCTTGTTTTGTTAACTGTTGTTGGAAAAGTGAAATGTATCATATAAAAGTATAGTCTTATTCATCTTTACATGAATACCAGTAGTAGTTTGTTTATAAAACTTCTAAATCCAAGCCTCGTAATCCCATGCTACTTTCTACTACATATTATGAAGGGGAATAAGATAGAATTGAAAAGACCTCATCTGTCATTTGCCCTGCATGCAGGCTAAACCCTGCAGAGGATAAAATATAGGCAGTAGGATTACTCAGGTGTGTCATGGCTCTTAGTATTGATGTTAATTTTGTGTATGGTGGAGGCTTGGGGTTGGATGGCTGGCTGCTGACTTTGGATCTTTTGAGTAAGAAGAATATTTCTAGATTGTGTGACTAGGTACAACCAGCCATGCACACAAATGCACATCCTTTGTGTGCTTCTAAAAGTTTTACCTTGAGTAAAGAATCTGGCTCAAGCCAGATTTAGAAAGTTGGTGTTAAACCCCTAAAATTGAACCCAGCCCTTATTACTGCCATCCAACAACCTGGCAGAAGGGTTTTACACTATGTAAAACATGTATCAGTAAAATATATATGTCAGTAGAAAAGTTTGGTTGTCAGTAACTCTAAAAATATAAATTAATATGTCTTATGTAGCCCCTTCTTCCTTGGTTACCAACTACCTGTAAATCTGTGAACAATCTGTTAAAACTAAGCCTGAAAACACTTGTCCATATAATGCATTAAATATTGTGTTGTCCATAATAACAGCAACAACAACAATGATGATGACAAAATTGTGAGCTTGTTTGAAGATCCCTCATTGGAATAAGGCTGGATGCAAGTGCTGATGGACAGACAAAACAGAGAAGTACTACCTTATGTCTGAGCAGTAGCACAGCTTGGCACCCTGGAGCTCTCCACCAAGGCTTTGGGGCCCATGGGAGCCTCCATAGCAAATTTCCCCCTCACACAGCCATGTGCTGCTGCTGCATCCCAAAAGCTATCACCTGCCCATAACAGCTGCTTGCCTCAAAGATTGGCAGAGCCATGCAGCCCCAGGCAATCTGAGGCACCAGGTAGGATGGGGGGGTGTTATGCAAGGGTTGACAGTCTATGTTTCAATGTACAATCACAAAACAGAAGGATTCTGAGGATGGTAAAAATAATTCTTAGATGTATATATTTTTGTACTTTATATTTCCTTGATACAACCCTTATGTTATGTAGGTTCAGTTGTAGTTATGTTCTACTATGGTTACTGTGTATTCCTTCTTTGCATACCCTCTTTAGTATGTCTGTTTTAGTGTTAGTGGGCCTCGGTCTTACTTTTGGGGGGGGGGGGGGGCGGTCACTTTGACTAACATAGGTGGTAAACCCCCTTCCCCCTAGATGGCAATGCTGGGTGAGCCTTCCTTTTCAACAGACCCAGCTAGGTGGTAGCTCCCCTGGGTTGGCTTGCTATAGAGACTGAGATTATTAACTACTTGAGTTTCACATAATATTTAATTAGCTAAAGTTTTCTTTGATTTTGTACATATATACCTTTTTCCCCAGTAATGAGCCCAATTTTAGTTGAACATGGTTTGTGACTCAGGAAACTTTGTTCATGTTACAACGCACAGTTACATTTGTTTTCCCAGGTTTATGGGTGGAGACTCCATCTACATTTAGAAAGTTGGTGTTAAATTTTTCAGTTTGAACCCAGTCCTTGTTACTGTTGTCCAAGGGCCTGTTAGAGTTACATTTACATTTTAAAAAACATATCAGTAGAAAAGTTTGGTTGTTAGTAAGAAGTTTGCAGATTGTCAATGATTTTTTTTTCTTAGGTTGGCAACACTGTTTCCTCCCACACATATATAATCTCTTTCTATGGGATTTTCCCCCAGTGGGCTATAAAAGTAAACAGATCATGTAGAAAAGTCTAAATGTTTGCAAAGTAACATTTCATAGGCTGTCTCTTTTTCATTGAAAACATACGTATGTGTAAATAAGAAATTTTTTACCCTTGTTTCAACAAATAGTCTTGAATAATAAATTTAGAGGAGTAACCAGTACACCTTTCTGAAAAATGGAGAATTCTGACACCGGTATTGAATGTGGGTATAAAACTAAAGATGATATTCATGGCTATATAGAGTTGTTTGAACAGAATGGAAAAATGGCTGCATAATTTGTCTAATAATGCATATACACTGTTTTGTACTGATGGGCTTTTGGTTAGTTACTGGAATTGCATAAAATTCTCGGCTGCTTTAAATTTAATGATTGAAAAAAAATGTCTTCCTGCCCTTTAAATGCACAGCTTTCAGAAGGGTTACAGTAAATCTCTTAATCTCCTCTAGCATTTATTTTCCACTAGATTGTTCACAGGCATTAATCCACAGGGCATTCATGCCCAATCTGTATTTAAATCCAAGAATGAATATCTGAGCTTTGAGCTATCTGCTTTCATATACTCCTAGTGGGATCCACCACAAGAACTCCGGATGAATCAGGGGAAAAAAAATCCAATCCCAGGTACATTTGACTTCCATTTCAGCTTTAGCTGAGTACAGTTCAACCTCTATTTGTCCTTGGTGATTACAGCATTAAAGAAAGCAATTGTGTGGAAAAAAAGCAAGCAGAATCCACAAAAAAGGTTTCCCCTGTCTTTCCAGAGAATGTGGACTCACATTAGGCCTCTAAAGTTTTCAGATGTATTGGGGTAACAGGCAAAATTGTGTAACATGGGGTACCCTGATTTGAAAATGCTGTCCAATGACATCACTGTTTTTCTATTCTTTGAGGCAGGATTTTTAGGTGAAATAAAAAGGCATAACTCCACCTGATTTGCATGCAGTAATTTACTGCAGAGTTTATATTCATTGATTAGTATGTGCAGACCTGGATGGCAAGCTGAGTTTTAATCTACACAAGCCATTTTTGTAATATCATTTTTCAGCTTTTACTTTTTGACTGTCAGGTAAGTGCAGAAGAAAATACAAAGCCTGAGTGTCCTACACAGTTTAAAGTCAACTATTGTTTGACCTTCTTTTTTTCCTAATCTATTTATGTAAGAAATTATTTAAATTTAGCCAACCTAAGTGCAATGAAAGATAAATGAAGGAGTATTTATAAAACAGTACCGAGGAAAGTTTTTAGTTATTTCTATGGTCCAAGAATATATATACATTGTAGTTTGGCTCTCTGTAACTTGTGCAGCTTGTACCATTAATGAACTCATTTGCTTCTAAATTATTGATTAGTTGTGTTGACATTTTGTTAAATCCTGATGTTTACTAAAGTTCTGACCTTAGAATCTAATCCAAGAAACTGAACCAAGTGCTGAGGTGATCATGAGGATGTGATAATAATCTTCAGGCTACAGTCACCCTACAGTTGTTTCCAAGAGCCTGCTTCAGCAGGTGGCCTCTAGGGGCACAGACAGAAGTGCCAATTTTCACCTGATGTGGTCACAAAGTGGTCTATAGCTGTGACCAAACATGAGTTCATGGCTACAGACTACTTCAAAAATGGCCGAACAGGCAAAAATCTAAACCCTCCTTGCACAAGGGGTCAGATGAAATTGTTTTAAAACAGAATGTCTTCTGTAACTTGTGTCTGCCTGCTTGCCAGCCTCTGAGCTGTTTTCAAAATGGGATGGGGGAAAGGGAGCAGAGGGAGTTTGGCCTGGGTTTTTTTCAGCCCCTGCCAGAGGATGCGGTGGGTGAATTGGAGCTCCCTCCCCCATCTTGGGGCATGGGAGCTCCAATTCACCCATGCCACCCTCCAGCACTAGCTGGGGACCCCCCAGAAGGAGCTCTCTCTGCTCTCTTTCCCCCTCCTATCCGGCAAATGTTTCAGCCTCGCAAGGAGAAAGGGCAGTTGCTAGAGGAAACTGACTGCAGTCAGCAGCTAGATTCCCATCATCCCTGGAATGAACAGTAAACTTCTGTTTGTTCCAGGAGATTGTTGTAACTCAGAACACTTCCTGCAAAGTATTTTCAGCTACAGTAGGGAGCTACACTTCTTTCTGTACCCTAAGAACCCCTTTTTCAGTGGGGATGATGGAAAGGCATATGCAGCAGAGGAACTTTCAAGCATTCATGACCCCTCTTCTGTATCCTTCTATGCAGGTGACTTAAGGCCCCTCTACAAGTTAAATGTATTGTGCAATTAACCAGTTAATTGCACATTTAATTTATATTGATTACATGTGTAAACTAACTATCACATCATAAAAATATCTATCCAGCTATAAAGTTAGAGCTACAAAAAGTTTACTAACTTTATAGCTGGTTTTTATCCAGCTTTAATTTGCACATGTAGCATAGCTATGCCCCCACAGCTGGGAGCCCCACTAGCGGACAGGGCTCCTAGCCCCAGGGGTGCACCATTCATTTCAGCATCTAGGATTCCCACAGCTGAGGGGACTCACAGCCATGACACCAGCCCAGAGTGCTGTGGCTGGGAGTCCCCTTAGCTGCGAAGACTCCCATCCACAGTAGGGAGTCCCATCAGGTGTGGGCTTGTAGTAGTGGGAGCCAGTGCAAGGGGAGCCCAGGATCAAGAATACTGGGCTTCCCTTACACTGGCAATAAGCCATGGTAGGATGTGATGCTGGATCCCACAGTCATGCTATGCATGTGTGACATGGCAGGAGGTACAATTGTATAGATCACGCATTCGACCAGAGGCAGGCAATTATTTCAGGTGGAGGGCTGCTTAATGAGTTTTGGTGAGTTGTTGAGGGCTACAAGGGTAGCCCTACCCCTTGACAGGTGCCTCGCCCCTTGGTCGCCATCTTGGGACTGGAAGCCCTGCCCCTAAGCCCTGACTTTTGCCACTGGAAGTCCCTCCCCTTGCCCCCCAAAAGCACTCCTTTTGGAAGGGGAGGGTTGCCATCTTGGAACTGGAAGAAAACCAAATTGTATACTAAAAGTCAAAAACCTACTATAACATATTTTGATTTTATTACAAAAAACATTTGTCATGATTTGTGTTTGTGTAGTGTGTATATAGAGGTGATCACATAATAACTAAAAATAGTCTTACTCTTGTATATTGTGTGTGAGGTGTGGCTGGGTGGATGTCTGTGTATGGTGGGGTGTGTGGGCAGTATGTGGGGGAATATTAAGGGGGTGTGGCTGTTTGGGGTGTAATAGGGTATGTTGGATAGTTGTGGGGGCAGAGTGTGGGTGTGTTGCATTTGTGGGAGGTGAAGAAGGGTGGAAAGGTATGGGAACCCCCTACACACTCCCTCCTGTGGTGCACAGCCCTCGCCAGTGACAGCAGCAGATGGGGGCACTCAGGGTGCTTATGTGCCACGCAGGTGCTGCCACCCAGCAGTGTGTGGCTCTGGCCAGTGTAGCAAAACCCCCAGTTTTTCTTTTATTTAAAAATACATTCCCTTCCCTTCCCCAACCATTTCTGACTTTCTATCTGCCCTCTCGATCCCTTATAAGTGTGCGGGCCGGGAGCGGTCCGAGGCTTTCAGGGGCGCCCGGCGGGCTGTGGCCAGCAGCCCTGGCATGTGGGTCGGGGAATGCAGGCTGGCGGACTAGAATTAGGCACGGACGTGTAGCGGTTGATTAAAGAATATTTTACTTACATCGTAGATGGTCGCGGTGCAGGCAGGAGAAAACTTCGCTTAAGTTGCAGTTACAAAACTCGTACGAACAAGACCCGTAGAAAAACTCGAGCCTCTTGAAATAACTCGGAAAGAGCTCTGGATACACACACAAAGTTTGCTAGGCTCCGTGGAATGAAAGCGCGCAGGGAAGGGTTCATCGAGGGATTAGGCGGCGACGGGGAGAGGTTAGAGGTTGATCAGGCCCCTATATCCTTCTTAAGGCACACGCTGGGTTTGTTAGGCTCCGCAGCGCTTAGAGTTCTTCACAAGATGTGAAGTCCTCCTTCTCCTCCTCCAGATGGTTGTGGAGTCCTCCCTTGCGGGGTTCTCCTTGGAGTTCTCCAACTTGGGTGGAAACCGCTCAAGCCTCTTATACGGCTAGCAAGCCAATCGCTAGCCGCCACGTGGGAATAATTTAGAAACAGCCAATAGTAGGGAACAAATTTGCATGCGGGTGGCGGGAACTCCTTTGCACTGGGGTTTTCTCTTTGCAACTGAGAATTGCACTGTGCAAAGAAAGCTCCTTGTGGAGGGAAATAATTCTGCAGTGCCGAAGCACGCACAAAATCATACCCTTGGGTTATGACAATAAGAAGTTATAAGTAGTCATAGATAAGCTAAGTTCTTGTATGCCATTATTGTGACAAGCCCTTTTTTATATTGTAAATAGTGTTCAGGTATTTTTGTATTGATTTTTACTGTTTTATATTGTATTCCTATTGTTTATAATGTTTATATTGGTTTTTATTGTTTTACATCGATGTATGATTTAGGCCTGTTCCTGTAAGTTAACCAAAGTAATGTCAACCCTCCATCTTGTAATGTTAAGTTTCCATCTTGTAATGTCAAGTCTCCATTTTGTGTCCCCCGCCTGGGCATACCCTGTTGTAACTGTGTTGCAACTATGACTTATACCTACCCCTCCTATGTAAATTGGTTCCTGGGTGAATGGGGATGAATGAGGGTGCTTGAGACATAATGGTAACAGGCCTAAAAATACCTCCTGCTCAATGACTGGACCATCAATTCAACAACTGGACTATCAGCTTAACGACTGGACCACTGCTTTGCATTGACTCTCCCTGAAACCACAGACCTACTCCGAGGAACCAATATTTGAAAGATAAAGACCTTCAGGAAACCAGCAACATAGAAACAAAGAACAGAATAGAAACAAGAAACTCCACCATTGTATCCCACTGGACAATGAGGACACCTGGAACTGCATGTCCTCATCTGAACAGCATTGGCCCTTGCCTGGCCATGTCCTACCCATTGGAGTCACAGGTAGCCCACCCCTATAAAAGGGGTGGTTGAGTGTGACCTCCTTAAGATGTCCTCTCCATCTTCCCTCCAAGCAAGGGACCTGAGTTCTAATTCTATCCACCTTGACTCCAATTCCTCTACTAAGCCCTTTTCCTCCTGCTACCATTGTATGAGTGTGTGTGGGAACCAATAACTTCATGGTCTGTATATTGTGTTGCCTGTCTAATAAAACTGATATTTTTGGACCCGAAGCTGGCCTTTGTCTTGCTGCAGGCTCCCCATTTAATCCCTGCTCTCTTTACCCCCTCCTCTGACCCAACCTCATGTCTAACTCCCATCCCTTTGTCCTCTGTCCCTCTGCTCCCCATCCCAGCTCTCTGCCACCTTGGACCCCCGTCCCAACTCTCCTTCTGTGTCCCAGCTTCTCTGCCAGCTTCCTGTTTGAGTGGCTAACCACTGCTCCATCACCTTCACCTCTCCTGACCTCCCAGCTTCTCTGCCGGCTTTTTGCTCCTCCGGATCACCGCTGCTCTGTCACCTCCACCTCTTGACCTCCCAATTTTGCTCTGTCTCCTCCACCTCCTGGCTTTCAACTTTCTTTCCTCAGCTGCTATCTGCCTCCACCTCCTGGCTGTCTACCCTGGCTTTCCCCACTGCCACTCTGGCTTCTGTGCCAGCTCTTCCCCCCCACCCCCAGCTTCCTACCTCCACCTCTGCTGTCTCGACTTTCCCGGATCCATGGCCAGCTTTCCCACACCTGTCTCCACCGCCTCCTCTGCCCGGAGCCCCAAGTGCCCCTTAGTCACCAAGCACCCCAATTACGCCTAAGTGCCCCCAGTGTTAACACACACAGCCACTGAAGTGCATGTTTGCCTACGTGTGTGTGTGTGTGTGTGTGTGGACCCATAGTATCGTATGTGCAGTTTGTGTGTGCGTGTATAATTTTGTGTCACACCCTCTGCCTAACAGTGTGATATTGAGATCCTGAGCATTGATCTGATGCATGTCAAGTCAACACAACCACTGCATGTGGTAGCAAGGAGCACAGCCAGGCTGGCCCACCTCTATCACATGGGGTTCCCCACAGTGCACATGCGGCTCCTGGCATTCACACGCCACCTGGAGGAAGCCATGCACAATGGAGTCTGCTGCCTTTGCTGCTACCTGCTGTGCAAGTCGCAGGACTCCACTAGGAAGCAGGGAGTGGGGCTCCTCTCCACTCCTGGTGGAGTCCCAGGACCTGCATGGCAGGGGGCAGTGAAGACAGCTAGCTCCATTCCACGGGGCTCCCCCTGGTGGTGCGCAGTGCTGGGAGCTGCACGTGGGCTGTGAGGTACCCCCCGTGATGGAGGCAGTCCAGTTTGGCTACCTTCCTTATAGATTCATAGATGCTAGGGTCGGAAGGGACCTCAAAGGATCATCAAGTCTGACCCCCTGCCAGTGGCAGGGAAAAGTGCTAGGGACATGTGATCCCAGCCCGGTGCTTGTCTAGTCTCCTCTTGAAGAGCCCAAAGTAGGGGAGAGTACCATCTCCCTTGGAAGCCTGTTCCAGATTCTGGTGACTGTAACCATGAAGTTCTTTCTGATGTCCAACTTAAATCTACTCTCTTTCAGCTTGTGGCCCTTGTTTCTGGTTATTGCAAGGGGTGCTCTGGTGAACACAGCATCCCCTATTTCTATTTCCTGCTGTCCGTCCCCTCTCCCCCCGTCTCATTGCCACTGTGTGATGCTGGCTGGAGCTATGTGCCATTGGGCAGCAGTGCCTGTGCAGGCCAGGAGCACCCTGAGCACCCCACCTGCTGCTGCTGTCACTGGCAGTGGAGTCTATGTATCATGGATAGTGTGTAGGGGGGTCCCCACCCTCCCTTATACCCTCCCATTCCCCCTCCCTCCCTTACACCCACACCCTGCCCAGCTGAGTTCCATGGTCCCTCTGGCCCCCAGGGTCTGGGCTCCACACTGTTTCCAGCTCAGCCCTAGCCTTCTGTGCTCCCACTCAGCTGTAACCCTCCATACCCCCACCCCTGTCACTTCCCTACCTGGTGCCTGGGAAGGGGTGCCAGGGAAACTGAGCAGGTCCCCTGGTGGCTGCAGCAGCAGACCCTCCAAGCAGGTTTGTGCTGGCTGGGCCAGGCCCTTCCATTCACAAGGGTGGGAGCAAGGTGCAGGGTTTGGGTAGGGGACAATAAGTTGGGCGCCCATGCGCTAGATGAAATTACCTGGCAGGTCAGATCTGGTCCACAGGCTGTATTTTGCTTGCCCCTGAATATGACAGTGCTTTGTTAATTCAACCATATTTTGTTAATCAAAACTATTTTGCAAACTAATTTCAAATGCCAATTTTGTCTAAGTTAAATAAATAAGTTTTCCTCAGTAATGGTAGTTTCTTATTGCCCATTCTTCAGGAATGCCTCCAGTACTGATGCAGTTTAGTTGGCAATATTTATATAGTAACTGATAGTTATGCAAAGTAACTGATAAGCATGAATCCTGGTTTTCTCAGATTAACCCCCCCCCCTCTAATAGTTGGGCTAAAGTAACCCAAAATCCACATTTTTCCATGATCAAAATGAAATGCCACTAAAGTATAGATAGTGGCATTTCATTTTAATCACGGAAAAATGTGGATTCTGGGTTACTTTTTTAATTCAATTTTTTTTTTTAAACTAAAATCAGCCCTCCAAAACTGTGATGTGTCTTAAGGAGAGAAACTGATTTTCTTTGCCAGAAATTCTCTGCATGGAGATGTAGAAGGCTGTAGAAGACACTGTTACAGGATAGCTTCCAGGTTTAATCTCCTTGCCATCAAGCAGGAGGTGGCACAATCCCCTTAATCCTTTCACAGCTGTTCTCTGAAGGGTACCAGTTTTTAGCAAGTTTCATCCTATAACAAGGGTATGGGGGATATGCAATAGTGTGGTGAGACTCCCCATGAGTCCTCGAGTTAAGCACAGTTAAGCATAGGTTAAGCACAGTGGCAAGCAGTGGCAGAGTTAAATGTTGTGACTCCTCGAGCCATGCCAACAAATATTGCCACTAGTCCTCCTGATGCCAAATTTCTGGACCCATGGAAAACTCCGTGCTCTGGATCTGGAGTGTGGAGCTATGTTATCTGGTCTAGCAAGGCAGAAATTTGTCAGTGTGAGGAGTAATGTCTGCTAGCAGCAGCTGTCTTTGCTGAATTCCAGCTCCTGCAGACCTGCTCTATGCTTCACATCTGGCCTGTGAACTAGGGCTGGATGAGGAATTTGTAAGGTGGAATCTTCTTGCTCTCTGTTCCCGTATCATCATTAGGGTTGATGCAACACTCAATTTGTCCCCAGTTGAAGTCATGCACTGAGTATTTTACATAGTTTAGCTGAAGGTTTAAATTATGTAGTGATTCTTAGCATATTTATTTCAGTTATATATACTGACAAGTTAAAAGCTACAGCTCTAATACAACAGGTTCATTTAATAAAATACATAATTATATACTAAGAGAGTACAATACTAAACAGATTCTGATATTTGCTTAGAACTGTCTAGTCTTTTCCAGGTGAATCTATAGAGGTGAATAACATTAAGTCTGCAAACTAGGAGAGATCTCTAATTGTTCTGTGAACTAGACATTTGAAAGAACATGGATTAGCTATATGTACTTCCTTAGCAAGTGTATTCAAAATTTATATGGAGGTGTACAGTATTTATGTAGTCAGGAAAGTGTTGCCAGAGATCACAAAATGTATATTTTTAGAACAAGGCTATGCTATTTTGGCTTGTGTGCAACATTACATACCTGTACTTCAGTTGCCTATCTGAATTTCAGTGTTTGATATAATAACAATATGTTTCTGGAAAACTATTACAACATTAGGTTTATTTAAAATTGAAATCTTCTAAACTTAACAATCTATATATGTGTATGTGTATATGTATATATATGTATAATAAGTCATCGTCTTTGTTCTGATTTGAAAACACTGGGTTGTCTGTTTACATGTTGTCTTGCAGAGAAAAACATATTTCTCAAGATTTCAAAATATTTTTGGCCATAAAAATCCCAAACTACATTTTTGACATGAAAGTTTGTTTGAAATAAGTGTTAGCTTGTCATTCAGAGAGGCTTATCCCTAGGAAGAGCATGTTGTATTGTTTGCAATGGCATTCATTTTGTAGTCATGATACCTGATGAGAATGCAGCCTAGAGGTCTTGCCTCATAATGTCCAAATGAGCTGCACCCTCCATTTCCCTTCATTTATACAAATAGTTGCAGTTGTAGTTTCTTGTTTGGTAAGTGGTAGACTAAATGAAACCAGAAATGAGATATGTAGACTCATCTGACTGAGAAGTTAAAACCTATTTGAGAACCTCACTTTTTTAGTCTTTTATGGAAAGTTCAGATTAGAAAGCATCTATACTTTTACTTATGGATTTAAGTTATTATTTGGCAGCTGAGCTTGATTCATTTTTCCAAATTAAATAGACATATCTAAATAAACAATGCTTAGAACTACTGGGCCTGTCAATAGTATGTGACTGTCTTGATATTTCTAATGTTTCCATCACTAGAATCTGTCCATATGCAATCTTATACATAATGAGCAGTTAACTTGTGAAATTCATTGCCACAGGAGATGGTGGAGGCAGATAATAGCAATGTTTAATAAAGGGACTGAATAAAGACATGGATGATAGTTCTGTTAATGGCTATTAAACACAACAGTTGGAGATGTTTCCTTTGACATCTCTAAACAAATAAGTGGCGGATGCCAGGAAGGATATTGAATAGGGGATAGCTCACTCTAGATATATCCAGTTCAGTACTCTCCTTGTATAGAATCCACTTCTGCCAGTGTTGGAGACAAACTACTAGGGTAGACAGACCCTAACTCAGTATGACACTTCTGTTCTTATACATATCATGAGCTTGTCTGCTTAATTGTTTATGTATAAATAAATAAATGAGTTATGTTCACTTTGCCCATTCCTGTAAAATCTCCACAGTAATAGGTACTACAGATACCTGTAAAACATTGTCACACTGACATTTGTTTTCTAAGCAAGACTATTCTAACAGCCCAATGAGGATATCTGAGCCTCTTCTAATAATAATGGGAAAAGTTAGTGCCAAATAAAATGCTTTTCTACCGCAGGCAGGTAAGTATTACTTCCCCTATATAGCAAATAGAAGGTTGGACTAGGAGGCATAAAGAGGTTAAACTACTCACCTGAGGTCACGCAGCGAGTCAGAGGGGGCCAGTACTAGAATACAAATCTCCCGATTCTCCCTTCTGACTTGTGTAACTACAATCTAGTTGTTTTTTCTTATCTTTATTTATTAGTGTCCTTCTCAAGAGGGTTAGTCTCTTAAACAGTGCTGAAATAGTTGTAGGAATGCAGTAACTGTTAATAGCACTGGTGATAGAAAAAACTGATTACAGTATACTGTCATTGCAATGAGCATTTGGAACAATTTATTTCACTGTTAATATTACCAAGATTAATTGAGCAAATACTATTGTAATTTGGCTGATTGGATTAGCTAAATTAGCAACTCCACAAGGAAAATTTACCTTTTTCTTATTTCAGTCCTATATTGGTATATAGGCTTTAATTTGTAAGTTATCCATGTTACCATTTTTGGTATGTGTCTATCCTTAGACCCCCAGTCAGGATAAAATATAAATGTATATATTCCAAATTCTTTTTATCAAATAAAAGAAACCTCAACCATTCTAGGTTATAGGATTTTTTACTTATAGTAAAAGTTAACTCCATCAATAGAAGGTAATGCTGGCTTCTATAGTCTTGTTCTAAACCTTATGAATTTTTAGGGACCCCAGATCCTGTTCCACCTCTAAGATACTTAGGTAGTATTTAGGCATCAAGCATCATCCTATTCCAAGCGGCACAGCAGCCACATTATGAATCTCCATTTTTGCCTGAAAAAAATCCCTAGGTGTAACTAGACTTCAGATACTGAGCATCTTAGACAGTCACTTACATTTCTGATTCCACTTATACTCGATTATGACCCAGTTCCATCTGGACATGGCTTGATGGCATCTCTCCTATTTTTCTGTAAAGTGAAGTTGCTGTCTGTGAATTTTGCATTAGTCATTGACTAAAATGCATAAACTGCATTGGAAATTAATCTGAATCTAGGACTCTATCCCTCCACAAAAGAGTACCTGTGAGGGTTCAGCCAGGATATAGGAAGCTGGGCCTGTGGAGAGGTGAGGTGGGGTGGAGGGCAGAGCTTACCAGAGCTCAGAAGGGAGATCCAAGAGACATAGTCTGAGATACAAGCTGAGGTCATGAACCAGGGGTTGGAGAACTGGTGCCAAATTCCAGGGAAGATCCAAGATCACAGTTAAAAAAGCCAAGCCAAGATGCCAGGAAAACCAGAGAGAGCAGTACCACCACTGAGCTTCAGGAGAGATCCAAGATCAGGATGAGGAAAAGTCAAAGCTGGATCAGAAGAACCAGGGAGAGGTGTGAACATAGGGCTTGCTAGAACAGACTGATGCTATGGGAAGGCATACCTGTAGCCTGAGGCTGCAGGTGTGTTTAGAACAGATGGGTGGCATTTTCAGAAGCTAGTCTGCTTGCAGAGCACTGGGTCAGCCATATTAGACAGGGATTGAGGCAGGTGTGGTAACTCATGTGCCTGACTGTCAGGTCTCCTTGATCAATCCCTGACAGTACCCACCTTATTAGGCCATGGGCTCCCACTCCCTTTTGTTTGCTCTGTTTCTGCCCCCATAACTTATACTCCTGGTTGCTCACTGGAGAGGAGGACAGGAAGATGCCTTCATTTTTGCCTTGTCCATTGACTGGTGTTTGTTGGTCTTTGGGGCACTTCCCTGGGAAATGGGAGATCTATATTTAAACCTCTTGGCTAGGGACAGAATTTATACTCAAACCAGTTTAAATAATCAGAAACTGGTTCAAACCTGTAACAGAACAGATGCTCAGTACAAATAAACCAGTTTCAAAATGGCTGAAACTGGTTTAAGATAAACCTGGTTGAATGTAGTATCAGACTTGACTGATTTAGGTCAAACCAGTTTATGAAACTTTTGTTCCAGACCCTTCCTGGTTCAAGGTAAATCATAGTCCCCCAGCATACTTTTCAGCCCTAGGCTGGGCTATGCTGTCTGCCCTAGCAGAGAAGGGTTGTGGGGGAGGCAGGGACTGCCCTCTCCCAGGCAGACCCGGGCTGGGGGCTGGGGCCAGGGAGGGGGTTAACCCCCTTTCCCCAAGTTAATGCCCCCCCCCCACCTTTCTCTAAGTACAGAGCTTCCCTGCCCTGTTAAACTTACTGAAAAGTACAGCAGGCTGTGACTATGGACTACAAATCTCAGAGGCACTTGGAAGCTGGAAGAGGAAATGATGAGCAACCCTGCAGAGTCCTTCTTGTGTGATGCTGGACTGCAAATCCCAGAGTCTTCAGGGGCAGCAGGAAGAGGAAATGCCAGAGAGCCATGCTCTCTTACCTTCTGGCTTCTGGCCTGAGCCACTGCAGCCATGTGACTGCGTTTCTTGAGTCAAAGGTAAATGTGTGTTCAGTTGTTTCTCAGTTTAATCTTTGCATTTTTGATTAACTTGTAAAGACTGAATTGATTCAGCCTCAGGCTTTTTGACTTTCTGTACTTAGCCCTTCAGGCTTACTGGAGCCTTAAATCCAGACCTGTCAGTTCTTGGGTAAGTGTTCTAATCACTATTCATTTGGGCAAAGGATGGGTCCTCTTCCTGCTGCTGCATTTTAAAGTGAAGTAAATGCTGCCGCCAGCTAGATACTGATGCAGGCAGATATCCAAACAAGGTGGATTTTGACCTGGTGGAAAGTTCAGGTAGATGTTTTCCCCTTGTGCGAGCTGGTGTGATGGAAGTTCATCCTGATAAGATGGAAGTTCATCAAGCTACCTATTAAGTGAGCGAAATAACTGTGTATTACTTTGAGGTGGACTTCATACTCCTCAAGTGTGACACACATTTATTTGGGTAGTGACTGACTGCTAAGTCTCAAAAAACTAATAGGCAGGACAGGATTTGGGCATTAATACTGTTTTAATCAGTGAAATGGGTAAAATGACTTTTCTCGAAGAGTGGTACAGTGGTATGTTTATAAAATTACAAAATTGTAATTCAAGCATTTTTCTCCCAACTTGGATGTGACTATGCTTTTGAGAGAGGTCAGTTTACATTCAACTTTCATCCTGAGTACTACCGGGATTTGTTTTTTGGGTTTTTTTTTAAGCTACTGGGAGTTTCCTCTATCTTCTTGAAATATTCCACAGACAACAGTAATAGAAATGTACAGCTAAACTATTAATTATGTTTTAAAATATATCACCGGTGAAAATGTGAGCTATTAATTAAATGTTACACAGCCTTCCAATACCAGACAAATTATCCAGAGATATGAAAACGTATCTGAAAAAGTATTATCAAATATTCAGCTCTTGTAAATTGTGCAACACCATTGACTTGTTGTAATGAAGTAATACTGACTTATTTCCATTTCATATAACTTGAGATACAAAAATACAATATTAGTAATCTATTTGGTCACATCTTTGTGAATGTCTATCCTTGATAATTATGATGGATTTATTAAAACATCTGTAGTTACTATTAATATAACTCTTTGGGGTATGTGTTTCTGTTCCTACAAACATTTGACACCAGCTGTTTGGAGAAAAGCTTCTTGTTCCTGTGTCTAATTTTGCAGCACAGTTTCTTTCTTTATTACATGATAAATATTTCCCTCTCTGATGTTTTTATTTTCTTAAAGGTCTTTCCATATATATAATATACTTCAACTTTAAAAGAAAATAAGTACTAAATTTTCAATCCTCACATTTGTTTCTTTTACTTTGATGATAATGAAACCTCTGAAGGTGTTTAAAAAATAGGATTTTTTCCCAATGCTTTATAAATGCCCTTGATATAAATTCATTTATGTTCTCGCAGATTTTGAAATCCCCTATTTTTTCACTTTTATTTATCTTAAAGTTGGACATTGGCTGTATTTACCTTGCAGTCTCTGTTTGTGTGTCTAGAAATACTGATTTTAGTTTATCGTGCCCTGAAAAATCTTGCAACAATGCCCAGTCCCAGAGCAGAAGCTTCTTTGTGATATTTTCACATTTATGGCAGAAACATTTGTTGGTTGGCTAGGAATAATGTTACAGGTTTTACTTTAAGACCTCTATATGTTTTAGTGGTCAGGGATTATTGCTTTAAGGCAAATGTCTGTGTTGATGGAAAGAGGAATTTTTTTGGTGGTTCATGTTCTATCAGGCAGGAATTATCCTTAATTGATGGTGGAAAAATGGTGAAAATATTGTGACCTTTGGAGTAACTATTCACTGAAAAAATTGCACTCTTATTCTTGAATTATTGTGTTTGGAGCAACTGTGTTAGGACATCAGACTATTTTTCATACCAGGGTGACATGTAGTTTGTTTTGTCTTTCATATGATTGGATGGCCAGACACTTAGGATACAGTGGCACTACCAAACCTCTATTCTGAAGGAGGTATCCACAAAAGGAAATGTGTAACTAGAATTTCAATGTGCCCATCAGAACTAGAAGGAGCAAAGGAAAGAGATACTTTACAAATGAGAATCCTCTCAGCAGTCGTTCTGAATCTGTAACCAGAAAATAAGTTTTTATTGTTTGTTTTATTTAAATAAAATTCACATAATGCTATTCTAGTAAAGTTGAAAAGCTGTCAGTTGCTATTAGAAGCAGTAACCCAGACATTTTCCATTCTCATTTACCAGGTTACATTTTAGGATACTTTAATCAATATCTTTTCCATTTAAATTCTATTAAGAGACAATTTAAAAGTTTAATCAAAAACTTCAGCAATTGTTGATGATTATACATGCTGAATTAGATCTTGGTGCTCCAACGTGTGAATTGATTCATGTGTGAGGCACACAGTGGTAGGAAATAAAATGAATCCAGGCTTTTCTCAGCTCTGTAAGCAGGTTTGCAAGTGGGATATTGATCTATTTGCCTTTGTGTCTCGCTGCTTGGCCAGACAATTATTTACAGATCTCTGAGACAGCGAACCTCCCTGAGCAGCTGAATGGAAAGGTTGAATCTGATGTTCTTAGTATTTTTCTTCAGGCATTGAGGAACTAATAAATATTTCACTGCCTCAAAAATCATGCTATGGAAAGGTAAAAGAATATATAACAGGAACATTTTTCTGAATAAGAGCTTTACAGGGTGGCCTTTATTATATAAATATGCATGCAAACTTTTTCCTGCAATCTGAAGCAAACCATACACACAGATACAAGGGTGTATGTGTGGGGGGTATGTGTGTGGTGTGTTTGGGTATAATGGGGTGTGCATATGGGAGCTCCCACATACACCCCCCATATAGCGTGCTGCTTCTGTCGGCGGTGGCGGCAGCAGCAGCAGGAGGCAGTGGGCCCTTGTGGCACTAATGGCCCATGGCAGGCAGAGCCCCCCTGGTGGCATATAGCTCCAGCCAAGTCCTGGGAGCTACACATGGTGGCAGAGAGTGGGGCCAGGCTGCCAGCTCCATTGCACATTGGCTCCCAGCCAGGTCTCAGGAGCTGCATGTGACCAGTAGGGAACCCTATGCAATGTAGTCAGGCTGGCCCAGTGCTCCTGCTGGCATGGGATCCATGCACTTGTTGGCCCAGGCTTTGCATCCCACTGTCCCATTCTGCCCTGGTACCTTGCTCCCACCAGCCCTGGCCCTGGCTTCAGCCCTGCGTTCCCACCAGCCCCATGCTTCAGGTTCTGCATCCCATTGTCCTGGCACTAGCTCTGCACTCCCACCCAGCTGCAGCTTCCCGCCTACCCACCGACTGCTGCTCCCCTACCTGCTGCCCAGAGTGCTGCAGAAAGGACAGGAGGAGGAGCCACCAGAAGCTGGGGCAGCTGAGCAGTTCCCTGGGTGACTGCAGCAGGAGAAGCAGCAGCCCGACCTGGAAGATGTGCGCGCTGGCTGGGGTTGGGCCCTCCTTTGGGCTAAGGTCAGAACTGTACCTAAACTCCTGGCTGCCCCTGGTGAACTTTTAGTATTGGAGGCCCCCCTTCGCCAGAGATAACAATAAAAAAAATTACCATTTTTGGGCCCCCTTCCTGTCCGGGGCCCTGGCAGCCACCCAGTTCGCCATGCCTGTATCCAGCTCTGGGTAAGGTGGGAGCACAATGCACTACCCCAGCAGGAGTGGGCAGAGTCCAGCCCCATGCGGAGTGTACCAGGGGCAGCTGTGGGTTGGGACAGATACAATTAATCAGTGGGCACCTGCCCAGAAGCCAAATGAAATCACCTAGCAGGTTAGATGTGGCTAGTGGGCTGTGTTTTGCCTGCCCCTGGTCTACATGTGCGCTGCAGTGCAGTAAAAAACTCCTCCACAGGATAGTACTTGTATTTACAAGTATTAACTTGCAGCAGAATTTAGTAGATGCTGGGTGTGTCTACACATGATGCAACGTCCCAAAAGGAAGTGCTAAATGACTGCGCCATATGTAGATGTTCTTGCTGAGACATTTAGTACGGAGCTAAATAGGCAACTGCAGTAAACGTCTTGTGTAGACGCACCCTATGCTATGGTTCTGTCTTCTTTTATGGGATTCCACAGTATGTTGACAGCTGGATGTTCACTTAATTTTCAGCTGCCTTTATGGGTCCCATTGAGTAAGACTAGCCCCGATCAACCACTGCGGGTGTAGATGTTTGAACCTAGAGAAAAAAAAAATCCATAGGCAGGAAACCTCTGTCCTCATTCAGTGACTTACAAATTTAATTCCCTCAGTTTTATACTCTTAAATGTAATTTGTTTAAATGCCAGCACTGTAAACAGAATCTGGGAGCTGAAAATCAAGCTGTGTTTATAGCCATTGTTATAGTCCAAGAGACTCCGTCAGGATTTGGGCTCTGGTGTGTTGGGTGGTTTATAAGCACAGATTAAGAGACACTCCCTGCTGTCTTTTGCATGTCAACCAGTAATAAAAAATATGCACTTATAACTTAGTTAACAATTCTGTTGATTAATAGTTGAGGCTGAACAGAATGCAACCCATTCTTCCATTGCTATATTAGCTATGTTAACAGTAGGAAAGCTTGGTTTTTTTCCAGTAAACTAACCTGATATCATGCCAAGGCATATGGGAAACATACATTCAGATGAAAGGCTGCATCAGATGTAGTCACTTTTCCAAGCATAATCACACTTTAAAGTTAGTGAACAGCCACACAAAGATATGTGTTTAAATATGGCTTTATAGAGTTGTTTTTTAAAAAATATATTAGCTTGTGTGTTTTGTTTAGTCTGGCTTGCATTTCTTGGGAATTTACATGTATTGTATTAAGTTACCAGTAATACTTGATTGAAATGAGAGATGAGTCTAGCTTCTGGTTGACAGGTGGAGTGCTTAGCAGTTCTGTTTTATAGTCCTATCATTTGGTGGGATGAAAACAAATTTGCTAGTCTGAAACTTGGTGCTCTGTTGTCTTGAGGATAAACTAATCTATTTTCAGTTCTCAGAAAGCAAACTAACTAATCTTTGAGAAAACAACAAGAAAAAAATCTGTGCAGCAGTGAATAAGGGACATAGAAACTGTATCATTCAGCCTGTGTGTGTGTTAAGTGTCTGACTAACATTTCATTTACAAAAAATGAAGAGGAGACTGAACATTTTGCTGTCTATACCAATTTAAAAACAACAAGAAAGGTACTTTCCCAAATTAAAAGTTTATCCATATGCGGGTGTTCTCTAGGGTCTCTTTTGGCTTTACAGAGCTAAAATGATAAATTTCCCAGAAGGGAATCTTGGATGTCTCTTGTCTTATTGCTTTCTGGACAGCATTGCTGTCTACTACAAAGGGATCTGATAACTTCAATCCTTTTCCGGAGGAAATTTTCTTATTTTACCACAGATCTCTCATCAGCTCTGTTCTTTTTGGTCAAGTTCAAGTAAGTCCACATATTTGCACCTTTTGATAAAGATCTGCTCTGGGTTATCTTACTGGTAAGTGAAGAATACAGATTTGAATATATGATGAAGTTGCTTGTCTCCCCAAAAGTGAAAAAGGAGGGTGACATAAGAAATAATACTGCAGCTACAGCAAAGTTCCATGCTAATGCTGACAACGATTTTTTTTAATATAGCAGCATCCATAAGGACTGCAGAGCTAGATAAAAGGGGAATTTCTTTTTCCACTATTAGAATGAGTCCTTTAAGAAGATTGCAGCCTGTCTCCCACATGCTCTGCCCTTTCTTGTGTACGTTGTGCTCATAAAATAAGAGAAGGGCTATTGCAAACTAAGCTACATTATTGTTTTTCCTAGGATGCCACAGCCAGGTTAATAAACTTGGGTTCTATGTTTTCAAAATGTGTGTAAGAGCTATATTTGTATCTAACAGAATGATAAATGTCATTGTTCCCAGAGGCAAAAATTTGTTTAAGAAATAAAGCCACAAATTTTTTTTAAATTTGGAGTTATTACCTTTCCCCTTAATATTTAAACCAGTTATATGTGTTCATTTCCAGATTATTTCTTAATCTATTAACACACCTGTTCTTCACCATCTCATGTGATGTATTGAGAACAAGAAGTAGATTGAAACATTGAGTTTCAGCATCTGATTTTAGTTCATAAGAGGAGGCTCCCTGCTATACTGACTTGCCTACTTTGCTTTTTATAACATTTCCAGGACAAACTCAACAGGAAAGCTAAGTCTGGATGATAGAATGGTTTAAAAGAAATCACTTGATACTTTCTTTCCATGGAACACTGAAAATGTGTTGTATGATATCACTGCTGTGTCCACTTGATTTTTTTTCCCCATGCTGTTTCTTTTACACTGCTGTACACCATACAGACTAAGGTGTAGGTCTCTCGCAAAGGGCATCAGTAAGATGAGAAATTCTTTAATTTTGCGTGAATTTATTTATACTGTTTTTTGTGAAATTCATTTACAGAATGAATAGCACCAAGGAGTCTTTAAAGGAATTGGTATTAAATCTTAGAGTTGCCCAGGGTGTTTGCAGTCTCCTGAAGGCCCCTGTAATATCATATTGTCCGCGTACAAACATTAGAGACTTCCACTTGGATTTTCCTAGCCAAGGTTAACTCCTATTAAATGTAGGTTTACAAAAGTTTAAATGAAGAATACTGTTTTCTCTGTCTCTTGTTCCCCCCTTTCCCCTTCCCCCCGATTTAATTAAACACAGGTGCAAGAGTGAGCAATACATACAGTGTTGTAACATCATGTGCTTTTTCTCATACAAGAAACCCACATTTCACTTATAAAGCACACTAAACCTCAGATGGTTTCCTGTGTTTCTATGGGAAAATTATTTACTAGGAAGTGTTGTCCATTATGGTATCTCTCTGAAGTAGAACTGAATTAAATCTACTGCCAGCAGTAGATTGTAAATTATTTTCCAGCACTGGAAAACTTCCTCAGACCTTGTAAAAGCAAGCAAATGGTCACTGGTTCACAGATACCATCTAAAACATTTCAGGGGCAGTTTTTTTAAAATGTGGAGAATTACTGGACAAGTCTACTCTTAGAAAATGTAGGTGAGCATTATTATATTTTAGAAGTATCACTTATAATTCTGATTTACACTCTAGAGCTCTGTTATGTTCTTTTAGGCATGGAAGGAAATGGTTCTTATCTCAAGTTCCAGCTTCTGAGCAACCATCTGTCTGGATCCAGGACTGTGAGGTTTGACCTAGAAACTACTATACAAAGCCCAAGCAAAAGTCTCTGTTATGTAACTAATGCCCATCTGCAATGATAAGGAGGAGACAGTCTTAGATAAAGGAGGCTTGAAAACAAAAGCAGAATCAGAGGACTAGGGCAAAGAGCTCATTAAAATACTAAAAATGACGCCCCTAGGTGGGGAAAAAGTATGCTAATGAAACATACATGTATGTAAATGAGATACATAGCTAAAACACAGGTATAGAGACATGCTCAGTAAAGAACTCCTTGCGTCACTCCTTTATAACCAATTAGCAAACAAGAATGCTTATGAAGGTCCAATACTCCTGTATAAAAGATGCTTAGAATTAAGAATCTGTGTGCTTGTTACGTGAAATTATTCCTCTTGCACCTTTTATTGCTAGCAATAAATCTTCTTTATACTTTCACCCCTGGTATCTTTATTGGCCTTTGCATACCGGGCACGATCCCAGACTTGAGCTGGGGCTCAACAGTTTTTGGCACCCCAGATGGGACTGCTTTAGATAAGCTTTGCCCGGACTAACTGGCGACCAGACAACGGCTCCTCTTTATCAAATGTCAGGCGCGCCCCGGGATCTCTTTTCCCAGTGAGACTTTTGCTTCGGGGGGAGCTGGATTGCTGGGGCGGCATTAGCCTAACGGTGCAAAGCCATAGAGTGAAAGTACCAGTAACAGGCACCTGGGTGAGAGGGTAGAAAGGGCATAAGGCCTACCGTCAGCACGCCTGCCTGGGATTATCTCTGTAAGTATTCTGTCTGGCCCGAGTCCAAGACCAGTGATTTTTCCCCTGTGAGGACGAAGACTAAGAACAGATCCCTGGATCCTAGGTAAGTCGGACGGTCAGAACCGGGAAGGCAGCCCTGAGATGGGTACTATTAACAGTAAGGTTAGGAAATGTACCCCCCTCTCTTGTGTATTGGGACATTGGGCAAGTTTGGTGGGGATCCTATGACGAAGAAGAAAGCTAAATTCTTCTGTGAAACTGCGTGGCCACGCTATCAGCTAGATGATCAAGAACATTGGCCTCCGGAGGGAAGTATTAATTATAATACCATCTTACAATTGATTTTGTTCTGCCGGCAGAATGGTAAATGGGAGGAATTCATGTATGCGCAAGCGTTTATGTCTCTTTGTAGAAATAGAAAGGTTTTGGAGCAATGTGGACTGGGGGAGGGAGTTGGGGTCTGTGAGATGACTTTGAC
>NW_005841981.1:348270-374020 GCF_000455745.1 Alligator sinensis | reverse complement strand
CCTCAAACCCTGCTCGATGCTGTTGTTCCATGGGTATGGGCAGGTCACTGACCCAGGAAGGCTAAAAATGCTGACCCTGTAAAGATTCAACTTTTGCCAGGGGCCCAGCCTCCATGTGTGAAACAATATCCAATGCGGATGGAAGCCAGGAAAGGATTGAAGCCATTAGTTGAACAGTTCCTGGAGTATGGCCTTCTCCGTGAATGCACATCAGCTTTTAACACACCCATCTTGCCTGTGAAGAAGCCTAAGAGTGACGAATATCATTTTGTCCAAGACTTGAGAGCTGTAAATAAAGTGGTCATGAGTATATACCCTGCTGTCTGCCTTGAATCCAAATCATAACTGATTTACTGTTATAGATTTAAAAGATGCTTAGAATTAAGAATCTGTGTGCTTGTTATGTGAAATTATTCCGCTTGCACCTTTTATTGCTAGTAATAAATCTTCTTTATACTTTCACCCCTGGTATCTTTATTGGCCTTTGCATACCGGGCACGATCCCAGACTTGAACTGGGGCTCAACAGGACTATTGAGACAAAAGGCCACATTTACTTAAATCATTGATTTTAACTGACCATATCAGAGTTTCTTCAGAACTGTCTGAGCAGATTTGAGGAAGAAAAGAAATTGGCTAGTGGGACACCTGAGATAAAGAAAGTATTTAGAAATATGTCAGGAGTTTCTGGAGGGAAGGCAGGCAGTAAATACTTCTGAAGCCCACAAAGGGCATTATTAATATAGTGACTGGTTAACACCTCCTCTGGAAGGAAGGTTCTTCATCAAAAAGGACATTGGTAGAGACAAAAGGATGTGACTTGGGTACTGGAAAATGCTCTTGTAGGAATGTGGGTGCCAACAGCTGGCCTACTATGTGCCCCTGGAAAAAGGATACAAACGACCTAAAAATGAGGTTTTTTTTTTCCCCTTCTGAGTCATCTTAGAAGTTATCTTGTGGCTAATCCTCTTTTATTTTCTAACGAAAATAGTCTGTTAATTTTCAGAAAAGTATGAAATGCATATATTATTGGTATGAAATATTTTTGTTTACTTAACCTTCTGTTTCTTTAATTTTCTCTGAAACTTGCTCTGTGTTTAGAAAGATTCAGCTAATAATTTTGTCTCTAAGGAGAACTGCCCCCCCCCCCCAAAATATAAAAACAACAAACCAAAACAAACCTCTTCCAGGAGCTTCACACGCACGCCTACAAAATAAAGAGATCTGTGATCTAATGCACCTGTTCCTATCTTGATCAAAAGGAGCATAGGTCAAGGGATTCTCTTCTTGTCAAGTGGATGGACCACGGAAGAAGTGGTGCACAATTTTTACTTCCTTTTTGGGTGAATAGTGACTACGCCACCACGAACAAAGATAGGTAATCTACAAAGCAGTGTGTGTGTGTGTGTGTGTGTGTGAGCACATATGTTCATGTGCATGCGCACACAGATACCTGACTGTATACTACTTACTGCACATACAAAGCTAGGTTTACAAATATTCTATTAAAAAACAAATTGACCTTGGGCTCAGCTAACATTTTATTTTTCACTCCTAAAACTGCATTGCATCTCTGTCACCACAGGACAGATTGTATCTAGTTCTTCACCACTGTATAAATAAGGTGAGAAGTGTAAAAAGCCTTCCTCTTCCCCATCACTACTCTTCTCTGTCATGTTTTGGGCACAGGGGTCAGCCACAGCTATAAAGCATAGAATTAGCAGTGTGACAGTCTGGCACTGCTGCAGTGACCTTATACACTATCACAAGACATGTCACTTGATCAAACAGCTCTCTCTTATTACATATCCTTTCCCCTTTCTGTGGAATATTTAA
Source organism: Alligator sinensis (assembly GCF_000455745.1). Taxonomy (NCBI): domain Eukaryota; kingdom Metazoa; phylum Chordata; order Crocodylia; family Alligatoridae; genus Alligator; species Alligator sinensis. Next base: position 372,185 of record NW_005841981.1, on the reverse strand, counting down.
CAACAACTGTCTAGATGAGAATACATCATTGCTCTTTATTCTTTCACTTTTTTTCCTCTTTATCTGTTTGTTTTGGGTCTTTCTTTCTTTTTTTAGGGGGGAGGGAGTGCGGTTGATTGGTTGATTGTTAATTTTTTCCCTCCTTGCAACTTATGTCATTTGCACTCCTATGATGAGGCTCACTAAAAAGTTTCCCTTGAAACTTAGTATGGTTTCTTGAGGCTTGGTTTGAAAAGTAGCAGATTAAAGAGGATGTCTGACCAAACAAACAAAAAGGAGTAAGGCACCAGCTCACTAATATAACCCTATTGTTACCTTTTTTGTGAAAGAACACTGCTAGTAACTTATAGTGCATTAGTCTGCATCTACTATTGCCCTTTTACCAGTATTCCAAATCATGAAATATCAGTGGGAAATATTGTCATTTGTGTTTTCTATTCGAAATTTATGTGGCAAAACAGTTTTCTAAGTGCATTTTTTGAGAATCGGTCATATACTTACTTCTGTTAATTTTGACTTCCTTCGCTAGGGACAGACATTCAAAACGCCTAAGCCTGAATTGATTCAATCTTTGCAGGTTGGTCTAACCTGGTTAGGCTGAACTGGTTTGTAACTGCACAGACATCCCAGACATGCAGGCACATGCCTGCAGTGGCTCAGGCTAGAAGCTGGGGGGCGCTAGAGCAATCCTCCCATCCCTTCCACAGGACTGAGCTGGGGGGTGGGGTGGCCAGACCCCAGTAGGATGCTTTGATTAGCCCAGCAGGGAATTGATAACAGTGTTTATCACCCCCTAACTCAGTGTTTATCACCCCATTAAGAAAACAACAAAGGGACATTACCAGCTACCTGTTGATTCTACTTGTTGATTCAGTGCGGACCATAGTCAGCATGTGGTCTGCTAGCTAAAATACAGACACCTCCTCAAGAAGGAAGAGGGGAGGGAGGAATTCCTGCTTAGCAGAGAGTGGTGAGGGGGAGAGGAGGAGGAAACGGCTCTTAAGCAGCTTTTTCCAAGGAAGGAAATTAAGCTACCTGTTGAATATCTCCAAAAAGCCTGTCTACCTCTGTCGTCTTCCACAGCACGGACTGTAGCCAGCATGTGTTCTGCTAGCTAATGCTGAGGTGTCTGTGAGGGATGGGGGAATGCCTGCTTAGCATAGAGTGGTGAGGGGAGGGGGGAAGCGGAAGCCAGGCAGATGCCTGCAGAGACTGTCAAGCTCCAGCGAGACAGCAGAGGGGAGAGGCCAGCCCTGCTGTGGAACAGAGAGCCCTGCCTAGCCCAGAGAGCATGTAGAGATGTTGGGGGTGTCTGTTTTATCTTAAAACAGTAAGGGGTTTGGGACAGACAAGGGGTCTGGGATTGACATTGCATAAACCAGTTTGAGCCAAATCAGTTAACTCTGATACTACATTCAACCAGGTTTATCTCAAATTGGTTACAGCCATTTTGAAACTGGTTTATGTGCACTGAACTTATGTTCTTTTACAGGTTTCAACCAGTTTCTGATCACTTAAACTGGTTTATGTGCAATGTCTGTCCCTAGCCAAAGTGTTCATTGACTACTCTAAAGAATGTTCATTTGTCCCATGCAAACTGCTGCTATGTTTTCAGAAATGATAGGCTGATGTGACAGGTGTTTCACATCAGAGAGTGCACTTACCAACTTCTTCCTCCCCTTCCCCCCTGCCCATCCCAGATCAGTAGCTTCAGTGAAAGCCTTCAGTTTGATTATTCCATCATGACTTAACAGTGAACTGTTTCTAATGGTTTGTGTGTGACTCTTTTTGCAATTCAACTTGTAATATGGCCTACAAAGCTGAGATATCAAATAATGGAAGCCACAAAATAAAGAATCACTGTGTACTGTTAGTTTATTTTTCACATCTTGTATGGTTAAATATGAATGCAAGATTCTAATATAGATAATGGTATTTTTCTATGACTGAACAGTATTCACTCTTCCTATGACAATTTAGAATTAGGAACAATTTTCAATTTTTTTCCAAAGAGATCCATTAAAAATGGGATTTGGTTTTGGATTTTTGTTCCCAGTGACAACCATGATAATGTATCAAAGTTTCCTTTTTGTTAGATTGCATATGCTTGACATCACAGTTATAAGATACTACATTAGAGTCCAGTCCTGCAACAGTTGCACTTGATATACTGTACCTATTTAGAGTTTACCTATTCAAGAGTTAAAAACGATTATATCCTGTAATCACTGTGGTCATTGTCCCATACAGGAATGTGTAGAACTTTTGAGTATAAATACTCTGATCCTCTTGTTCTGTGAGAACATAGACTTTTTTTTGCCTTCTTGAGCTCATTGTGGGGAGTAAAGACCATTGGCCTTTGGGTCCCAGCTGTTGTTTTCAGTGTTAGTGAGTTAACTTCTAAATTGAGTATCCTTCATTTTCACCATTTCTACCAGTTCCAGAAACATTTCTCATTAAACGCTTAGGAGACGGTGCTCCGACTGTAGAATTTGTCAAAATAGAAAATAAGCATGTCCTCTAAATAGCTGTACCTGTACCTACAGGTATTACAAGCTAATAGTAGCTCTAAATCAGGATCGAGATGCAATGTATTTTTGCAGATGTCAGCCATTTTTAGTGTACTCCAGCAAAAACAAAAGTTTTAACAATTTGTCAGCTGAAACCCAAATACCAATACTGGTCTTTTACCAGTAGAGTCATTGGGTCTATTTCTGTCCTCAGAGTTATAAAACTTTACTTAACAATTGAATAGGTTTTTCAAAAGCTCCTAATTCTGCTACATTGCCTAGGAAAGGCCTTAAGTATTCTGAACTGACTGTGTGAGCGAAGTCAGTCAGTTTTTATGGTAAAAGAGCACTTCTTTATCACCTGTAGTTCTGCCTTGTATAACCTGCAGTCCTAACTTTTCATTCAACCATTTCAGCATAATATGGGCACATGAGAAATTCTGTAACATTTGTACCTTTAAAAATTCATCAACCAGATGGTATATAACAAAACTGAGATGGTTTGTTATCCACATTTTCTTTGACACAGGGTTTAAATGCATTGTGTTGATTATAAGGTCACATTGCAAACGGTGGTTCTAATGTTTTCCTGAACTGTTCTGTCCTTTTCCCAACCCCTTCCCCCAACATGGCAATTTTAAAGACTACTTACAAGCCATTAGGTGTTTAGTTTAATCTCTTAACAAATCTTCCTTCCCTCCACAACCAAAGTCAGTGTCAAGCATTTTATATTTTATCTGAAACAAGTAGTCTCATAGTTCAGTGCTTGGCATATTGTGTTCCTGTCACTATCTGGTTCATTAAGATTGGCCAAAATGACACTCGTCTGCTATTTGCTCTAAATTTGCCAGCTTGCAACATACTGCATTTACTTAATTAGATAATTACTTTTTTCCCCCCCCATTTAACATGGTGGGGGGAGAAGACCTTTGCTTTATAATTGAATACAAGGTGAGGGAGCAATACAACTGCTGCCTGCTCTACCACTTGCCTCCCTACTTCCTGTCCCCTACCTCCTGCCCTACCACCTGACCCCCTACTGCCTGTCCTTCACTTACCTCCATTGCCTGCCCCATTACTGCCCACCTCATCACCTCTCTCTGCACAGCCTGCACTAGTGGAGGGGATGAATTTAAGATGATCCTCCAACAGTTAGATTCCATAAATGGAAAATTGTAGTTTAAAAAAATAAATTTTCCATATATAGATTCAAGGTCATCTTGTATTTTGGTTAATATAGTAGGTTGTTCAGGAAATAGCATTGCTCCTTAAGTTTCACATAACACATGCATCCTGTCTTACTGAGTTCGGAGTGGGGTTGATATTCATTTATAGATGTTTTCTGAATATTTTTTTCTCAATCTAGTTCCCCAAAATTCTTTCCTAGTATTTTCTTTTGTGATTCTGTCAGGGGAAACATGCTTAAAGTTCAAGAATGTGGATACCATAGTTACTGGTGCTATATAAAATCCTAAAATATATGAGCATTAAATCCACAATTTTCTGAGTTTCTTTACAGAAGTCCCTATATATTGTATTCACTTTTATACCTTGAAAACCAAGTTAAAAATGTCTTGACATATCTAGACCGATTCCAAATAGATCACACTGTATTGCTGGGAAGGTCATATGAGTGAACAGGCCCCTGGATAAGAAATGAAGGAGGGGGCAAAACATAGACTAGGCATTGCCTGATTTAAGGGTACTTTTGAGGGACAATGGATTGATTTGGGAAGTTTGTGGTAATGGAATTAGTTTTGGGGGAGAGTAAAGGAGATTTGAAAATTTTGTAGTGCACAAAGACAAATTATACCTTTTAGAGTCATGGTGTTGTTTTAGCTATATTGTTGTAGCTATGTTGTTGTAGGGTTATAATGTTGTTGTAGCTATAATGGTTTAGGGAATGTGAGAAGCAAGATTCATTGTGCCATAAACTTCTCTAATATCTCTCCCAACTATATAGTTGGTCCTATTTCCTTACAAAGTTTGCTTCTCATCCTTTCCGTAACCATTTTTTAAGTATTACTTTAAAATATGTGGAATTGGTAATGAATACAGATGTCAGTCTGAAGATTTTTTGAGTATTTCCAGTTAGTAGTTACTTGCGAATTATGATTAGCCTGTGTGCAGTAACACTTATTAACCCATGAGAAGATGAATTCAGGTGGAGTCACAGTTCTGACATTGTCCTGCTTTCTCGAATTGTTGGAGGTATTCATTTAGCCTGTTAATTGTATGCTATCCATGAGAGGGCACTGCAACCCCTGATACAGATAATGAGAAGCTGCATGTGAGAATCCAGTGTGAAGAATTTAGCATACGTGGAGATAAAGCTTTAAGTTTTATTTATAGTATCTATTTTGGAACCTTTATTAATTTAATATTATTAATTTGCTTCAGCTTTTTGATGATATACCATATCATTTCCTAGAAAACATGAACAACTAAATCTGGAGAGATTTCACAGGCTTTCAATGTTAATATGCAACATACAGTTATTACTAAAATTAAACAGTGCAAAATTGACAATAGTGTTATTTTAATGTAAGGTATTGAATTCCACACTTAAACATATATAAAACAAACTGATGATTTAGACTAAAGTGACCTAAGATTTCAGGCATTCAGCATACATCCATACTCCTCCTTGAAGGGATTTAAATGGGCCAGTTTTGGCCAGAAGCCAAAATTTAAAAAAATCCTTAAATAGAATTTGGGAGGAAAATGCACATTTATCATAAGATGGGCACTAGAACGAAGGTTTCAAATTCTTCTTGGTTTGGTTCACTAATAATTAATGAAATAATCAGTGGCTGTAATTCAGCCTTGCTCATTCTGCATCAGTAGCATTACACAAAAATATAACAGTTAATCTGTCTCAATAAGTTTAAATCCTGATATTAGAAGAGGAAATGGTTTTATGAGCAAATTAAGCTTAATAACATGAGATTTCCATCATGACTCTTATCGCTGTAAATTTAAGCCTATTTCACTATAGCTTGGCATTTGAAAGAAATTCTATTGGGAAGCAATTGAAGACAGTATCATTTTTTTCTGTTGATTTCTGGTATCAACCCTCCAGTGTATATGTTAAAGTACCAAAGCCTAAAGGCTTCCAGGGTTTTGAGAGTTGAGAAGGTACCTACATCAGAAGTCTTATTTTGTAGCATTTGCTCACTAGCCCAGGTGCTGAAAACTCTTCAGTTATCAATTTATCACTGAAGAGCTTCTAAATGGATTTAGCAGTTTAGAGATGGATTTGAGTTATTACTGTCTAACAGAGAAGTTACAATTCATCCACAGGCAGTGACAATGTTGCATCTTTGAAGGTTTAACCCTATTGCTTTTGATGGTCTTTGTTAATATGGTTTTATAAATACTGTAGAAGTATATTTTTACACCTTATACTCCCTACTGCAAACTCAATATTGGTTTGAGATTATTAGAAATTGCTTTAGTTTTTTTCCATTGGTACTTTTAAAGATATTTGCTTCCTTTATGTACTAATGTTCACATAGCACTTTTCAGACCCAACAGACGGGTAGAGAAACACAAGAATCACTTTACTTTCTGTGTAAATCAGTCACATTAGAGGTGATACCATTGCTGCTTCAGTGGAGCAAATGCAGTTTAGGAAGGTTGTGATCCAATTAATCGAATCGATAGGGTTGTATTCTGGGAGTCTAGAGACATGATGGCTCCTGTTCTAAGCTATTCCACTTGTGGGCTGTTCCCCTTTTCCACATGTTGCCTGTCTTGTTTATTTAGTTTGTAAACTCTTCAGAGGAGGTGGAATTCCACATTTGGGTAGAGCTTAAAACAATACAGGCCTCTAGGCACCTGGGCTAAAGGCGGACATTACAACTGGTTGAAACCTGTAACAGAACAGATATTCAGTGCACATAAACCAGTTTGAAAATGTAGTATCAGACTTAACTGATTTGGCTCAAACCAGTTTATGCAATGTCTGTCCCAGACTTCCTGCTAGTTTAAGATAAATCAGATGCCCCCAGCATGCTCTCTGGGCTAGGCCGGTTTCTCTGCTCCATAGCAGGGCTGGCCCCTCCCCTCCCCACTCTGTGCTAAGCAGGCATTTCCCCCATCCCTCACAAACACCTCAGCATTAGCTAGCAGACAACATGCAGGCTGCGGTCTGTGCTGTGGGAGACGACAGAGGCAGACAGGCTTTTTGAAGCTGTTCAACAGGTAGCTTAATATCCTTCCTTGGAAAAGATGTTTAAGAACTGTTTGCTCTGCCCCTTCCCCCTCACCACTCCTGCTAAGCAGGAATTCCCCCCTCTCCTCTGCCTTGCTGAGGAGGTGTATGTGTATTAGCTTACAAACCACATGCTGGGTCCATGCTGAATGAACAGGAAGAATCAAGAGGTAGCTGGTAATGTCCCTCTGTTTTCTTAATGGGGCAATAAACATTGAGATGGGGTGAAACTGTAATCAGCCCCCCACCCCTGGCTTGCTTGCCTGTCAGTTTGCTGCAGACAGTATACAGAAGCAGGAGGGAGATTGAAAAGCTCTGTATCAGCAACAGATGCATACACTGCACTGCCCCCACCTTGCCTCAGTGCTGGCTGGGGGCTGGCAACACTCCCATCCCTTGAGCAGCAAGCTGAGAAAAGCCTGGGATGGTTAGCGGGCTGGGGGTTTACACCCCTCCCTAATCAGAGCCTTCTGCTGAGACCTGGCCACACACTCCTCAGCTCAGCTCTGCAAGGGAAGGAGGGCTGTTGTAGCGCCCCTGACTTCCAGCCTGAGCTACTGCAGGCATGTCTCTGAATTTCCTCAGTCCAGAGGAACTGTGTGTGTCTGTATGGTTGGAAAGTGGTTCAGCCTAGCTAGGTTAGACTAACCTACAAAGGTTGAATCAATTCAGGATCAGGCTCTTTGAATGTCTGTCCCTAGCCCCAGGCTTAGATCCAGGTGGGTCGGGGAGGGTTGCATCTCCCATTGATTCCTGCTCCATTCAAACTTTAAAGCCAACTGCCTGGGAGGGGCAAGTAGCATTTCTATTTAGGCAGTGCTGAGAGAGTTAATTGACTTCCTGGCTCATTATCATCTTCCTGACTCGTTCTAAGCTCCCTCCATTCCACAGGTCTTAACAACTCTCACTCTTTTTTAATGGTGTTGATGTTCCACTATTCAAACAGTGGAAACTTTCTTCTGCAATTTTGCTGTCTGTTAGCCATTTCTGGAAATGTCTATCTTTATTTTACAGTCCTGAAGACTGATTTTAACTCTTGCTAAAAACCTTAATTCAGGTATGGTAATAATAACTCAGGTGTAGAAATGGCTGACAGTGAAGTATTAGATGCACTGACAAGATGCTCAAGAAAGCAAGATCTTGTGTTATGAATCTGAATAAAACATATATACTTAGTTATAATGACTACTGACACAATATGTTTTGAGGTTGTCTTTACTTTATCTAGTTTTTTTTTTTAGCTCTATAAATAATGTAGCAAATTAGTGCATATTCCAATAGATATATTTATTTTTTCTTTCATCTTAAACTGTGTAATATAGTGCTAGTCCCGTAACATATTAGTAAATCATCTAATTTCTCTTTAACTGGAGAAAAATGTTTTGTGCTATATGTAATAATGTGCCAACATCATCTGCACCTCCCTCTTCAAAATCCTAGATCCAACCATGTAGGACACATTAATAAAATCAGAGTAATGAAGAAGAAATTTAATAATAACAGTTCCAATGGCAGATGAATGAGAACTTTAATTAGATATAATATCATTACTCAGCTTTTTGGAAAGACACCACAAGTGTTGTGAACATGTCTATGGGACTTTTAATACCTTCAAGGTATTGGGATGCTAGGTTTGGGTCTCTTCTGAAGGGTGGTATTTTGTATAGCATAATGCTCTCTAAATTCCAATTGGGACACTGATTCATTGTTAATTCAGAAGAAAAAGTGCTGTCTACTAAGGGCTTGATCCTGGCTGTGACCCCTCTGACCTCCAGCTCACAAAGCAATCAAGCATAAACTCAACTGTAATCATGTGATTGGATCCAGATTGTTAAAGCAAGAGGTATAATAGTTCAGCATCTTCATGTATTACTTGTAATATCAAATTACTATTTTGTGATATTTCTGATTCCAAGCTGTATGACTGTATGAAGAGATTGAAAACTTTTATTTTGATTTTTCACAGTAAAATTTCACGATGTCTGATGTTTTTTGGCCAGCATCTTGCTTTGCTTTGCTCCTTTACTGTAAATTCTCTGTTCTAATCTTTGTTTCACCTTACTTAGTATTTGGTCTAAGTTTATGAAAAATAGAGTCCCCAGTTAAACAAAGTTCTCTTATTGGTTTCTCATTTTCCTGATCTTTATGGAGTAATGTTACTTGGACAACTGGGAAGAACTGTGACCATGACTGGTTTTAAAAATCAGATTTCTGTATCACCTGCCATATATCTTTGTTGAAAGGGTACCCAAGAGGCATTTCATTAGTGCAGGTGCAGAGATTTTTAAATTATAGCAGCAGATTCCCTGGAATGCTGATGAACTGCAGTGACAGCTTCAGCAAATCAGACTGACAGGACATTTTCAACTGTCCTTTTTAATTTAATGTCTTATTGTTAGTGAGTTTTAGGGGTATAAAGGAATCCTTTAAGGGAAAAAATGGTAGGACTGAAGTTCCACAATTCAGAATTTTTGCAAAAATGCTGCGTGATTTGTATCCTCTTAGGCCACATCCAGATGAGTGTGGACGTTTGGTTCCCTGGGGATAACTAGCAGGAGAAAACCTTGTGCCACTTGTAGTTGTCTCCGGAGACTGCCTGTGCCATGCTCCCTCTGACACATGGCAGTTTACTCCAGGTGGGGTAGGGGAGGCTGGGTCCCACACAGTTGCTGGCCAATGTTCCCTCTAAGATGTAGCGGTCCGTGAGTGTGCCACTTCGGTCCATGAGTGCACATGGTGTTGGGGCTGGGGAGGGTATCTTAATGTGAGAACACTTGCATTTTTGGGCAGGGTGTTGTGCATAAGTGGTTGTGGGATCCTGCAATTGCTGAATAATTTTTTCACTGTTTTATTATTTTTTTCCTGGTACACTTTGATGCACATTTACAAGTGAGAGTGTATGTGTGTGTTGCTGAACATTTTGTACAGCTGAAGTCAGTGTCAGGCTCTTAGATACTCAGCTCTTTAGAAGACCAGCCACTGTGTGTTAATGCCTACCCACAAATTTAAAATCCTGATTTTAGGCACCTATTAAAAAAAAAAAAAATCTTGATTGTATGTGTTTGTATTTCCCAGCCCCAGCCCCCACCTTGCCTCAACTCACCTCACCTTCGGGAGCGGAGCACTTTCTCTGTCCCAGCCCCAACCCCTGCCTCACCTCGGGGAGTGAGGAGGCACGTGGCACTGGGTCTGGGGGGCAGAGCAGTTCCCTGGCACCAGCGGAGCCCTGGCCAGCCCCCAGCCTCGCCATACCTCTGGGAGCAAGGAGGCAAATGGCAGTGAGCCTGGGAAGCGGAGCAGTTCCCCAGCACCAGCCCCCAGCCCCGCCGCGCCTCTGGGAGCACATGGCCTCAGGGAGGAGCTGCTGCCTGACCTTCCCTCTGGTAAGCATTCCGTGCTGGCCTCAGTGCCTTTGCTATGCTCTGCTCATTGCCCAGCTCCTCTTGGGGAAGCCACAGCCCAGCTCCTTTCTGGGTGGGTGTGCAGCATTAATAAGTTTGTGCGCAGCATGGTTTTAAAGCGTGTGTGGCTGCGTATGTGCGCAGCCTGGAGAGAACCTTGTTGCTGGCCCCAGTGGCTTTACCTGAGGTCTTGGGGGCTGGGGAAGCTGCATCTGCATCACTTCTGCAGCTTGGAGCCTAGCCAGCAGCCACACCATGGCTCTAGCTGGCCAGGCTCCGGTTTTGGGCAATGCACACTGTCCTCACATGCACCACTCTTCTTTTTCTGCACAGGTTTTTTTGACCCCTGGATCTTCATTGGTCAAAAATAACCTCTGTTCTGCAAGGCAGCAGTGTGGGAAACACCTGAATGTGTGTTGCGGTATGTGGTGCCACTCTGTGGCACCACTTACCACACTGCCACACTCATCTGGATGTGGCCTTGTAGTGCAATGTAAGAGAGGAGATTCATGACTCACAGTGCTGTGGATTCCCAGATCTCATGATTAGAATTTGATGGAGGAAAGAATGGATAGATTGCCTAATATGTTTGCAGTGCTTTGGGTGGATCATTTTGTCTAGCTTGTCACCCAGAATTAAAGCATACAGCCTGCTCATAATTCTTAATTGGTGGAACTAAGTGGCTTTGTTATATTTGCCAGATAGAAAAGATGAAAGATGCTTATTTTTTCATTTCTTCACCCTTTTGTCTTTCTTTCATATCAGGGATTCAGTGTTGTAACTGCATTATTCTAGTTAAAAGGAATCAGAGTGAGTGTCCTTAATAGGAATTTGTGGCATTGCATTGAAATCAAGACGATAAGCAGTAGTACTTCACACTATTCTGGGGAAGCAGTTAAGTTTTCATAAAATTCATTACATAGCAAGTCACATCTTTGCCTTCTATCAGGATTCTTGTACAGCATTTGAGTTGCTTCAGTCCTTAAATGCAGTGTAGCTAAACTGTTGACTGTATGAAATAAACTAGTGTGATGGCTGCTTTGGAAACCAATTATTCTTCTCCCTGCTTGAGAGAGAGAGAGTATGTCAGATGATGGACTCCCTGAACCATATTAATCGGGCATTAGTTGACCTAAAGCAATACTTTCAGCTCAAGTTGTACTAACTTATATTAATATGTTGATGCAGCCCTGTGGTTGAGTGACCTAGATCTCTTTTGAATTTACCATCTACCTGCTTCTGCATGTGCCAGTATATCTGCATTTTCCTTTTAGACCTAGTCGTAGTTTGTTTCCACAAAACCTTTCAGTTGCATCTTGTTACAAGCAGACATGAGCATTGTTTCTGTGCTCTACAACCTGGTATTATTCCAGGCTTACTTGAAGTGCCAGGCTGATGCTATAGTACCCATTTGTGTAATGTGCAGCTGCAATGCACCAAATACTGTGCTTGGATTTAGGTCAGCAGCTTCTATCAGGTCTTCTTTAATCTCCAATCTGACCAAAATCTAGAACCAGGCAAAATCAAGTATTACGTCTGTTGAAAATTTATACATGTGTTTAATAATTTTTATAATGGACATCTTTCTCAACAAAGTCATTATGAACTTTGCATATGTGCAACTGATACAGAGTATCACAAGAGTTGGTAATGACAGCAAGTTGGAAGTGCTAGAATACTGGCAAAATTGACCAGTTTTAAAGTGAAAATGAGATCTGCTGTAAATTTTGAATATACAACATCATTTTTTAGTGATCCTGAGTCAAAATAATACAGAAAATTGGAGTAGTAAATCTTTAGGTTAAGAACAGCAGACGAAGGGTGTAGACATGTACTTTCAGTGAATTGTTAAAAAAGTGTATATAGATTCATACCCATGGGTAAAAAGGCTAAGGCTAAGGAAGATGTGCAAAACTTGGAATTAATGTTTAATGAGAAATCATATCAAAATGGCCCAAAATTAAGCTTCAAAACTCTAATACCAGATATCTATATTTAACGGGGTGGTGTCCTGACACCCCCTTACCATGCAAAGATGAAAGATGCTTATTTTTTCATTTCTTCACCCTTTTGTCTTTCTTTCATATCAGGGATTCAGTGTTGTAACTGCATTATTCTAGTTAAAAGGAATCAGAGTGAGTGTCCTTAATAGGAATTTGTGGCATTGCATTGAAATCAAGACGATAAGCAGTAGTACTTCACACTATTCTGGGGAAGCAGTTAAGTTTTCATAAAATTCATTACATAGCAAGTCACATCTTTGCCTTCTATCAGGATTCTTGTACAGCATTTGAGTTGCTTCAGTCCTTAAATGCAGTGTAGCTAAACTGTTGACTGTATGAAATAAACTAGTGTGATGGCTGCTTTGGAAACCAATTATTCTTCTCCCTGCTTGAGAGAGAGAGAGTATGTCAGATGATGGACTCCCTGAACCATATTAATCGGGCATTAGTTGACCTAAAGCAATACTTTCAGCTCAAGTTGTACTAACTTATATTAATATGTTGATGCAGCCCTGTGGTTGAGTGACCTAGATCTCTTTTGAATTTACCATCTACCTGCTTCTGCATGTGCCAGTATATCTGCATTTTCCTTTTAGACCTAGTCGTAGTTTGTTTCCACAAAACCTTTCAGTTGCATCTTGTTACAAGCAGACATGAGCATTGTTTCTGTGCTCTACAACCTGGTATTATTCCAGGCTTACTTGAAGTGCCAGGCTGATGCTATAGTACCCATTTGTGTAATGTGCAGCTGCAATGCACCAAATACTGTGCTTGGATTTAGGTCAGCAGCTTCTATCAGGTCTTCTTTAATCTCCAATCTGACCAAAATCTAGAACCAGGCAAAATCAAGTATTACGTCTGTTGAAAATTTATACATGTGTTTAATAATTTTTATAATGGACATCTTTCTCAACAAAGTCATTATGAACTTTGCATATGTGCAACTGATACAGAGTATCACAAGAGTTGGTAATGACAGCAAGTTGGAAGTGCTAGAATACTGGCAAAATTGACCAGTTTTAAAGTGAAAATGAGATCTGCTGTAAATTTTGAATATACAACATCATTTTTTAGTGATCCTGAGTCAAAATAATACAGAAAATTGGAGTAGTAAATCTTTAGGTTAAGAACAGCAGACGAAGGGTGTAGACATGTACTTTCAGTGAATTGTTAAAAAAGTGTATATAGATTCATACCCATGGGTAAAAAGGCTAAGGCTAAGGAAGATGTGCAAAACTTGGAATTAATGTTTAATGAGAAATCATATCAAAATGGCCCAAAATTAAGCTTCAAAACTCTAATACCAGATATCTATATTTAACGGGGTGGTGTCCTGACACCCCCTTACCATGCCAAGTTTGCCTAAAAGCACCCTCAAGTCTCGTCCGCCACGTCTTTGTTGTTGAATATGTAATAGGGAGGCTGCTTTTCTGTCTTCTTGGACATGGCTTCCTGCTGTACTCTGACCCTGTTCTGTAAAGGGGGTTCCAGGGCTCCCTAGCCTTATGGGCTATGCATGGCTCCAACCACCCCTTTACCATGCCCCAAGCCTCACAGATGTAACTGACGTTGTTCAGTCTCGCTCTGTGCCTCACTGGAGCTTGGGCTCCCTGCAGCCCTGTCTTGTTCTGCGCCTCACTGGCGCCCGGGCTCCCTGCAGCCCTGTCTCGCTCTGCCCCCTCTCTGGGGCTTCTCAATCGCTGCCCCCTCTCTTGGGCCAGGGTCCCCTCTTGGGACCATGAGTCCCCTATGAGGCCTCCTCTATCCCCTTATAGCCTCACCAAGCCACCGGTTAAAACAGCAAACAAAACACTCCTTCCCCCTTGGCTGCTGGCAGGGAATTCCCTCCGGGCCTCAGACCTGGGACTTATATGGGAGCTGGGCCCTGCCCCTTATGGTCAGCTGACCAGGTGCAGGTGCAGCCACTTTCCTCATTAAGCGGTTGTCCCAGCAACCTGCACTTGGATTCCTATCTCTGCTCTCACAGTAACAGGCGCCTTAGTGCCCTGCTACATATATCTATAGATATAGAGATAAATATATACTAGCCAATTACCCATCAAGAATGATGGTGGGGGGGCGAAGCACCACCACCCATTGCTCTTCACTGCCACCGTCACTCTGCCTCTGGCCCTGTGTGTTTCCCTCTCAGCCCTTGTGTGCATCCCTATGCAACACACTCGGTTGCCACCACCTGCAGGGAGCAGGGCCAGCAGGGAGGTGCTGGCCTCAACCCCCTCCCCTGCTCCAGCTGCTCCATTACCAACACCTGCAGGGAGCAGAGGCCGGGGTGGGGGGGAGGCCAGCACTGCTGTCCTCACCCCCCGTCGCTCTGTCCCCTTTGTCCCTGCCATCATGGCAGCACTCTGCTGCGCCACTACTGCCTCCTGTCCGGGACACGGTTGGAGCACTCTGGTTGTTTCAGACAACCAATCAGAGTGTAAATAAAGCAATATGGACAGAAAGACAGACAGACTAAAGATTTTATAATATTAGAATATATATATCGATCGATATAGATCAATATGTATAGATATTGATATATGGATCTATATCTATAGATTTATATATATATATAGATGTATGTTATTCTTGGATCTTTTGTTTGAATGTGTTGCATGTTCATTGCGATAACATTTACCAAATTGAAATGTGACTAGGGAAGTAGATAGACAAAACATTACTAATCATGTAGGGATAGGCAAAATGTTTTGTTTTGTTTTAATGTAACATTAAACGTCTGTGACTATTTTTGTTCTATATTATTCAGGATATCTAGTAAGAAAACAAGACAGCTCTTTCTCTCTCTGTAATTTTTCCCTCAATCTTTTAATAACCAGAAGAGAGTTAGTTTTGAGCCTCATTTTCCTGCTCACAATGTAGAGTCAAGGCATAACAAGCTCTTCACTTAGCTGTAATACCAGAAAACATGATTTACTGATGTCAGACAAAAATTCTTTGAACCATAATTTCACATTTGGTTTTAGAGAGAAGTAGTTAGCTATGTCACTGTGAAGTTAGGCAAAAGGCAATGTAGAGTGGTACCTTAAAGACTATTTAATTCAGAAATGCATGTTTTTGTAAACAATAACCTACTTCATCAGCTTGTTCTAGTACTGCTTAATAACTCAGTGTATACATGTTAATAAACATACATTCAAAATTGTTGACGCTGGGAACCACACCTATGATTACTCATGAGGATTTTATAAAGTTCCTCTCTCAAAAATATTTCTGATTTTATTGAAGTTTGAGTAAATATTTGGCAGTAGAAATAGAGTAAAGGATGGAAGGCTAAGTGACTTTAACTATCATTGCTTAGTGTTATGCATAGTTGAGAGTATTAATGTAAACAAGCTATGTGAAATAAGAGAAGAAAGAGAATGTCATTCTATTTAAAAATATTTTGTTACAAAAAAGCAATAGGAAGCCTTTACACACATTCATTGGCAGTTCTTGCTGATTTTACAGCAGCCTCTATGGTGGTATAGAAACCTGGGCTGTGCAATACTTGCTTATGCTTTGTAGTATGGCCATTTCCAGGGATGATGTCATATTGTGGGCAGCCTAGACCAAAACGGAGGCAGAATTATGTAACTAGAAAGTCATCTAATGCAGATGCTCTCCATATTACCCCACACTCACAGAACTGATACAACTTAAAAAGCTTTAAAGTTCTATCTTGGATGAAACCATGGGTGACTGATGCCTCCTGAGTCTGTAGGAGGTCCCTCAGCAGCTGATCGCTGAACCCAGAAGCACTGGCAGCAAAGCTGGACGTGCCGGTGGCAAAATGGAAAGGGCTGCTGATGCTTCTCTCAGCACCCCCACTCCCCAGGCTGCACCAATCTCAGGGGGACACCAGCTAGTGCTTCTCTTGGTGTCCCCACTCCCCGGCCAGTGAGAGTCCATCTTGGGGGGGGGGGGGGGCTCATGGCTTCCTGTGCCCCCCGCCTTGTGTTGCCTATGAATGAATGTATCTAGAGCAGTGGTTCTCAAACTTTTTTAGACTCAAGACATGCCTTCATAACAGTTTTTGAAATGGGGTGCTACGTTGTTTACAACAGACTTAATTACTTTGCTTACCTCCTTGGAGGGGGGCCAAGGAATGAGAGCAGGGGAACATCCAGGCAAGGATTGATCCTGAACCTGCATTTACCTGCTTATTTTTTCACATCTCACTTATCTCCTCACACTTCTTGGCAGCCTTCAAAAGATCTTGTAGCACCCTTGGGTGCCCTACCATGCTGGTTGAAAATCATTAAAGTACCTAAAGTACAATTGAAGCTTTTATCTTTAACTTTCCCCTATCCTCAACTTGCATCCCACTGTTTTGTTGCAATGAGGAGCACATGCTAAAGTAATTCACAAAATAATTAGCAAAGGGGGATTCGTGAGCAGCTGCCCCTGCTGCAAGGGTTGCTGCACTCCTACTCCTAGCTTCTTCCCCACGCCTGGTAGAGACACATTCTGCCATGGCAGCTCTGGGGACTTTTTGAAAGTCCAGAAAACATATTAGAATCCCCTCCTCCCCCTTCATGCTTAGAGGCATATCTCCTCCCCTTCCCTTCCCGCACTCCCCACCTCCTACTATTGCTTTCTCTGCTGTTCTGGGAGTGGAGAAGCTTCAAAGCTGCTCTTGTCTGCTCCAGCTGGGTTGCATGGAGCCTGGGAACAGCAACAGCTGAGATGGTAGGGGAAAAGTTCCCCATCCTGTCTGGTCCTGCGATAAGGTGCAGGAAGGGGGAACACCTCTCCCTCTTCTGATGTCACTTAAACCAGCTGAGCCCACTTCCTTGGCAGACCACCTGGAATATAATAGAACACAGGCATAGTTATTAGGGGTGCGCAAAATGGGCCCTATTTGATTTGGATTTGGCCCAAATCAGGGACAGTCATTTGATTCATTGATTTGGATCACTACCCCCGATTCAATTTGGCCAAATCCTAAATTCGGGCATAGACACAGCTTTAAATGTCGCTGAACTGGGGGGGGGGGGGGGGCGGGGCGCCCCCACGGGGACGGCCTGAAGTGGACCAGAAGTGCTTCTGGTCCACTTCCGGGTCTGCTGCTGAGTGCCCTGGGGACCGCCTCCCCACCCTGTGCTCCTGTGGGATGTTCCATCTGCCCCAGCATTGCAGCATTCATGAGTCGCCTGGTACTTTGAGGTATGTATAAAAAACATTTAAAGCTGTGTCTATGTCCGAAACACCAAATCTTTCCTAATCTCTCCAAATAGATTCGGAGGGTTCTGTTTCGATTTGGAGAGCTTAAAGGGTCTCTTGATTCAATTCAGATTTGGAGACTTGGCCACTGAATCGAGCCAAATCTCTGCCAAATCGAATCGGCAATTGAAGTTTTGCACGGCCCCAATAGCTATGCCTAGATCATCCCCAACCTATAGCAGTCCGACTCTTTTTGAACACCTCCAGTGATAAGAGTCTACAGTTTCCCTAGGCAGCCTATTTCACTGCCTCACTATTGTAAAGGTGAAGAAATTTTTCCATATATCCAAGGTAAACTTATTTTGCTGAAACTTCAAGTCGTTGGTCTGCATCCTCCTTTCTGCAGCAAGAGAGAAACGATGCTTCCCTTCTTCTTTATGGTAGCCCTTCAAGTTTTTGACGCCTGCTGTCATGTCCCCACTTAAGCACTTTTCCACAGGCTGAACATGCATTCCCCACAAGCTGAACATGTGTTCCCCACTTTTCCACAAGCTGAACATGTGTTTGTCCTTCAGCCTCTCCTCATATGACTTGCTTTCCAAGCCCTTTATCATCTTTTTGCCCACCGTCTGACCCTCTGTAACTTCTCCACATCCTTTTTAAAATGTGGAACCTAGAATTGTACACAATACTCCAGACGACGAGTTGTCCTTCTGTCCTTCTCCTTTGAAACATGAGCCTTAATTCTTTCCAAGTTGAGGGTTTCAGGCTGTGTATCCTAAGTGTCTAGAGAAGCCTTTCTTGCAGCCCTGACTCCGTTCTGGAAAAGGCTAAAATTTTAGCTGGAAAATTCTTTGGAGTTTTTGCTTTTTCTGATTTTAAATTTTGGAAGAGGTGGGGTAGTGGAGGGGGGAGGGTGAGATGTGTGTGTACATGTAGCTTTTCTTTCATTTTTGTGTATATTCTCTCTTTATGAGTAAGAAAGCATTGGCAGTTTGGTGGAGTCTGCTACATGTTTGCTCAGTTTTATATCTGGACCCTTGGCCCAGTTTTATATCTTCTGGTAACTTGTATCAAGGTCAAATATTTTATCTCAGGCTCTCAAAAGCTTTGTCAGCTTCATCATCCCAAAGGAGACAGCTGCCTCTGTGTGCCATGCATGGAGAAACAGCCTGTGATGTACCTGACTCCTGATCCATTGATAGTTTAGTCGATTAAGATGAATTGGCACTGAAAGCTAATACTGATTAAGATGAATTGGAACTGGAGCTAATAGAGTGTGCAGACCAGTGGGGTGGTGTCCTGAGTATCTTATTTGTGTGAATTGTCTGCTGCCGTATTTTGCACTTACTAGAGGTGACAGGTGCTTGCATGACTGTGATCATATACCTACCAGCTTGGAAGTGAGGTAACATGGAAAAAATGGAGGAGGAAGCAGGCATTTCTGCTACCATTGGTGTTGAATTCCAAAGACTTTATTTATTTTTACCATGAATATTTAAGCTGGGTAGATAAGACAGGTTTTGCTTCTGATCAAGTTCAATGTCTATAATCTAGTCAAGTGCATTGAAGTCTTTTAGACTGTGTAATAGCCCCCAAGGGAAATGATGGAAGCACCAGTGCTTGAACAGGATTGGACAAAACCATAGAAAATAAACTGTAGCATCCATCTGAAATCAGCAAAAACCTGGACTAGATAGCTAAATACTTTTAAATTGTAATTGCAACTGTTTTTTCAGTGATGCACTATATGCAAAGAAAGATATTAATTTAATCATCAAAATATAGCTAATTTTATAATTTTTAGTAAATTGTAAATAGATTTAATTTCCATTAGCTTTCAAGGTTTGTATGATCCTAAGGCATATCTCAGAATAACTATCATTTTGACCTTAACTATGATGTCTGAGCTGGTTTTTTGAATTCGGGAAGGACACAGAGTCATCTTTCTGAAAAATCTGATGTTGATGGGGATAGAGAAGAACAGATGCTTTAAAATAAAATTAGTTTTGTAACTTGGTTCCAATCAAGAAGAAAGACTCTCTTGCTCTTGTTTCTCCTGAAATGCCAGCTTTTCTGTAAAGACTGGTTACTTCTCCCGTAGCTCCAGCAACTTCAAAGGTTCTGTCAGCATTAGCACAGCTTGGGTGGAAGCAGCCAACAGGATGTTGAATATTTGTACAGTCTTTTCTAATCCCACAAGGACCTAAACACTTCAGTGTTTTATATGCAAATGCAATGGATGCTACAATAAAATGAACAGAAGAAATAATATGAAGTATACTCTAACTATACATTTTACATGGATTATTTCAGGTAGTTGTTAGTCACAACTGATCACTAGTGAAGTGATAATTAGTCAAGTTCTAGTTTGAAAGGTTTTAAGTATAGCTGTATAGCTCAAGACTGGTCTGTTTGCCTGGTTTATCCAACTGTTATTCTTTTTCCCCCTCCCAACATAATATATTATGATCACATACTGATATACAATATAGAAGGTATTGAACTGAGAATCTAGGTGAAACTTTAAATAATTAAGTATAAGCATGCTGGAGAGAGAATTTTTTCATGCTTCATCTCTGTCTGAAGAAGAAATTTTGGGGAAAGCTTGAACAAAGAATTCATATGGTTGGGAGAACAAAGACAAGGTGGGCAGGTGTTCTGAGATGTTAACGACTGTATTACAGAAGCAGCTGCAAGTCGGTGAGTTAAACTTGGCAGGGAAAGAGCCCTCATTGAGAAAAAGTGATTTGAAGGGTTTTAGCAAAAATTGCTTTCTTCATAGCCTAACTTGAAGTAGCACACTAGCTCTCAGCACAGCTCCACCTCATAAGGCTCAGTTTTAGGTTGGCACATATAACTTTGTTTTTGCTAGAGGCTAAAAATGTTGAGTTGTGGCATTTTTTATTTTGTGGCAAAGACCATCCCAAATATCAAACATAAACCTTGGAAAGCAAAGAAATGGCAATCGTTTCACAGGATAGAGCAATGGCTGTCCACTTCCTTTTATGCCATTGCAGTGAATGTTTATCTATTTGTTTCAGAGCATTCCAAAAGGAATTCACAGTTCTAATAAATGGACAAGTAACCTTATCTAATTAGCAGCTGTGTTAAATATATGTTGGAAGAGTCCAGGCATAATTTTATTTACAGGAAGGAATCTGAATTCTTTCTGCACAGAGAGAGCAATGGTAAGATAAGACAAACTGGAGTTTAGAAAGCTAATGTAATTCCCATCATTCTTTTTTTTTCTTTAGAAATTAGGGAAGATCATTCCAGTGCATATAAAATAAGACACAGATAGCAAAAGTGTTGATGTCAAAAACAATTTTTAGTCTTTCTGTTCATTTAAAAGATTTTGTATAGACACGTGGCTGTGTAAAATTTACTACTGAGCACTGCCAGTGACCCTTACTGGATTTTTCTTAGTTGAATTGTATGTGGGAAAACAAATTGGTTGAAATTTTCAGAACAGTGGAGGAGGAGGAGGAGGTGATTTGTGCTACTTCCATTCACTGAAATCAAAGATGTCTGACTACATCATTTTCTGTTTTGAAAAACTCCATCATGTAGACTAAGAATTAAAATAAGGGTAGAAGTCATATCATTTATGTCCCATGATATAAAATATTCTTTTTTTTTTACGTTTAGTTGTGTTTATGGGATTTTCCCATAGGAAATTCTGTCTTTTGGGGAAGTTTGACTGGTGAGTAAATTTGGCTGCTTGGCTTGAATAAAAGGCTAGTGGGATGTGACATATATTCCATATATCTTAACAATATTATATGCCCCTTCCCCCTTTACTGTTAGTATCTGGTAGGGGTGTGCGAAATGGGCCATATTAGATACGGATTTGGATTCAGCCCAAATTGGGAACAGTGATTCGATTCGTTGTTTTGGATCACTGTCCCCGATTCAATTTGTCTGAATCCAAATCTGAAGATTTGATGCTGATTTGGAGCATCAGTGATTTGGCCATAGACACAGCTTTAAATGTTTTTTCTACATACCTTGAGGTACCAGGCGTGGCTTGTAAATGATGCGATGCTGGAGCGGATGGAGCGTCCCACAGGAGTGCAGGGAGGCCCCCTGTGTGCTTGGTGGTGAACCCGGAAGTGGACCGGAAGTATTTCCAGTCTACTTCCAGGTCCACTGCAGAGCACGCAGGGGGCTTCCCCCCGCACCCTCACCCCAGTTCAGCGATCGGTCATGGGAGGACCCCAGGGGCCCCCGCCAGACCCAGGAGGCACCAGTTGCTGAGCTGGGGGAGTTCAAGGAGGCCCCCCAGCACACTCCCCGGCAGGCCTGGAAGTGGATCGGTAGTGCTTCTGGTCCACTTCCAGGTCTACTGCCAAGTGCACTGGGGAGCCCCCCATGCTCCTGTGGGATGCTCCATCCGCCCCACCATCACAGTGTTGACAATCCACCTGGTATCCTGAGGTATGTAGAAAAAACATTTAAAGCTGTGTCTATATCTGAATCACCAAATCCTTCCAAATCTCTCTGAATTGATTCTGAGGGTTCCGATTCAATTCAGAGAGATTAAAGGGTCTCTTGATTCGATTTGGATTCAGAGATTCAGCCACCAAATCAGGCTGAATCTCCACCGTATCAAATCAGGGACCAAAGCTTCGCACAGTATCTGGACACCCCAATTTAAATGTATTTATACTGATAATACACCCACAAAGTGGGTGCTGGACCTAATGATCTTATGAGGTCCCTTCTAGCCCTAATGTCTATGAAATCTAAGGTCTATGAAAGTGCTATTATCTTCATTGTACAGATCTGTAACTGAGGTTCAGATCCTCATTTATTTCAGTTAAAGTTGGGCACCTCAAGAACTCTGTGGAGAAAAAGTCTATAAAGATTTATTTGCAAAGGTCTTTTTCCCATGTTTTTAGCAAGCAAATTTCAAGGTTGTTTATGATTTTTGGCAGTGGTGCCTTCTCTTAGGATTGCTCCCATTTCAAGGAACAGGTGACTTAACATGCTGCTTTTCTTATAAATTAAGAGTAAACTTCACAGTCAGTAGTAACTTCAATGTGTGTGTTTTCAATCATTCCGGTTGGGCATGTTGCTAACAATAACCAGTTGCTTTGAGAAAAGAGAACACTTTTAATAGTTCTTATCTGAAAGTCATTGGGCATAATAAACTTGATATGTCTAATACTGTTTATGAACAAAGCTCCTTTCCCTCGGCTATCTCACTATATTTCTTGTGTATGCTCTGGGATGACTTTAGAGTGTTCACTTGAAATAATGATAATTTTAATTATTGCCCTACTTGTAAAGCGGTATGCCCAGCAGTTCCTAAGGCAGTTATATATGCAGGGATATTGGAAACTGTATGTACAAGCATAATGCTATTCAAGGTAATCTTCAGCCCTTACCTTAATTGATCAAACAAGAAAACTAGTTTTAGGATGATTATTCCAAAATATATTTTGTTTAAAAGTTGAATTCATTCAATGTTCTAGGAAGCAGCATATAGTGTTCTTTTTTGGCAGTGAGGCAGTATTAATGGTGAAATTTGTTGTTCATGGTTCATATTTAGGACCAAATTAGCTATTGCCATAACTCAATTGACTTCAGTAGAATCATTTTAGCAAAGATTTTGACTCCTAACTTCCCAGTAAACAGAAAATTGGATACTATAAAGTACTGAGCCACTAGATTATGACCAGAAAAGAAATATCTTGGAGCATCATCTTAAGAGGTGATTTAAACAAACACCTGACACAGGGTCAGGTACACTTTTTTTTTTACATTGTCTCAATTGAACAAAAACGTTTTTGCTAAAGAATGGAGGTTGTTTAAGAACTGTCTCATTTATGCAGTCCTGGGCACTGGAAACAAATCAGAAAATTAAACCAAGCAAAACCCGCAAACTTTTTAACGTTACTGTAGCCCTGAAAAAGATGCATTTTGTATCATAACCTGAGAGTTCAGGTTCTCACTAGAGGTTTGTTGGAGCTGTTTCAGGATCCTTCAGCACCCCCTTCTTATCCTCTAATTTTTCCATCGGTGCCCTCAGTTTTCTTCCTTTGCTACTGGCTTATTACAAGACACCTTGGCTCCCTCCCCTTCTATAAATAACTGTATCTATATTATGTCCACAGCTTTTTACCTGACATATATAAATCACTTTCTTACTGTGTAAGTGGCAAGATCTTTAGGGAGATCATAGAATCATATAACGCTAGGGTTGGAAGGGACCTCAGGAGGTCACCTAGTTCAATCCCCTGCTCAAAGCAGGACCATCCCCAACTAGATCATCCCAGCCAAAACTTTGCCTAGGTGGATCTTGAAAACCTCCAAGGATGGAGATTCCACCACCTCTCTGGGTAATCTGTTCCAGTGTTTACTAACCTCGTAGTGAGAAAATTATTCCTAATATCTAACCTAAACTTCCATTGCTGCAACTTGAGACCATTGCTCCTTGTTCTGTCATCTGCCACCACTGAGAACAGCGTAGCTCCATCCTCTTTCAGACCCCACTAGAAGTAGTTGAAGGCTGCTATTAAGTCCCCTCTCAGTCTCCTTTTCTCTAGACTAAAGAAGCCCAATTCCCTTAGTCTTTCATCGTAAGTCATGTGCCCCAGCCCTCTCACCATTT
>NW_005841981.1:334376-347604 GCF_000455745.1 Alligator sinensis | reverse complement strand
CTACAAATTGGCGGGAATTCTTTTACACCGGGGTTCTCCTCTGCAGCAGAAAACTCCACCGTGCAAAGAAGCTGCAATTTAGCAGGAACATAATTCAGTAGTGCCAAAGCACACACAAAACAAAAATCACACTTTTGGGTTTTGACAACACCTACCAATGCAGCCCAGTATGCCATTAGCTTTCTTGGCAGTGAGGGCACACTCTTGGCTCATATTCAGCTTATTGTCCACTGTAACCCCCAGGTCCTTTTCTGCAAAGCTGCTGCCCAGCCAGTCAGCCCCCATCCTGTACTGGTGCATGGGATTATTCTGTCCTAAGTGCAGGACTTTGCATTTGTTCTTGTTGAATCTCATGAGATTCCTTTTGGCCCAATCCTCCAATTTGCCTAGGTCACTCTGAATCCAGTCCTACCCTCTGGTGTATCTACTACTCCACCAGCTTGATGTCATCTGCAACCAGCTGAAGGGACACTCTATGCCATCTCCCAGGCCGTTGTTGAAGACATTGAACAAAACTGCTCCCAGGACCAACTGTTGGGGCACACTTGATATCAGCTGCCAACTAGACATCAAGCCACTGATTACTACTCTCTGAGCTGGAAGCTCCAGCCAGTTTTCTATCCACCTTACAGTCCATTCATCTAGCCCATGCTTCTTTACCTTGCCTGTTGTGGAAGACTGTATCAAAAGCCTTGCTAAAATCAAGATATACCACATCCACCAGTTTTTCCCACATCCAGAGACCCAGTCATCTCATCATAGAAGGCAATCAGGTTGGTCAGGCATGGCTTGTCCTTGGTGAATCCATGCTGACGGTTCCTAATAAACCTTTTCTCCTACAAGTTCTTAGAAATGGATTCCTTCAGGATCTGCTCCATCATTTTTCCAGGGACTGAGATGATGTTGACTTGTCTGTAGTTCTCTGGATCCTTCTTTTTTTCCGCTTCTTAAGTATGGGCACTATGCTTCCGCTTTTCCAGTCATCTGGGACCTGTCCTGATCACCATGAATTTTCAAAAATCATGGCCAATGGCTCTGCAATCACATCAGCCAACTCCCTCAGTACCCTCAAGTGCATCCCATCTGGCCCCATGGACTTGTACGTTTCCAGATGTTCTAAGTAGTCCTTAACCTGTTCTTTTATCCCTGAGGGTTGCTTACCTCCTCCCTAAACTGTGCTGCCCAGTGCAGTAGTCTGGGTGCTGACCTTTTCTGTGAAGACTGAGGCAAAAAAGGCATTGAGCACTTCAGCCTTTTCTGCATCTTCTGTCACAAGGTTTCCTCCCCCAATCAGTAAAAGACCCACATTTTCCCTGATCCTCCTCTTGCTACTGACATACTTGTAGAAACCTTTCTTGTTACCTTTCACATCCCTTGCTAGCTGCAACTCCAGTTGCACTTTGGCCTTCCTGGTTTCATCTCTGCAGGCCTAAGCAATTGTCTTATATTTTTCCCTAGTTATTTGTCCAAGTTTCCCTTATAAGCTTCCTTTTTGTGATTTAGCTTACTGAAAATTTTCCTGCTAAACCAAGCTGGTCTTCTGCCATACTTGCTAATCTTCCTGCTCATTGGGATTTTCTTTCTGCACTCTCAGTAAGGCTTATTTCAAGTACAGCCATCTCTCCTGGATTCCTCTCCCCCTCAGTCTGGCTTCCCAGGGCATCCCTGAGTCTAGCTTCCCTGGAGCTCCCTGAGTAAGTCAAACTCTATTTTTCTGAAGTCCAGGGTCCTTACTTTGCTGCTCTCTATCCTTCTTTTCCTTGGGATTCTTAACTCAATCATCTCATGGTCACTGCAGCCCATCCATGACTGCATTTCACCAATTCACCCCTGTTTGTGAGCAGCAGGTCAAGAAGAGCTTGGCCCCTAGTTGGCCACTCCAGCACTTGCACCAGGAAGTTGTTCCCAATACTCTTCAAAAACTTTCAGAATTGCCTGCACACTGTTGTACTGCCCTCCCAGCAGATGTCAGGGTGATTTGAAGTCCCTCATGAGAACCAGGGCCTGTGATCAGGAAACTTCCATTAGCTATTTGAAGAAAGCCTCATCCACCACTTCCTCCTGGTCTGGGGGTCTATAGCAGATCCTACCATGACATCACCCTTGTTGCTTTCCCCTCTGACCCTAACCCAGAGACTCTTAACAGGCCTAGCTCCAGCTTCATACTGGAGCTCTGAGCAATCATATGGCTCCTTTACATAAATTGCAACTCCTCCTCTTCTTCTCCCTTGCCTGTCCTTCCTGAACAGTTTGTACCCATCCATGACAATGCTCCAGTAATGCGAGCTATCCTACCAAGTCTCTATTGTCATATGACAATTGTCATAGTTCCATGACTGCGAGGACTTCCAAATCTTTCTGCTTGTTTCCCAGGCTCTGTGCATTTGTGCACAGGCACCTGAGGTAACTAGTTGATTGTCCTGATTTTTCAGGAAGTATGAGAGCACCTCCTTTGTTGCTCCCTCCTGCTTGCTTTTCCTCCTCACCCTTGCACCCAGAGCCCTGAAGTCACTTTTGATATGCTCAGGGTCTCCCCTGGCAGTATCATTGGTGCCCACATGTATGAGAAGCATAGGGTAGAAGTCAGAGGGCTTAATGCGCCTTAGTAGTCCCTCTGTGGCATCTTGGGTCCAGGCTCTGGGCAAGCAGCAGACCTCCTGAGACAACAGGTCAGGTCAGCAGATAGCTGCCTCTGTACCCTTTAGAAGGAAGTCTCCAACCACCAATAGCTGTCTTGATCCTTCCCACTTTGGTAAGGCCTGGCCTGTCTTCCTCCACCAATGGATTGTGCTCCTCCCTTTCTGTTGCCAGGACTGCATATCTTTTTTCCAGATGAACAACTACAGGTAGAGGGAAGATCTCTGCTTGCTGCCAGATGTAGCTGGTCATGTTAGTTTCAAGTCTGGAAGAAGGCAGGGTAGATTTGCATCTTGTAGAGTAACTAAATCAGAGGTGCATAAGCTTTCATAAGCAGCAGCTTCACTGGATGCTGAGAAGGCAAACAGTGTGAATACACTTTTATTATCCTTTTGATGAGAATAAGTCTCTGAAACCCAGAGGCAATATCAGGCACTAACCATGCATGAGCCTAACTCTAAAACAGAAATATACATCAGCTGTATATATACCAGCACCAAATGAAATTGAGTACTTGGGCATAAGGTTGTGTCTTGCAAACTTTTAGAGTTATTTTACTGTTTCAGTGATGTAGAACTCCTCATTCTATGAACATGAACAATGCCTATGTATCTGTTAGTACTGTATCTGTGATAGGAGAGTGGTGATTAGGAAAGAGCTAATATTCACTAGAGGTAGGAAAAGCCACTTGGTTGATGCTTTAGAAGGCTTGGGGGAAGTGGAGCCAACAGAATCCTTTTTTTTGTCAAGGAAAGCATCCTCTATGCTTTAAATGGCATTTACATTTTCAAGAGGATGTGTGGCAGACACATTCATGGGTATGTCAATAATACATATAGTTAACAGTCCCTCAGTAGCCATTGACAGTATTCATAATAATGGCTTCAGAGATTTTATAGTCTATTGCATCAATAATGTACGAATTTATAAGATAAAGTGGAATGGCTCTCAGGAGCCATTACACATTGATATGTGAATAATTTGTGTTTTAAAAAGTGCCCAAATAGCATATGTGCTTACAAGATAAACAGTAATGGTAAAAAAAAAAAAGAGGAGACATTTTCAAACATCTGCAGACACAATACCCATGGAATAAACAAGCCATTCCAGTCAAAACAACCACTGATCTGCACTGCATCTCTCTTCTATGCCTAACACTCATGGCCAACTCCAAGTATCATTGGTATCTATTATAACTTGATAATTCTAGATAAACATCTAGATTCATCCACAGTGCTCACATATATAAATAAGATTAGCATGGAAAATCACCAAAGAAGTCAGTCAGAGGTTGCACACACTGGCCAGTGTTGGCAATCTTATTAAATATAGGAACAGAGGATTGGAACGGACCACCTGGGAATCAAATCCAGGGTCCTGCAGTTGTATATTGGGCTCCTTTTCTCACAAACACATCTCTTCCTCCTTTAATCCCATGCAATAAGCTTGGTGCTTCCAAAATCTATTTGCCCTTATCTCACTCAAATTCTTTCTAATGCCTGCATGGCTAATATTTCTACACAAAATATGTGGCACTTCTTAATTACCAGCACTTGTGAAACAAAAGCATTTGAAACATTTAAGGTATATGCAGATGGTCCACTTAGATCAACCTAACTAGGATTATATTGATATATGTGCCAAACTGTACATATATTCCAAAAGAATAGATCAGGCAAAAAATGGCTGGTCTGATATAATTTAGTTCACAAAAGGAAGTGCACTTTGTAGAGTGAGCTAACCCATATCCAGTCTAACCAAATGTGTGTACATGTTCAGAGCTCAGCTCTTGGGCTGGGAAAGCCCAGCTACTCCCTGCAGCCCCAGGGCTGTGCTTTTCCTGTTTCCCTGGCCCACCCTGGCTGGGCTACTTTTAACTCTTCAACCTGAGCATGGGCAACCCTCCCTGTGGACCCACACCCCTACAATCCCACAACTCTTTATGCAGACCTGCTAGCCTTGCCTCTCTCCTACCCAACTTAGAATGGTGTTTCAGGGCAGCTCCTGGGACCGGTGTAGCTCTCAGCACTTAGGCCAGCATAATCCTATAACCAGACTCTTACTTTTTCCTGCCATATGCTATTTCCTCTTCTATGTCCATCATTTAGGCTAGGGACAAAAGTTGCACATAAACCAGTTTAAGTGTTCAGAAACTGATTTAAACCTGTAATGTAATATAAGTTCAGTGCACATAAAACAGCTTCAAAATGGCCAAAACTGGTTTAAGAGAAACTTAATTGAATATACTATCAGACTTAACTGATTTGGGTCAAACTGGTTTATGGAACTTGTGTCCCAGAACCCCTTCCTGGTTTAAATTAAACTAGAGTCCCCTAGCCATCCTATCATGCTTTTCAGCCCTGGGCTGGGCTGTCTGCTCCAGAGAGCGGGGCTGGCCCTTCCCCTCTTCTCCCTAGCTGAAGCTCCAGCTGGCTGAGGAGGTGGTAGAGATGCAGGCACAGCAGTGTCTGCCTGGCTCCCGCTCTCCCACAGCATGGACCCCAGTGGCACAGGCCCCAGCTGGCATTTGGTCATGGTCGCACCACCCCCATGCTAGCTAATGCTGAGAGGTGTCTCTGTATTTCTGTCTCCAATTTCACTGGAACAAAGGAAGACAGAACGGTGTTTGCTTAGGGCTTTTTGGAATTAATCAGAAGGTCAGCTGGTAATGTCC
Source organism: Alligator sinensis (assembly GCF_000455745.1). Classification (NCBI taxonomy): domain Eukaryota; kingdom Metazoa; phylum Chordata; order Crocodylia; family Alligatoridae; genus Alligator; species Alligator sinensis. The sequence continues at coordinate 342,293 of NW_005841981.1, read as the reverse complement.
TTCCATTCTTCCTTACAAATGCCTTGGAAAAAGCTGTTTTTTGTTTCCTTGATGGGCTGATAAGCTTTGTGTTCTGATAAGCTCCCTGCTGGCATTCTTCAAAGGCTGCAATCTGACAGTGTTCAAGAGGGGACAGCAAGAGGTGTGAGAAATGACTTGGTTTGCAATGCATGGGACCTATGAGTGCTGTCAGCTTGCTGCAGACAGTATGATGAAGCAGGGAGAAGGAGATTGAAAAGCTCAGTATCGTCAACAGATGCATGCACTCCACATAAGCAGTCCTCCTTCCCCTGCCTTAGAGTGCTAGCCAGGAGCTGGCAACACTCCTACCTCTTGAGCAGTGAGCAAAGGAGAAAAACCTGGCAAGGGCTGTTTCCCCCTCTAGGCACACCCTGGCTGGGGACTATGCAGGCCAGGGTGGGTATTTAAACCCTTCCCTAATTATACCATCCTGCCAGGGCCTGGCCATGGCTCCCCTCCCTCCTCCCCCAGCTCATTACTGTGGAAGGGAAGGCAAGGCAAGGCAAGGCAATGGGAGGTGAGGGCTCTGGTGCCCTCTGGCTTCTAGCCTGAGCCACTGCAGGCATGCGCCTGCATTTCCTGGATCAAAAGTGAACGTCTATCCACTTGCAAATCAGTTTGATTTCTGCAGGTTAGACTAACTTGGAAAGATTGAATCAATTCAGGTTCAGGCTTTTTGAATGTCCATCCCTAGCCTTAGAAACTTTGGGTGCATCTACACATGCATTAATGCACATTAAATTTAGTACCTCCAATAAGAGGTACTAAATAAATGTGCATTAGGCTGTGTGCATTAAAGTGCATGTATAGATACACTCTTTGGGGCAGATACTATCATCACTTTGGTACATATGTGCTTTTGCATAATACAATAGGATTTGGTCTCTGATAAAGATTTTATGTGGTCCTGGAATTCAGATAATACATTTTAAAGAGTTGTTCTTCACTAGTATTATCATCTAAGGACTACAGTCCTCTGTAGTATTTTAACAGGAGGTGGTAAACTATGGCAGGAGTAGAGAAATCATTTAATGCTCATAAGTGGTGGCAGGATTTTAAGAAGTGGCATCTCACAAACTACAGGCAAACCCAACTTCGAGCTTATCATGGGAAGTAATCTCTTTCTTTCTTTTCTTTTCTTTTTTTATTTTTTTGGCATTGACACTGGTCCTTAAAATTTCCTTTAGTCCTAGCCTCAAATGAAATTGTTTTTTGAACCAAAGCCAAAGTTTCATTAGGTGTTCTAAATGTTCTGAAATTTTAGTAGCTTGTAACTAATCAACCTTTCTCAATCTGCTATAAGAAACTCTATGCTGAATAGGCTGAACCTTAAATTTCACCTTAAATTTTTTTGGTGAAGAGATCTTTACAGTCTATAGCTGAGATAAGGATCTAAATTTAAGAGGAGTTTCAATATATCTTGATTTATTTAGTGGTCTTCAAATCCCATAAAAGTGTATATTCCCTTTTGTACCCAGTAGGGTCAACCTGCCCTGGATTGAACTGAGCTTCATTCTACCAGTGAGCACAAGTTTCTAGTTCAGTGCTTTTTCAAGGCTTAAGTGCTGCAAGGCAGAGTTGCTGAAAAGAACAAAGGCATTTGAAACTGTTCAGGAGGTGAATGCACACAGTGCCACTTTCCAGCTACTGCTAGGTTCAACACAGTGTTTAACTCAGCCTCCAAGTGTTCCCCTGAGCCACAAATCAGCATCAAGCTGAAACACAACATGGCCAGGACAGCAGACTGCATGTCCCACAGCTTCAGAACACTTATTTTCTTTTTAACTTACCTGCCAAGCAATTGAGTCTCTGAATTGGTATCATCCTAGGTGACATGGCTTAGGAGAGTATATCTGCAATAGCATTAAATTGCCAATTTACCGTGAGAGATGAAATAAAAACAACTGGACAAATAGAAGTTTTCTGGAATTATTGGAGTACGTGAACCAGAAGTATGGAAATGATAAATGTTGATCATCAAAACTTTTTTTTTGGCTTACCAGTCATACATTTGTAAGATAATGTTTTCTTTAGTGGACTGGCTGTTTCTTGAGGAACTGTTTCCATTCTTTTGCTTCCATAAAATATACAATTAGCCTGAAAGTGTGTTAGTACAAGACCACTGAGCCCTCAGGATTCAGGCTCAGAAGAAGTGCAAATAATTTCTAGGATCCTCTTGTTGCTGTAGTTTGTCCTTTAGTTTTTAGTCCAACAAAACAAAGCAAAAAATGAACTCATGCTCTAAGACTGTAGCTAACAAAACTCTGTAGAAGGTTATCCTATTCTCTAGGGAGGGAGTGTACCTTGCCTACTTTTATGACCGTCACTAGTATTCTAGTCTTCATTTCCATCTGACCTACTTATACTGGGAGATGAAATGAGTGGAGTCTGTATTCCAGCACACTCTAACTTTGTTTTGTCTTTCTAGGAGAAATAATTTGTAAATTGGTCCTTCAGGAACTACAGGTATAGTAAGAATCATTTGACATGGAAGGGTGAATTTTTGGCTCCTCTCTTTGTAAAAGGGCTTTGCAAGCAGTGTTATCAGAGGGAAAACAAGACCACTTGAAAAGGGATTAAACTGAAACTAAAATCACTTGAGATACCAAGCTCCATTTTAGAAACTGGTCTTTAAGAAGAAAAGTAAGGGGAAAAAAGTGTGGATAGTTCAAAAAGAATAAACTATACAATTTAAATAATAACTAGCTGATTCTTTAATAAAATAGGAAAGGATATACTTAACGAACTAAAGGACATACAGTGCTAATTAGTTTGGCTGGTATGCATCCTGTTGTGTTAAGGGAACTAGCTATCCCCTAAGCATTGTTTCTGAAGTCCCAGTACTGAGGAACTGAGGAGTAGTATAATGTTCTTCAAAAGAAATAATAGCATTATTCTGGCAACTTCCATCTTATAAATTTAACTCATTTTCTTAGTAAAATAATATAAGAACTATTTTTTAAAAGTGTCTAAACACAGAACACTGAATGATAAGCAGCATGAATTTCTGCAGGAGAAGCTTTTTATTCTGTGCTATTTACCTAATAATTTTTAATCGCTAGGAACCTGATTCTGGTATCTTTGGTACCTTTTCTTATATGGAGTAGTGCAGTATTATGTGAATAATCCCATTTGAGAATATTTGACAATAAAGATGATGCACCATGTTATATTGAGGTCTGATAGAGTCCAGAATGCCCTCCCTAAAAGGCAACTGTCTACTACTTAGGACTTCTTAAAGTAAGCAAAGTAGTAGGAAATATTCTAGAGGGAAAAATTCTATATTCTTTCCCCACCCCCTTTTCTAATTCCTGTTTATTTTTATGCATCTCTACAGAGGAACTTGGAAACAGATCCTGAATAGGCCCATGTTTCAGTAGTTAGATACATTACTGGGACAGAGCAATTGCACTCCAGTATGCTGACATTCACAGTGGCCTATACTGAGTGGCCTATACTGACCTTCAGAAGAAGGTGAAACAAATATATGTCTATAATTCACCTTTCCATTTCATCAGTACTTTGCTCTGGGCAGAATTTTTTGGTTTCATAGCAGGCATAAGGGAAAGCCACTATAATCCTTATCCTTGCTTAACTATTGATACTACTCTTGTGGCAAATGCACAAATTGTTATTTTTTTCCTGTGTACATCTCCCATTGGTTTGGATGTTGCTTGCATATGGACCGAATAACATCTTTTGGTCAGATTTACAAGGGCATTGAGGTGCCTAAATATGGAGATGCTGACTCTTGTAAATTCCATTAAATTCCTGAGTAAGTGAGAATAAAAAACCTTAACAAATCTGGTCCCTCTAGGTTTGGTCCATTTACTTGAGCATTTGATCCTTTTTAAAAAAAAAAAAAGGTACTTGAAGGATATAATGATTTATACATTGTTATTTTATTATTTTCTGTCTTATTTTATGTCACCTTCCAGATAAAACCTAACACCTTATTGACAATGAATGCCAACATATTACAGGGCCATCTGTTGTGCTAGCCTCTCTGCCACATTTGGTCATATACGCGCGCACACATTTTTAACTACAACAAAACATTCCTGATTCTCAGTGTTAGTTGCTAAATTCAATAATTTAGCTGAAAACACTGCACTCTTACTCCATTTCTCTAGAAAGAAAACACAAAAATGTCCCGTAAGAAGGAGGCAGGCATGCAGTGGCAAAGCAGTCCCACTTTCAGGAGTGTGAGTTTGAGCCTTGCTCTGAGCCTTTTCTAAATCTGGTCTCAGCTGACCCACTTGTAAATGAGTACCTGGTCATTTGGCCTAGGGAGTCAAAGATAGACAGTTGTCATACTTAATACATTATTAGAGGGGCAGGCAAAGTCCATGAAAGAATTACTAGGGTCCAGGAGGGTTTGGTGGGATCAGGGAGGCTCACAGGGTCTGCAGGAAGGGGCTTGGAGGGGCTAGGGGGGTTTTGTTCCCTGCCTCCAGGACCAGGGCCATTTTTAGCCCCCCAACAACCCCCACCCCCAGACAAACAACCCCCCTAGTGAACCTACCACCTGATCCTTCCTGCCCCTACTCCCACCCAAACTTACTTTCTCAGCTCCTGGTATTGACGAATTCTGATAAAACTAGCACTGGGAGTAACTTCCTGGATGGGGAGGGTTGGCAGAATGGGGTGGCTGTTCTTTTGAGGGTGGGTGGAGGGGCTGTGGGGGCTGAAAATAGTCCAGTGCCAGAGAGAGGATAGGAAAGATGCAGCCCTGGGCCTGGGGCCAACAGCTGGTCTTTCCTAGGCCTGGAGCTGTGCTAGGAACTGTACAGAAGTTCACTTAGATCAGTCTTGCCCGAGTCACGCTAAGTTATACTACCTCAGAATTACACTTAACTTAGATCTGTTTGGCTATTTTTAGACCAATCTAACTGTCCTGAACTTCTGTTCAGCTTGCATGTAGATCCACCTAATTAGTGTAAGGTCCATGCCTGGGCAAATTAAGTTAGATCAGGTGGCAGTTTTTAATGTGCTCTAACCTCCCCAAATGTCTGTATGTGGCCTCTGTGTGTGTGTGTGTGTGTGTATGCAGTTCAAACTCATCATTCCTAAGTGAAATTCTCTGAACAGTGTTACACAGGAGATCAGATTAGATCACCGTAATAATCCCTTCGGTGATAAAACTTCAGAATCTATTGTTTCTATGCTGATGCATAAAATTAATTACTAATAAATGACAGCAGTTAAAATAGATTATCAAAACACACTTTCACTATATTGTCCTTGTTTTTGTTTCCTCATGTTACTTGGTTTTACTTGCTTATTTGAAAAATTAATTTGCAATGCATTTCTACTTACTAGTTGGGAGTTCTTAAGGTTCAGCTGTGTCTTTATTGCACCTTTACTTCTGAGTGTTATTTTGCTTACTTGCTATGTCGCATTGTAAATACTGCATGGGGCTTTTTGTTTTTGAGACCTAATCAAGATGTCTTATGTGCAGATTTATCTTTGTGCTTCTGCAAACACAACTATAGTCCTTTCACATAAGATGTTCCCACTGTGTCCTTTGCTATCAGTGAATAATAATCCATCTGAAATAATCCACCTTCCAGCCAAGATGTTTAAAATTTAGGATGCCAGATTAAAATAGCATGTTTTGCTGACCACAGACATGCATAGACACAGATATGACAGCTAGCAGTTTGATACATAAAATAATGAAGAGTTTTGACACATTTTTAATCTAGCATAAAAAATAAGGGATTAAAATTTTAGAAGGCTAGTGCCACTAAGAAGAAAATATTCTTAATGTGCTATAATGCAACTTGTTAAACACTTCTAACACTTATTAATTTTAAAACATACTGTGTCACATTCTATCTTCAGATATATCTTAAGTAGTTACGTGGCTTCCATTACCGTAATATTTTAATACCTCATTAATGTGTTAAGATTCACAATAGCCTGATAAGTAGAAATGGGGGAGAGGAGGGGGAGAGGAGACTAAGGCCCAGGCTTGTTTGCTTTTTTAAGTATTTGGGCAGCTAAACATGCAGATAGGCATCTTTTAGGATTTTCAAAACAACTAGGTATCTCATTCTCACTGGACTCTTTAGAATCTTTAGAAGATTCTTATTTGAATCTTCACCCAAATACTTTAAAACAGCACAAGTTCTCACCTGTACCCCTACTAGTGGAGGACCAACATTGGGACAATGGAATCACCAACATGGGTACAATGGACTCCTTTAGAAGTCTTCCTATGTATTCTCTTGCTTTCCATCTGATCCGACCCATGGATAAATACACTCAACTTCAAGGAACAAAAATGTTTTGATTGGTCTGTTTCAATCTTCTTTGTTTTTGTGGGACCTCCAGGCACCAGTGAATTCACAGGGATCTTCAGTGACCCTGGAAGCTATCAATTACCTAAAATATATGTCCTTGTGAAACTGAACAGAGGATTGTTTATTTCCTCTCTGGCCTTGAATGTCATCTTATCAGTTTCATTCTTTCCTTTTCTTGCAAGGTTAGAATTGCAGTGCTTACTCTGTAGAAATCAAAGTCATAAAAATTATTACTTATTTTAGCACGTTTTAATGTTAAAGCACCTATGGAAATCTTGTTTATACTAATGGTTCATTTAATAATTGATTTTTAGGCCTAGGCCATTCTTTTCTTATTTAAAATGCTACATTTGCCATTTGCTTGACCCACTAGGTTGCTTCATTTAACACTTTGTTGCCAGTTCACTTTCATGCTTACAAGATTCTTGGAGTTCTAAGATACTTAGAGTTTCAAAATGATTTTGTGCCTATTATTGTGGTCTGAAATTCTATCGTATTGCTGAGACCCATAAAAAATGGCCAGGATGGGTAACAGTTTGTGTCCTCCTTTCCCTTGCTTTCTTTTCTGGGAACTTCTATAGCTCCCAGTGGGACAATCCCTCCTTTGCCATATGCCCCACAACAGAGCTTTCTTAACAGAACTGACAGTTCTTTCTAAAAGGTATAGTCTGCCCTGTTACAGAGAGACTCAAGTGGAATGGAAAGATATCTAGGTCCCTAGAGGTTAGGACCCTGATTAACAAAAATCTGCCCAGGGTCAAGGTATGACAGACATTTTGAATTGTTTTGTTATTTTTTATTTTTGAAAAATCCTTTTGTTGAATATTATATTTCTGCCTACAGTTAAATTTGTACAATACTTTTTCTAAAGGAATTTTTTAGGTCACTGTATTCACTGCTGGTCTCTCACTCACAATGAGAAGATATCATACCCATTATATATGCCAAACAGGCTACAGTTGCCTGGAGTTTAAAAATGGAATTGCAGATTGCAGATTCCATCCCAGAAAAGGAAAGGGGTCAGGTTTAATGCTTATCAGAAAGGGTATACCCTGAGAAATTAGAGCTGAACACAACTATTTTTATATAAACTATATTTTTCATATAAAATAGTTTCATAGATATGATAAATGCTCCATTTTTGCAGGAAAAAAGGCTACCTTATGCTGACTTTCCAAGGGTGTTTTTGATTAAGCACACTAAGAAATCTGAAGGAATGAATAGCTACTAAATAATTTAATACTAGTGTGTGTGTGTGTGTGTGTGTGTGTGTGTGTGGAGCTTTATGGCAGCAGTCCTCTACCTTTTCAGACTTCAGGTACCCTTCAGTAGACTTAAGGAACCCCTCAGAATATACCAATTCTTAGTTTTCACTTTTTTTTGACTGCAGGAAAATACTAGGGCAATTTCTCTGTTGCAAATAACTCAGAAACACCACAGCAGGTTTTTTTTGACTACCAGAATGTTTGTTCTTAACACTATGGATTCCCATTTGAAATCTCAAGGTTTATCATGTGAATCATATTTGCACAGCTAAAACTGCTAACATTGCCTGCCACTATGTGTCACCTTTGAAAGGATCTCAAGG
>NW_005841981.1:327244-334345 GCF_000455745.1 Alligator sinensis | reverse complement strand
ATTCCTGGGTGCCAGGACACCATGGTTAAGAATCAGTGCTTTATTGCCAGGCTAATATGAGAAAGTGAAAGAAAAATTTAATAGCAAATGCCAAACTGTGACATTTGACATATACAGAATTTGTGTCTGTTAGAATCCTTGTAAATCAACATCTGCGTGGGAAACAGCTGATCATTCCCTTAACATCAGGCAGTTTAATCTCATAAAAGCCAGGAGCTATTTTCCTAAGACAAATATAAGATGATCTTTTATCTTCCTTTCCTCCAAGGCATATAATATAAAGTTTCTGCCCCTGTGACTAGTCTTTCAGAATCACTTTCTGTAATTTGTCAAAGTATACCGTAGAAGGAAAATGTCAACTATCCCTTCAGTATAAGTGTTGGATCTGCAACTGTCATTTAATATTAGTTTTTCAACAATGTATGAGAGCTTTCCAGTTGAAATTTCAGCTGCAATCTCTACTAAATAATGTTCCAATGCCATTAGTTGATGAATCTCAACACATGGAAGTTCTTTATTTGTAGCATACATACATTCCAGAAACATCTGTTTTTCTTTCTTTCCTTCCTCCTTTTTTTTAATTTTGCTTCAAATAAATTGCTGTAGTAATATGTTTCACGCTAATGAACAAGAACGAACATAGCCAACTCTGCTGTGAAGTAATCAAAAGCAACTTGAAAGCTACAGTAGAGTAAAGCAACAGGTAGTATTATGAAAATAAGTGCATTTGATCCAGCAGTAGTACATTATCCCAAAGTTCCCTGAATTTTGCAATGCTACTTAGAATATACAGTAACTATGACCAAACCAGCGGTTCTTTATCTCTTTAGACTTGAGGCACTCCTTAATAGATTCAAGGCCCCCCTTGAAAAATGCCAGGTCTTATTTTTCAGTTTGGGGGTTTTTTTGACTAGTAGAAAATACTAGAGCTATTCTTTTGTTGCAGAGAACTCAGAAAAAGGTCATAATTTTTTTAACACTATGGATTACTATTTGAAATTTCTTGGTTTAACCTGTGAATCAAGTTTGCACATCTAACAGTGCTAACATTGCTTGCTACCCTGTAACAACCTTTAAAGGATTTCACAACACTCCTGGGTGCCATAGCAACCTGGCTGGGATTCATTGGGCTAGAGGCATAGGTAAAACAAATAGCCAAGTTTTTCAAAATGACTGAAAGATCATAAACCTAAAACCTTTCTAAGATAATTAAATAATTGACTAGCTTTTTAAATACAATGCACTCAATAGCCCTCATTAACTTTAGTAGGATATTAAATGTCAGCACCTTTGGAAGTTGGTATACTTAATTATTTAAGTGGCTCATCATGAACTTGAGGTGAGGGCTGTGCAAATAACTGATTTACTGTTGATTCACTAAAGAAAAATATATTTCAAATGTGATCAATTAAAATGATATGGGTTTTTTTTAAATGGCAAATGAAAAATGTTGTTTAAAGTTAAAAAAAGCATTTAATTATGGAGCATTTTTAATAAAAAAGGGCTGTTTGTAGATGTGCTCTGAGAGGTGGGGGTGCTTTAATTAGCGTGGCTCTGAGAGCCATGCTAATTAAAGTGCCCAGAGGGTCACATGTATCAGCATCCCTGCACTGAAAAATGGCAGCAGGGGTACTTTAACTAAAGCTCATTGAACAAGCTTTAGTTAAAGCGACCCTGCTGCCAAATTTCAGTATAGGGGCACCAATACATGTGACAATGGAGTCTGCTGGAGAGCGGTGATTACCACGCTCCAGCAGACTTTATTAATTGAGTCTGCTCCAACATGCTGTAACTACAGTGCGTTGGAACAGCCTCCCTGTATGTGTGTAGTAACCCAAAGGTTCCAATTCACAAAATTAAATGGGTTGGTGCCATCTTCCTCCTTATGCCTTATTGATTAGGATACTCCCTCTTCCTTCTGTATATCAACAATTGAGCTGAAGTCTCTTATCTCCCAGGATTACTTTAAGCATCAGACTAAAAGTATCCTGGATAGGTCACTTTGCTTCTCCTATTGAAGTTATTTCATCTTGTATGAAAGATTTACATGTTCATTGAGCCAGAGAATTAGTGACCCTGTATACTCTAGTAGTTAAAGTATTCACATAGGGAAGAAGACACCAGTTCCTGTTCCCTGCTCTAATTAATACTTTTGGATTTTACACAGAATGCAGTAATTTTAAGAAGAATGATTGAAGGAAACCCACTTTACAATTGCTTAGAGTATGGTGCTTTTATCTCTCTCGTGGAAGAAAATGTACCTCAATTAACATTCCTAACATCTGGGGCTTAGAGACTTAAGTTTGTATTTTCACCACCTACTTCATTTTTGGAAGGGTGCCTAATTACTAATGTTAATTTAAACACACAGAATCAAAATGTTATTTTTGTTTCAGAAATGATTCAATGGATTGTTTTGAAAGTTTGCAATACTTTTAAGATTTTATTTAAGGGGAACTATTAATTTAATGTAACCTAAATTAATTAATGGCTTTGATCAACCAAAACTTTTTTTGGTGAATAAATTATTACATGAAAAAAACTGATCAATCCTCCTTGAGGCTTACTTTAGATTCTTGCTTTAAAATTTTTTGGCTAATATAAAAAAAACCTTTTGATCCCTTTGGTGTTAATTTCCAGAACAATTTATGTTAATTTATCCATTATTAACACAAGTTTGTGTTTTCTAAATTGGATTCTTCACCATTGGATAAAGATTGCTTCTGCACTTTGACTTCAACTGTTGTGAAGTTTTTACTTCAAAAGTTTTGACTGTGTTGAGTGTCCAAAATTAGACACTTTAGGAGACCTGAAGTTAAGATGTCATGTGCTTAACACTTTCTGAAAACAAGGCCATTTTTAAATTGTCTTGAGTTGTGTACCCCAAATCATTGGTTGCTATTGGAAGTATTAGTCATAGTTATTTTCATGCTCAGGATGTCTCTCAGTTTTACACAACGCTGAGATGCATATTAGTAGGTCTGAAGCTTGGTAGGTATCTGACACCTTAATTCTAGGAAGGTTAAGAACCTAGGAGGGTTAAGATAAATGAAGAACCAACTCAACTTTTCCTTCATCTCTTGAATTAAACCTGAGGCAAACCTTTCAATGTATTAAAAAAATTCTGGAGGCTTAATTTTGGAGGTTTGTCTTCTAAATTTCAAGAAGTTTTAAGTGTTGAAGTGATGTGATTTCTGTGATGGTCTAGGAGATATGCAAGAGGCAAGAATTCTTGTGAGTGATATTTTTATTGGACTAACTCTATGTTTCATGGTTACAGTTAGGACCCAAGAGTTAGTGCTATGCTAGCCACCACCACAACAAAATTTAAAATGATCATTATCACACAAAGTTTTTCCTTCCAAATTACCATTTTTGTTCAAGCCATCCTTGTCCTTTTCTCTTCGAATAGCTCTTCAAATCCTTTCTTTGGCTAGGGACAGACATTACACCTAAACCAGTTTAAATGATCAGAAACTGGTTTAAACCTGTAACAGAACAGAAGTTTAGTACATATAAACCAGACTGAAAATGGCTGAAACCAGTTTGAGATAAACCTGGTTGAATGTAATATCAGACTCAACTGATTTGGCTGAAACCAGTTTATGCAATGCCTGTCCCAGACTCCTTGCTGATTTAGGTTAAGTCAGAGTCCCCCAGCATCCCATCATGCTATCTGGGCTGGGTGGGAATCTCTGCTCCACAGGAGAGCTGGCCCCTCCCCTCTGCCCCCTGGCTGGACATCAGCACAGACTTGCAGGCACAGCAGGGTCTGCTGGCTTCCCCGTGCCTTCCTCTTCTCCCCCTCTCATCACTCACTGCTTAAGCAGAGATCCCTTCCTCCTCTTTGCCACAGCAGGGACTGTAGCCAGCATTTAGTATGCTAGCTAATGCTGAGAGGTGTCTGTGTGTGTGTCTCTCTCTCCAGTTTCACTGGGATAGGCAGACAGAACAGTGACCACTTAGGGCTTTTGGAGCTAATCAACAGGTCAGCTGGTAAGCTGTTTAAGAAGTTTGAAGTAATATAGAGACAGACTATTGTTTTCTAATCCGGTGATAAAGACTGTTATCAGTCCCCCAGCTGGCTTGCTTGCCTGTCAGTTTGCTGTGGTATGATGAATCAGGGAGAGTGACAGAAAAGCTCCATATCATCAACAGATGCATGCACTGCACACCCTCTCCCTCACCTTATCTCAGAGTGCCAGCCTGGGGCTGGGGGCTGGCAATGGGGAGCAGCTAGTGGGGAAAAGCTTGTGACCGTACAGGCAGACCTCCCTAATGAGAGAGTCCTGCTGGGGCCTGGCCACACCCCCCTCAGCTCAGCTCCATGCAGAAGAGAAGGGATGGTGGCTCTAGCACCCCACCCCCAGCTTTTAGCTTGAGTCACTGCAGGCATGTGCCTGAATTTCCTCAGTCCAGACAGAATGTCTGTCCAGTTCCAAACCAGTTCAGCCTAGGCAAGTTAGACTAACCTGCAAAGACTGAATCAATTCAGGTTCAAGCTTTTCGAATGTCTACCCCTAGCCTTCAAGTTTGGTCTGCTATAGGGGCATCCTATTTGTTGTGGGTCCGTACCAGCAGTAGCATAATGAAGGGAATGTGACCCATTTAAAAAAAAATAATAGCAGCAGCTCTACCACTAGCAGCACAGCCAACAAGATGCCCTGTGTGCTGCTGTTGCCTAGAGCACTTGGGTATCTTGTTCTGCCTCTGCATAACAGTATAGTTCTCAGTTTGTCAGCAATGTTTCTGCTGGCAGGGATATTACTTTTATTATTTCATTCTATTGATGTTGTGCCATTACCATTATGTGTGGAAATACACAATTCAGAGAAGTTTTGTTGGAAATTTTTAGGCTCCATTTTGTTTATTTTCTTTACTGGGATGAAGTACAGTGTGGTAGCGTTTTCAATATACTTTCAAGGAATAGGATATATATGTATTGTGACACCTAATTTTTTAATTGAAAATCAGCATGCCTCACAGAGTCCTGCTTTAGCAGGATGATCTATTAAAATGGGGAAAATGAAAAGACAGCTATGTACTGTGAGGTCTCTCAGGAAAATATGAAAAGAAACTTTGAAGCTGTTACCAATTTGAAAACCATGAATATGGGGATAGAGAATGGTATTAGCTGCCCCATGCTATTGCTCAGAAGAACTAAAATAAACCATAATATTATGTGATCTATAAAGTGGTATTACACATTTTATTGCTTGTTTACAATCAGTTTGAGTCCTAGATAGCTATAAAGATTATTTACAGAAATAATAGAATGCTGCTGTTTTTATTTTAAAGTACTGACAGGATGGCCTTAATGATTATAAACATAAAAGAAAGAAATGAGAGAAATTTTAAAATGATGATCTAAGTGCAACAGGAAGTATGATAAATATAAAACCAACTTGTGCACTCTTCCTTGCCAACATCCGCTTTATAATCTAACACCTCTGTTATTACTTTAACAGCACCTACCAGAGTAAATTAGAAAGCACGAACATTAAAGGAGTAATTTCACTGTGCAAAAATACATTTTTAGAGTCACATTAGGCTCAGTATCTGAGTAGGATCTTTGCTTTCATAATCCAGTTACTACTTTGATGGATGTTAGGTTTAGAAAATGCTAAATGGGGATGGAACATTTTTGATTATGGGCACCATTGATCTTGATGAAACCCTGTAGGTGCACGTTGGTCTTTGCAACGTAGCTCTTGTTTCCTGCAGACCTTGTTTTAGATTTACTTGCATCAGTGACTAATTTGCTTTCTGTGTATTTGGCTTGACCCTCACTCTGGTGCTAATGTCCCTGTGAATTTTTCTTTCCTTTTTTCCCCCTAAAATCTTTTATTTATACATTTTAAAAGGTATGTATAAAAGCAAAACAGCTTCAGTAAGTAGAGAAAAATCAAAAGTGCTTTTTTTCTGTTTAATCTTTTAACTTTCATTGAGTATTTATGCAACCTGAAAGGAACACTTGAGTGTTTGCAGTATGAGTTTTGGAACCAACAGGCCTTATTTCAATTCTGTACTTTTAAAATTTCTTATTAATAACTGTACAACAGAAGCAAGGATAATATCCCAATGATATTCATTGATGACTGGCACAAATGTTAAAACACCAATTTAACAATGTTTATCTTAAGATTTTATCAGGAAACTATTAATTTATAAAACCATGTTTTACAGTAGTGTAGTAATAGATATGAATGTTAAATAGCTGTTTTGAACTAACAGAGCTGTGAGGACATGCACAAAACTTTGGTTAAAGTTTTTCTGCCCCGCACCTCTCTTAAAATAGCTAAACATCAGAAAAAATTAAAAGAGCAAGTGATTCCATATCATCTATCCTACCCAATACAATTTAATTTTGTCACTAGAGAATGTTTTTAAAACATTAAATCTGTTCTGTGATTAATTTTAGCAACTTTTTTCTTATTTTTTGCTGTGCAGCAACTTATAAATCATGTACTTCCTTCTCATTCAGTGTCTTATTATGTTAATATTTTCCCCCAAAACAATGGTGAGTTGGAACTGTTTTCTAAAATTTAGTGTAGGCTCTTACAACTATCCCACTGTATGGAAGGGTGGTTTTGGTAATTGGAAGTTCCTGGTAGCCACAAAGATACTTCTGTTTGCTAAGCAAAACTAGTCAGTTTACCACTCTTTACAATTAATGGCCTGCAGACTTATGTACAGAAAAATTTTATTAAGTCAATGTTTATTGTGTCTTTGGCGCCTTTTAATTACTAACTTGTATACACACAGACCCTGAGGTTTTTTTTTAAATTCATGTATTGTTCATAACTCGGATAAAAGGACTTTGTTTTTGTTCCATGCTGGAATATTTTAAATGAGAGTAAAAGGGAAAACACTCTAGAAATAGTTATATACAGTTGGCCTATAAGGGGGATAGAAAGCTGGCTGGAGCATTGGGCTTAGAGGGTAGTAATCAATGTCTGGTTGGCAGCTGGTATCAAGTGGAGTGCCCCAGGGGTTGTTCCTGGGGCTGGTTTTGTTCAATGTCTTCATCAACAACCTGGAAGATGGCATAGAGTGTACACTCAGCAAGTTTGCTGATGACATCAAACGGGGGGGGGGGGG
>NW_005841981.1:319899-327213 GCF_000455745.1 Alligator sinensis | reverse complement strand
AGGGAGTAGGTATGCTGGAGGATAGGGCTAGGATTCAGAGTGACCTAGACAAATTGGAGGATTGGGCCAAAATGAAACTCATGAGGTTCAACAAGGACAAGTGCAAAGTCCTACACTTAAGATGTAATACAGGTTTCCCTCACCAACTTTGGGGGTAAGGTTCCTGAAAGTTCCCGTGGTTGGCAAAACTGTGGTTGGTAAGATAAAAGACTTATGGGAAAAATGGGGTTAGGAACTTAAATATGAATAATAAAGGAACATACAGTGTATAAAAATACTTTTTATTTACCTTTAATAGGTTAAAAAAGGTTCACTATTTAGTAGTGGGTCTTTTAAAGAAACTAAAGATGGATGACTGCTTCATTTTCCTTTGAAGATCTTTCTGGACCTCCTTGTATGGTTTCATGAGGTCTTCCGGCCCTCACTTAAATTTCAAGCTTCTTTCCATGAAGGGGTCCATCTCAACCACCAGGTCTGAGAGAGTTTTGGCTGCTAAAATAATCTTGTTAAGGTTGGCAAGATTTAGCTTTGACCATACCACTACCTCTTCATCCTCGTCATCTTCGTCATCACTCAAGGCGGATTTGACAAGCTCATTTAGGTCCTCCTCGATCAATTCCTCCACATGAGACTCGAGTACTCCTCCACCTCACTGGCCTCTAGGTCCTCAAACCCCTCACCTCCCACATCTTGTGCAAGCTCCACAATGCAGCATACCTCAGCCTATATTGTGGGGAGTTTTTGTAACTCATTGACTACCTCCTTCCAAAGTTTTCCCCAAGATGTGTTGATAGTTGACTGCTTCAGCTCATCCAATGACTCCTTTATGTTAGTAATGCAGTCGTAAATATTGTAGTTTTTCCAACGCTGCATCACCACCATTGCCTCTAGGATGTGGCCGAAAGTGCACCTGGTATAATAGTTCTTGAATGTAGCTATTATACCCTGGTTCAGTGGTTGTAGCAGGGACGTTGTGTTGGGTGGGAGAAACACCACTTCCACATTAGGGTGTGCAAAATGCACTGTCTCTGGGAGCATTGTCCAATATCAGCAGGACTTTGAAGGTCAAGGGCTGGGATGTAAGGTACTGCTCCACCTCAGAGACAAAACAGTTGTTAAACCAGTCCATGAATACAGTGGCAGTAACCCATACTTTGTGGTTGGCCCTCCAAGAGATGGGCAGATGCTTTTTGTTCTTATTCTTGAGCATGTGAGTTCTGTGATCTGTAGAGGAGCATTGGCCTTACCATAAAGTCACCTGAAGTGCTGGAGCAGAGAAGGAGAGTTAACCTGTCCTTCACTGCCTTGAAGCCCAGAGCAGAGCTCTCCTCCTTCTATAGGAAGGTTCAGAAAGGCATTCTTTTCCAGAACAAAGTCTTCTCATTGGCATTAAAGACCTGCTCTGGTTTATAACACTTTACCTCAATCAGCTTCTTCAGCTCAGGTGGGTACTGGGCAGTGGCTACATGGTCTGCTGAAACCAATTCCCCCATAATCTTCACGTTGTGGAGCCCATGTCTTGAATATGGTTGTAAATTTGCATTGCCTTCTCATGTATCACTTGGGTGCTCAAAGGCACTTTCTTCTGTGTCTGGTCTTCAATCCAGATGCTAAGTGCTTTTTCCATTTTTTCTAAGCTATGATCACGTGGCATAAAGGTCACTTTAGCACTTCTCGGTGTACCACTCGCAACATTGCTTTAATAGTAACTTCACTTTTCTTAATGGCTGTCACAGTGGATTCGTTCATACCAAAATGCCTGCCACACTCTCTCCACATGGTACATCCAACAACTCCAATTTTGTTTCCAAGGACATGGAAACATATTTCCAAATATTCAGAGCACCTCTGACTAGATGTTAAAGGTATGAAGCACAATGCGAGACTGAGTGCAAGTGAGGAGATGGGAGCACGATGGGTGGCTAGCAAGAGCACAGGTGATTTGAAATGGCAAGTGGCGGGCTGATGCATGGCCATGCAAAACCATGGGTACTCAAAACTGTATATTGTTATACCCAAAGTGGTATATAGACTATTAAGTGTGGATATTCAAAACTGTGGTTGGCAAAACCATGGTTGATGAGAGAAACCTGTAATCCTATGCATGAGTACAGGCTGGGGGCTGATTGGCTGGGCAGCAGCTCTTCAGAAAAGGACCTGGGGGTTGAATATGAGTCAGAAGTGTGCCCTTGTTTCCAAGAAGGCTAACAGCATACTCGGCTGCATTAGTAGGAGTTTTGCCAGCAGGTCAAGGAAAGTGATTATTCCAGTTTTGGGACCCCCCACTACAGAAAGGATGTGGACAAATTGGAAAGAGTCCAGCAGAGGACAACAAAAATGGTGAGGGGCTGGGGCACATGACTTCTGAGGGGAGGCCGAGGGAAGTGGACTTATTTAGTTTGGAGAAGAAAAGAGGGGGTTTAATAGCAGCCTTCAACTACTGGAAGGAAAGTTCAAAAGAGGATGCAGCTAGACAGTTCTTAGTGGTGGCAGATGACAGAACAAGGAGCAGTGGTCTCAAGTTGCAACAAGGGAAGTTTAGGTTAGATATTAGGAAGAATTTTCTCACTAGGAGGGTAGTAAAACACTGGAACAGGTTACCCATTGAGGTGGTGGAATCTCCATCCTTGGAGTTTTTCAAGACCTGGCTAGACAAAGCTTTGGCTGGGATGATCTAGTTGAGGATGGTCCTGCTTTGAGCAGGAGGTTGGACTAGATGACCTCTAGAGGTCCCTTCCAGACCTATTTTTCTATGATTCTATAGAGCATTTGTGACTTTGGTAATTGCCAATATGTATGCTTTCAGCATGTGACAAATGTAAGTTGCTAGCTGCTAAGGTAGTGTTGGAGTGGTGTTGTAGCTATGTGTATGTAGCAAACACATACAAGGGCCCCAGGCATGGCAGTGATGTCCCCTGCTGGTCATGCAGCTTCTGTTTCACCCTGGTTCTGAGTATCCTCTCCTTCTTCCTACCTGCCACACCTTGGTGTGATTATTTTATTTTGAAAAAGGATGCTACCCAGGGGACCCAGAGTGAGCCTTTGACCACTAACAAGCTGTGCTATAGCACACTAAGCACCTTAAAGGCAGATTTCATGGCCTCTGACCTCCCCTGTACCCACAAATCTTGCTGTCCAATCACTTTTCCTTGTTCGGACCTCAGCCTTCCTGGCCTCTGCTTTTCCTCTCACCGGGCCTTTTAGGCCATACCCACCATGCTGGACCTAGCTTCTGGGTTCTAGCCCTCGTCCTGTCTGTTTTGGCTTGGGGCCTGATAGCTCCACCCTGCTTGGGCCCTGGGTCCCCCTGGCCCTGCCTCCACTCTGCTTGGGTGCTACTGAGATCTCCTCCACCCCTGCTAGTCTCAATCCAGTCCACTTGTAAAACTCTAAATGAAAACAAATACACTGGCTATAACTAAAGCTGTTAGTTCACCAGCTGCATAATCCAACTTCACCCCATACCCTGGGTCATAAGCCTCTGCAAGCCTTCAGTACCTTACTTGCATTCCCAGATCAGCTCAGGAGTCAGCCAGGTACTCCCCTGTAGTTTTCCTGACCAGGAGCTCTTTCCCCTGCAGGCTTCAGGGCCAGACTGACTGCCCTGCCTCCTTCCGATCAGGTGGCTTCCCTTGACTGGCTGCAGGTGTGCCCTTTTACCTAGCGGGTAGCTTGCTGCCTTTTCTTTTGCAGCCAGCCCCTGTTCATCTACCTGGGCTTTATCTGCTGCTGTTTCTCTTTTGAAGTAACAGGAGCCCTGATGGTCCAGGAAATATATGAGAGGCAAGGATGATAACTGATTGGGATAGACTTGGACAAACTTTCAAATGCAGTGCATTCTTCTGCAGGTCTATCTAGTAGTTAACACACACACACTTACCTCAGAGTAGCTTGTTTTTGGGTCCATATGCTAAAAAATATCCTGACCTCTACAACTATAATAAACAAAACAAAATTTAGCACTTTTTTGGCCACCTGTAATACACAATAATGTTCTAATGGACAATTCAAGCTTTGATCTTTCAGAAAGATAGTTTTAGCTGACCCTTTATATTGATATGTGAAGAGCTCTGAAGGCAGGTGACATATAACAGATTTAGCTTCCAGGGAACAAGTGTTCAATAGGGGAAAGTAATCTCTCTTTTTAAACAATAGGAAAATTTCACTCTTGCCTTATTTAAGTGGAGTCCTGGATTTTTGTTATTCTTGTTAATATTTTCTTTCCAGTTTCTTCCTCAGGGCATCTTACAGGCCCTTGTACTTTCTTCAGGATTGTCTCTCCTTATCCTCTATATCACCATTGCTTCATTGTGGTGGTTCGCTGACATACAGTTTTTTCAGTTGTATCTGCCAAGGCTGACAGTTATTTTAGTAACAAGTGCTCCTTCAATAATGTTTCATTACTCAGGCATCCTCCCTCATTATTTTCTTCCTTGGGGATAACTGTTCAGAAAAACATCTCTGTTCTTACCTGGGGTTTCAAGATATGAAAATTCATTTAGATCACAGTTATCATTCTTCCCTGATTTAATAATTTGGGGAGCTGAACTGAAGCATGCAAGAACAGTTTGTGCAAGTTGCTTGCCTACTCTGCTTTCTTAGAATGACTACTCTTGCAAGCAGCTTATTATCCTGTTGGCAGGAAAGTGAGCAGAAGAACCAAAGTTATAATTACATTTACACTTCCATGCTAGTGTTGAAACATTGTTAATAGCTTGATCATTTACATATTTTTAAGTTAAATACTATTGGAATTATTCTCTTTTCTGCATTAATTCTTGACTCCTAGGAGGAGGCACTCTCTAGGCTGTACTTGGGAGTGGAGGGGCTGGCATTTCATTTTCATACCATTGTCATTACTGAAGTCCTTATAAGCCCAAATCATGGTCAAGAGCACCATTGTGCTAGGAGACATATTCACACAAAGCAAAACAGATGGTCTCTATCCCCAAAACATCACAATCTAAGAGACAACAGGTGCATAAAGACAGAGACATAAGCCTTAGGCAGTAAATGAGATTAATGACAGAAGTGCTGTTCCCCAAACTGTGGTTGACATAGGCAGGGTATGTTGGCTGCCCAATAGGTTGGGATCTACCTCAAGGATGATCCTTAGCAGCTAGAGACATAACAAACACCTCCAGCACCCAAGGGAGAGAACTGGGGGAGAGGTAGAAGAGGGTATGCTGACTGCTGGAAAGCAGGGGTGAGGCAGTTGAGAGAAAGGGAGGGAGAGCAAAGTCTAACCTGCTGCTGCACTCTGCAGAGTGAAGGCTGCTGCTTCTACTTCTGGTGCTGCTGCTATAAGTGCTAGCTCGGGTGGCAGCAGCCCCATGGCCAGGTTCCCTGAGAGCTGTCCCTAGTGTCCCATTCATTCTCCCTACCCTGCAAATATGTTATTGGGTGAAAGGCTGCACCTGCTATGACAGTCTCCCCAGGCGTTGAGGGGGGGACCACAATTCTGCTGCCCTTTCCTCCAGATATACTGTTGAGTGTGGTGCTTCCCTGCTCAGCTCCTATGACTGGGCCAGGGCTACACAGAGCTGTGGATACTGCAGTATGGGGTCAGGGGGTGAATCTGGCACCGCTGTGGATACTGCAGTATGGGGTCAGGGGGGGAATTTGGCAGCAAGTCAACAGTTGGTACCTGGGGCTGGGCCCCACTTCTCCCACCCTGTTTAGGTTGCTATCAGCAACAGTTCAGTAAGGAACTTGGGAATGGATACAGAAATCCCACAAGGCAGGGAGAAGACTAGACTGTCCAAGACCAAGCAGGTTAAGGTGGAGTATGCTGCAGGAGTTCCAGCCATCACTCTGAGCTGACAGAAGGAGTCTGACAGAAGTTTGCCTCATTCAGTCTGCAAGTACCAACTGATCAGCTTTACATAACGTGAACTCTGCACAACTAGATTCAAATGGCATGTGACAGAACCCTTTTTAAAAAAGTAGATCAGCTTCTTGACCTGGCCAATCAATACAATGACACAGAACAAATAATATTATTGTGATATAAAATTTAAAATACATGTACTAGTAAATTAATCTGTAGAGTGTCTGCCACTGTCACATGGATCTGTGGGTTTCTCCTAAGACATTAGCACTGTTGTCATCAGAGGTAATTCAGTTAATTCTGGTATTTTTCATGACCTGGAGTTTTGCTGTCTCTGTTTTGCTATATCAGTTGCGGTTGTTGCCTTTTCCCACAGAAGTCTATCGCAGTGTCCCTTATCATCTTCCTTCTTGGATTTTGACAAGGTGTAACCTATTCCTTTGCAGAATGTGTCCATGTGGGTTGCAATCTCATAACACGCTGTGGTTCCTGTTGTGATGATACTGCCATTCTGCTGTCAGTTTCTCATTATAGACATAAAAGATATCATTTTCATGAAGTAGCAGCATCTCCAGCGATTCCAAATCATAATTAGGTTTTAGTTTATAGGTTTTCCCGTTTGTTCTGGAGGGATTTTTTTTTTTAATTTGTTCATTTGAGGTCCTAGAGATTCTGAAATGGGTCTCTAACTAGCAGGTATTTTTTTCTTTTGAACAATATTTCAGCTGGTGCCAACCTGTGTTTCTTTGCCACTGTTCTGTGATTTTACAATGTTACATAGGGATCAAAGTCTGATTCCATTCTTTTTCACTAAAATCTGTATCATCTTGACTACATTTTCCAGCATCTCATTAGACTGGGGAGAATGAGGACCAGTTGTTGCTACTTCTCTAAGTCTATGCTTTACTGCAAAGTCTAATCAAAGACTTTTCAAAGAAATTTGTTTCTCCTTATTTCTTTTCTTTCTTTCTTTCAAGATGGCCACTGACAGGTGAAGCCCTTCTGAGCTCCTGCAGCTCGGGTGCCTTTTGTGCGTTCCCTGCACTCCGTGCCCCCCTTTTCCTGTCCCCACCCCCCCAAAAACCTTGCAGACAGGAAGGGTCTGACCCACCCTGGGGGGTCCCACCCTGGAAGGTAGAGACCCACCCTGTCCCTGGGGATCTTTCTTTCTTTCAAGATGGCCACTGACAGGTGAAGCCCTTCTGAGCTCCTGCAGCTCGGGTGCCTTTTGTGCGTTCCCTGCACTCCGTGCCCCCCTTTTCCTGTCCCCACCCCCCCAAAAACCTTGCAGACAGGAAGGGTCTGACCCACCCTGGGGGGTCCCACCCTGGAAGGTAGAGACCCACCCTGTCCCTGGGGACCCCCCCGCTTTCTGAGCGTTTTTCCCCTGGGCTCTGGCAGCCTCGTTTGCCTCTGCCCCTCCCCCACCCCCGCCTGAGTTCTCCCTTTGATTCCCGCTGCCTCCCTCCCCCCGAGCCCCCTAC